>NW_026590859.1:7697979-7758969 GCF_907164565.1 Psammomys obesus | reverse complement strand
TATATATATATATATATATATATATATATATATATATATATATATATGCATATATATGCATATATAACACATAATATATTTACATATATATATTTACCTTTATTGTAAGTTCTCCTTCCCATTTTCCCAAATTACCTCAGTGGGACTGAGACAGACTGGAGAAACTGTCATTCCAAAGCTCAAAGCCATCCTGAGGACTACCAATTACAGTGAACCCTGGCCTGACATCAGTGACCACAGGTAGGAACATAAGCCTGTGACAGGCACTGTTACGGCCCCTTCCATAGCTGTAGATGTTCTCAGGAGATGGGGTAACAATGCACTCTAATTGGACCCCATATTCACTCATTGCCAGCAGAATTATCTGGTTGTTAGAAGGTTGGTAAAGCCCTTTTTAAAAATACAGAAATACTATTCCTTGAGCTTCTCTGGAAATAACTGGTCACTTTCCTCAGAAGCTCTGAGTTCTGTTGGCAGGGGTGAATTGTATAATCCACCATTCTAACCCGTAGAGCTTCAGAATACAGATTTGTCTTGTAATGGACTCTATATAAACAGCAACAGGACTGGAGGGATGGATGGTTTAGCAGGCAGAGGCACTTGCCACCAAGGCTGCCAGCCTGAGTTCAGTCCCAGGGACCCACATGGTAGAAGAAGTAATCCCACTACCACAAATTGTCCTACACACACAGGAAGTAAAATAATAAAAACAAAACAAAACCATCTACAAGCACAGTTGTTTTCTGTAATTATTGCTCTTTATAGTTCTTGGTATTGACTAAGCTCAGGCAGGTGGTTCTGCCTGAAGCTCTGGGAGCAGTTTGGGGCCGTCAGTGGCTGTGACAGAAACCATGCGAAGTCTTCCCCATTTACTGATCTGAGGTTGACATGACTGGCAACTTGGACCTTTGCTGGGCCTCTTAGACTGAGTCACGAAACATGGCTTCTTCTCATGGCTTAGGCTTTCTATAGCACAATGACCAGCTTCCTAGAATGAGCATCTCGGTGCAGGCAAAAACTACATTATTATCCTCCATGTCCTAACCCCAGGTACCAAGGATTATTGCTTCTGCTCCTGTCTCAAGCACGTTCCATATGTAGAGAAGAGTGTCTATATTATGTAAGGCAAGTAAGCAGGGTGAGATTTATATGGCCTGGCTTTGGAAATCATAAGTTTAGGGGCTTTCCTGAACTGACAATAATTTGTCTTCCTCCTAGTTGCTACAAACACTCAGCCCTGCCCTTACTCCCTCTCTTTTTTATACAATAGACTTCAGGACCAGATGGCATCACCTCAGCTAGATTCAGGTGGTCAGCGTGGTACACATGAAATCCTGCGGGTACATCTTCCTGAGCGATGTTTCTAACACGAAGACCAGGAAAGCGTACCTCCCTGCCACACTGCCTAGCCAACCTGGGATGAGGAAAATAGATTTTCTTCCTGAAAATGAAGTGATTAAGGAAAGGGAGCAACTGGGTGCTCTTAGCTAACTAGAAGGGATTAGCCAGTTGGTTTCTTCATTGCTGTGGCCAAATTATCCTGACTCAGGTTTAGAGCTTTCTCTCACTGCAGGGATGGAAGGCAGAGCAGAGAAGTTCACCTCCTTATCCAAGGGTTTTCCTTACTGAAGTCACGAAGTAGTCAGTTGCAAGATGATGTCATAGCCCTCCCTGTGCTTCTCATCAATCTAACTAATGAGTTTTAAGTATATCTGTCTGTCTGTCTATCTGTCTATCTATCTATCTATCTATCTATCTATCTATCTATCTATCTATCTATCTATCTATCATGTATGTACAGGTGTTCTGTCTGCGTGTATCTTTGTGCGCCACATGTGTTCAGTGCACTTGGGGGCCAAAAGAAGGTGTCAGACCCTTTATCGTGTGGTTATAAGTGGTTGTGAGCCACCATGAAGCTGCTGATAATGACCCAGGGTCCTGTGGAAGAGTAGCCAGTGCTCTTAACCACTGGGCCACCTCTCCAGCCCCAACATAGGACTGGGAACCTAGGTTAAAGAAGCAGGGCTCCAGAATTGGAAGCACAGAGGAGGCACGCTCACTGTTCTGAGACTCTGAGAAAGGACTCAGTACATCAGGGCGGGGGCAAGACAGGAACCACACTATTTCTTCAAGCAGTTCTCAGTTCTCTTCCAGACTCATCCTGACAAGAGTGGTACAGTGGGGTTCCTTCCTGGATCTCCTGTTTGACATTAAGCTTCATTGGCTCATTTGTTCTATTCACCTTTCTACATTTGTCTTTCTGCTCTGCTCCTGGTTTTGCTGGCTTGCTTTCTCAGACAGGGTCTCGCTCAGCAGTTGAGAAGTGGCTTGGAACTCACTAAGTGCACCAGGCTAGTCTTGAACCTCTGGTGAAATAACCTTCATCATCCTACTGAGTGCTGGGGTTACAGGCATGTACCGCCACACTCCACAGAGACGTCTTAGTCTTCGTTGAAGATGCTGGTCATAGAGCAGTGCTCAGTATCTCTCCTCCTCTCTTGTCTACCTCACTTTGTCTCTCGTGTCCATCCACTGCCATCCTGCTTGAAAACCTTTCTATATCTCATTAGTCCAGGTCCCAGAAAGGGAGTAAATAGAATGCTGGGGTTGTAATTATTTGTGTGTGTGTGTTGCAACCCTAAGGACATTAAAGATATATACATATCTAGGCATATATATGGACATATGCATATAGTAGAAATTTATAATTATGCATGTACATACATATACACATAAGTACGTGTATTTCTTCACACTTCACATAGTAATGAAGATGTCTTTACTACCACTTATTTTCATAGTAGACCATTAGATACATAACAAAGGAAATAAGTTCTAGAGATTACTGGGCCTCTTGAAGACTCCTCAAGGCTCCCCAACCAGCTTCTTTCTATGTGTCCCATTTGTAGGAATCTGAACATAACCCAAAGTTCCTTCAAACACCAGGCCATGAGCAAGGAGAAGACACACGGCAATGAGAAACTTGATCCAGAATTGCCATTTGGTTGAAAGTTCTGTTAAGTTTTCTGTACTGTTTAATTTTGTTTCAAATGAAGAAATTCGTGTTCCACCCATACTTGAGCTCTAGCCAAGCTGCATGACTTCACGTTGCCTTTAGAACAGTATTGGATTGCACAACTTTTCAGCTTGTTTGCTCCCAACACCCTGTGCTTGAGGATCTGCTATATGATTCAGAATGGAGCACTGGGCCTATGGAAAGTTTCTGTTACCAAGGTTGGCTGGAGTTTGGTCATGTTAACCAAGTGACATCTCTGTGTTCTTTCGGTCGAGCTGGCATCTGCTGCAGAGAAAACCCTTTTCTGAGGGAGAAAGCCTGGAAGATTATGCTGGGCCTTTTCTTTACCACTAGTCTTTTCTTTGTTTAATTATGCCTATTCTCTTAGGGTGGATCATTTCTCTAGTTCTGATCACACAACACAAAGTGTCCCTTGGTACATTCTGTTCCTTTTATTAGGTTTCTATCCAATTACAGGAACACACTCAACTCTCCTCCAAACAGCCATTACTTGCTGGAATAAAAAAAAAAATCAACTACAAAGTATTTCAGGGAAATAAAGACTCACTCAAGGAGAAGCCTAAAGCAATCTTTTAAGGATAAAGTCACTGGAAAACCTTTTCTTTGCATTCTCACATAAAGTTAAATACTTAAGTAGGTAGATGATAGCTAGATAGATGACATACAGATAGGTAAGTGATAGATATAATAGATATGTTTGATAAACAGAAATAGATGGTGATAGCACATATGCTCCATAGATAGATAGTTGGACAGACAGATAGTGATAATAAATATGCTTGATAGATGATAAAGAGAGGGTAGATGGTATGATAGAGATGATAGATCAATGATCATGTTAGAATAGAGCTATATGAGAAAAGTAGATGATAGATAAATGTACATAGATAACAGAGGACAGATACATAAAAGACAGATGATAAGAAGATGCCATGGTCTTATATTTATATTAATAATTATCCCAATTTCAAAGCATCTAGTGAATACAGTTCAAAAAAAGGTGTGAAAATAACAGTTTCTCATTTGCCTCTGACCAGGGATGTTAGTAAACTCAGGGTCTGATTTTCTTTCATCATGGGATGAGACTACAGAGCCAAGGGAAGCAATACAGAACAGAGCAAGGAGGTGAGTGAAGGAAGGATGAAGTTGTGTTTTTGTGATTGCTAGAAGGGCAATCACAGTCTTTGATAGGAACAAATTAGTGGCTAATGATGAGTTTGCCAGGATGACCTTGCAGCCTACATGTCCTGGCTTTTCATGTTTGTGTGCAGCCTGTAAGTCTCTAGCTTTAATTTTATGAGTGAGATAAGTAATTTGGGGTAAAGTACCCTAGGCGTAGAAAACCTGACTGTGTCCCTTGAAGGTCCAATAGCTAGAGCCATGATGCATAACTTCTTTTTTGGAAAAGCAATGTTGTCTTATGACCACAGTGACTCAAGCAAGCACAGTAAATATTTGTGTTTTTGTTTTTCCCTTAAGCAGGGTAGGAAAGATTGTCACTGAAACACTAATGTGGGCTTTATGGGTTGAAAGCATTTCATTCAATAGTTCAATGTGTCCAGGAACTGCCCCACTCCATTGCTAGTCTGCAAACACCAAATTCACAGGGACTTGGATAATGAAGCTTGTGAGACGCCCACATTTTCCTCCTGACCTTTGTCACTGAGGATCTGCTGCTAGGTTCACCCCAGTAGATACGGCAAGTTTCAACAAAGGTCACCTGATCAAGATGGTAGGTCCTCACATGATCCAAGAATGTACTAATTACAAAAGAAGAAGGTTGTTAACACGGTTTATGGGAACAGCTGAGCCTTTGTTTCCAAACAGCGCTGCTTCAAATTCTACAGCAGTGCCAGGGAGCTGCTCCATACTGTAACCCAAGCACTGGGAGGCTGAGACAGCCTGGGATTCATGACATCCCACCTCACAAGCCAGAAAATATGGAGAAAAGAAAAACAAAATCCACACCAGAACGGAATCATAAAATAGAACTCAACTCAAAATACAAAACTTTAAAAAACTTTCAGTAACCATGTAAAATAATTTTATAGAAAACATGTGTGATTAAAGTAAAATATTTAACCACATTTTATTTATATCCAAGAATGTGTGTAAGTAGATGTGTGTATTTAGATATGTAATAAATATAAAACTACTGTATTGATACAGCTTAAATTTCACATATGATTGTACCAAGTCTTTAAAATTTCAGTGAGAAGTTTTTACTTGTAGCATGTCTTGGGTCATATTGGCTAAAATTCAATAATTTCTCAGGTACGACATGTGACTCACATTGAATGATACTGTTCTAGACCTTTTTTTTTTTTTTCAAACTATAGAGTTACAGGGAAGTGATCAATCCACTGTGACGCTCTACTCACTCCCCATAACATGGTGTTATATGAAATACATTTAGGGACTAGAGAGATGGCTTAGTGGCTAAGGAAGCAGACTGCCCTTACAGAGGAGCCAAGTTCCCTTGCAACTTCAGTTCCAGGAGGTCTAACACCCCCTTCTGGCTTCTGCATGCCTTCATTCTCATGTGCACACACATACACACACATGTAATTAAAAATAAAATACATCTTTAAAAAATACATCTACATCAAAGGTTGTGAGAGCAAACGAGCTGAGAGCAGGGACCACGGTTAGTATTGCTATACAATGGAGGTCATTCAACTAGCTAATTTTCAATAACTTGGGGCCTGTTGTGTCATCAAATACCCTCAGGAGTGGCCAATGGCTTGATCTGTTTGAGAAATATGAGTCTCTAGAGTTTTACACATTTAGTACCAAGATGGAGATGTGTGGTTACAAGCTACAGTCTAGAAATGAAGAGTTGATTGCTGCAAGAACTGCCATGACCCAACGAACAGGCACAAGAATATCACAATGGCTGCTCAATGATGAGGCTGCAACAGAGCTCAGGATGTCCCCTCATAGCTACTCACAAGTAGGCAGACATGCACATCAGACATTCTGGGAAGGTAAAGAAACAGTTGGGGGTGTGGCTCAGCCAATCTGTCTTTGATTAGTGTACATTCCCTAGCACCACCACTAGGAGGGAGGGGAAGAGACAGGAAGTAAGGTGGTAGATGGGAAATTTTCTCTTTTGTGGGCTGCTAGGTGGTGGTTTGGGGTTTTTGGGTTTTTTTGTTTTATTTTTTCATTGCCTGACCTGTACACTACCTGCTCTTTCTCACCCATCAAATAACTGTGATATGAACTGACCTGGGTAACAGGCCACTAAAGGGGCTAGCTCACTCTACACAGAGCCCTGGACTCTGGAACACTTCCTCCATTTAATATCAAACAAGATGTGATGGCAGAGACAAGAAACAAGATGGCAGAAAAAGAATGCATTCTCTATTCCACTTCCCCGCTCAGACTGATGGCATGTTTCTGTGACCTGTGGACAGCACAAACTAAGTTCTTGCTTTAGACAAAGCAAGGTAAGCAGACTAGGTCACGTGCGCTTTCTCTTTAGTTCTCATTTGTAATGAGGCAGGCATCTCACTTGCGAAGTGGGATCCTGTAAGTATGAACCAAGGAGATTTGAGAGAATGACATATGTGTGTGCATGTGTCTGTACATAGCACTATGGTAAAACTAAGACAGGAGTAACTGCTTTCAAGCAACGACCCCAAAGTGCACACAGCTTTTGTTATATCTGGCCGGCTCAGTAACTATCCAAGTTATGGGCAACAGGGGAGCCTGTCTAGACCGGTTCTTTTGGCCCTGCGATTGGCAGAATGTAGAACCAGAAAGCCAAATCATGGCCCAAAAATCTCTGCATGCTTTTTTTCCCCTCTGGTAGACAGTCAAGAGGGTGGAAACTAAATCTCAAACAATTACCAAATAGTAATAAATGATAAAATAAAAGACAGCCAGCCTTTCCTGGTTCTTGATTGCTAACTCCTGGCTCGGCAGCCACCACATGGTATTTCTGAAGTGAACAGCTATGTGATAAAGGCACAGTAGACCACAGTAAGTGCAGATTTTCCAGTGTAACAAGTCATCTTACTACACATGTGTTTTCTAGTCTCAAACATGATTCTTTGACAGGAATAACACAGCAACATATAACTGAAATAATTTATTTACCACTAGAGCACCACAAAAACCAGACATCCATTGTGTTAAAATACAGTATAATTGGTCATCAAAACACATACCAGCTATTCTTATACTCCATTCTTTAAAAACCATGCCAACCATAAAACTGTACTGTTGCTTAACACATACGATCTGCTGCCCCGCCCATATGCTAACTCATGCCCTCCCCACTATCACCCCTCCTGTGGCAATATTTACTAACCGAAAATAAAGACCTGTAGGACCCAGACTTAAGAAACAACAATTAAAAAAAAAGAAAAAAAAAAGATTCAAGAAACCTTAAAATAGCAATCAGTGCATTCGGAAGGAGAGACAAGATCATACTGAACAAAAATTTCATTTTTTCTGAGAGGAAAATATATGCCGAAACAAGGGAGTTGGTGGTGTAATACAGAAATAACAGAGCAGTGGAAGGGGAAGGAAAAGGAGCACACAGGTGAATCTGGGATGGTGTTGCACACCAACCCAAGGATCATTCACCAGAGCTTGCTCTGTCTGTCTTTTGGCTTGTAAATCCTGTTCTTCTTCCTAGTGAGTTTCAAGGAAAACTCCCCCAACTAAGTATACCATATCCAAGAAATTCTCTTTGTAGTTACACCTCGCTGTGCTTCCTTTCAGTTAAGACTACAAATATTTCATCATTTCATGGACTAGTTGTATTTGAAGCTAAATCAGTGACAAGGACCCCCCTGCCCCGCACAGCCCACCACCAGGCCCTGCCTCTGAAATATCAGACACTGTATTTCCTCAAGCCAAGCGAGAGCCAGCCTCATCTGCAGAGCACTAACCCTCAGATACAAGGAAGAATGTTCGGACAGGGGAAAATTTGGTTTGTGAGTTTTCAGCCTTCAAAGAATGTCTTTCAAAACCTGAACTTGAGTGAAGTCAATGAAACAGTGAATTAGATGATAAATGCAATGATTAATGAAATGATGAATGCTGGCCCGGATTTTTTCCCCTTTTGAAAAACTGAACCAAACTGTGTATCTTTCAATACTTCACATGAACACCAAAAACCCGATTAAAGAAAAAGATGCTTTCTTTGAAGTGTCTGCTTTTTAACAGCACCAAGAGTCCATAAATAACATGAATTAAGGAAATTTTTTCCACCTCAGTCACAGAGATTCTGAGTTCAGATGCTTAAGCCCTCTTTAAACCACGTTTGTGCTCAGTTATCGGTGTTTACATATCTTGGTTTCCCCAGAAGAGGTGTTGCTCAACATCAAACCTGACTCATGCTGACACACAGAAGATGGAGGAAGACATTGAAACTCAAACATATCTTTTTGGGTTTTGTTTTTGTGCTGTGTTTGTTTCTCTTTTGGAAAATAGAAGGAAAGGGGGAAATGAAACCAGATAGCTTATGCCATTAAATGGACAATACATGAAAGAGAGGCAGAGAAGATATTATAAAAAATTGAATTTGTAGTGCAAGTCAAAATCTAGGGGTTTTATTCAAAGGTACTGGCCAGCTAAAGGAAACAAACATACAATCTGGATGATCATTTAAAAAAAAAAAAGTTCAAATTTAAATTCAATCTAAATCATAATCATTATTACAGAATATTAAAATCATGGTAAGATCTACACACCACATGTAAAGTAGTTAATGTTTCGATTCAATCTTTTGTAAAACAGATCTGCAGTGTGTTTTCGATTATGCTGGCTTCTAGACCCGTCTATTTTAACAATATCGGTGAGATTAAATATACCAAGACAAAGGAAAAGCCCTCACTACATCTCTACAGCCCCTTCACGGTCCCAGGTCTGATGATAAACATACAAACGGGTCAACATGTCACTGGCTTGCTTAAACTGGCAAAGAACCATTTACAATAAAAAGGAAAAAAAAACCAATCTTCCGAATTCCCACCGACTCCAGGTTTCCTTAGCTAACAGGCCTTTTCAGTGTGCGGCCGTCCACGAAGCTTCCGCGGCAGTCGGCACACATGTTCTAGGGGCGTTGATCTCTTCGCAGACTCGCTCGGTCGTCGAACGCCTCGCAGGGATCCTGGCTCGTTTGAGTTCAAATTCCTCAAGCCATCCATGAGTTTGTGGCAAAGTATTTGGTCTCCACTTATACACCTGTTTTGTTTTCCAAGGGCAATGAAAGGTTCATTACATAGTAACACACAATAAATAACCCACTGTTAGCTCAGAGGAAGGGGCGGGGAGGGTGCCCGCTGCAGAGCCGTACAGAGGAGCCAGGAGAGGCTCAGGGTGAAGTGTGGGATGAAAACAATACGGACAACTCCACTGAACGGATTTCCTGTGTTGTTTTGTTTTTCTTTCACATAATTAACACTAACAAATTCTTCCAGTGTTTATTTTTTTCCTTTAAAAAAAAAAAAGATGTTTTCTTTTTGTGTCTCTTATGAAATAGGTGAGATGCAGACTAAAGCCTTTCATGTTTTTTTGCTGTTGCTTATAATCTCAGATGCCAGTTTTAACAAACAGAACACAAGCTCGCAAAAATGTTTGAACTAGTACCGCTTTTTTCTCCATTTTGTTTTTAAACATTGATGAATCAAAACTCCCTGGTGTCACAGACGTCATCATCGTCACTGTCGTTGTCGTGCGTCACTGTCGGCGTGATTTCCCTGTCGTGGCTTTTCCGAGGGCCTTAGCTGCATTTGCAGGACTTGACGATCATGTTGGAAAGCTGTTCGATCTTGGGTGTGTTTCCGATGTAGTAGAGGATGGTCAGCGGTTCTAGATCCTGGGACACGCAGCAAGGGGAAGCAGAAGCTTCGGGATTTATGGTGTTGTACAAGCTGAGGACCTGTGTGACACAACCCAGAGAAACACACAAGAAAGTAGTTAGTTTTATGATTTTCATTTTTGCTCATGTGTGCATGTATGTGCACCTACAAGCAGGAGCCCGGGTTGGCCTTAAGCTTGGGATCCGCCTGTCGCAGCCTCCTGAGTTCTGGAATCTCAGGTGCGAACTGCCCCCACCTAACCAGGTAATGTGTGGTCCCAGTCGTTCACTCTCTTACACTTTGCTTAATGCGGTCATAGTGCCTGGCCCTCCGCTCACATTCCTCACACTAAGTGGGGGTGACCACTTAGAATTAGAAGAATTAAGAATTAAACAGCAAGTCCTGCAAAAGGAGAAAAAGGGCCGGACATAGTTCTGCAGCTTTATCCCGTTCTCCATCACAGAGGTGAGTGGCTCTTGTGGATGGGAGTGTGTAGGTTACCCAGCGATGACAGAGACGTTTCCAAGGATGCCATTAATGTGTTAGTCAAACAAGTGACCTTTTCCTCGAGATTCCCTGGGATGTTTTCAACTGAGGACAGGAGACCTGTTGAATGCAGCAACACTGCCTACTTTATTAGCTACCCCTGGCTTCTTGGGGAACTGTCCAAACCACATATTTGTGACCATGACAGTTATTCTTCCTTCTCCTTGAAAAACAAGCCAGGTCTCAGCCTTCACACACTCCCTCTGTGTATCAGGGAGGAGAATTACATTCTGACTTGGCAACCCGGCCCTGCCCGCGTTACAGCTACTGCTGCTGTGGTCCAGATGAAGTGGGCTGGCCAGAGAGCTCAGACAAAGGGACGGGCATGAGCCAGCTTCCCTCACATGGCCAAGCATGTGGTCACTCCTGAGTGCCAAGCCTAAAGAGGTACTGGGAAACTGACTGGAGGAGGGGAAGTCATCTTTGTCCATTTCAATGCCAGTCCAGGTAGGCATTTATAAATAAACAGAACTTATATTTACTAATACATAATTCTTCGTAAGCAGGAAGGAGCCATTTTTATAACACAGATTGTCTAAAATAATTGATAACCTCAATTCTTGAATTCAGCTGAATATGAGCTCTCTGGCAGTAGATTCATTTTCCTACCCTGCAGGGAAGGCAATGTTTTTAATGCGTCTTTAATAAAGAGATTTACAGAGGCATAAAGAGCAGAACAGAAACCTCTACTTGCAGCCACAGTTTAGGAATTAAGCTCAGAAAGATGTAGCAATGGGGACCGGGTTATAAAACAAACAGGGCTGCAGTCCAAGGGCTGGGTCGTCACTGATTTGCTTTCATCTAAGACAAGGCACCCACACCATCTAAATCCTAATTTCATTGTTTTTTGTTTGTTTGTTTAGGAAAATTCTGTTTGAACAAGACCATTTCTGAAATCCTTCCCATTCTTAAAATCCTACACCAAGAGCCACAAAAAGGAAGCTAATGGAAGAATATATTAATACATAGAAAACTCTGTGGTCTTCTAGGCTGGGGACACGTGGCACCCAATATCGGGTCTTCTTGCTGAGTTAGCCCTCTGTCCTCATTGAAGTAACTCAGTAAAAATGCTTGGCTCTGTGTTTCCTTTGGGTCCCAGTCATAAAGATTTAGAGAGACAGTGGTGGTAGTGCATGCCTGGAATCCCAGTACTTGGGAGGCAGAGCAGTAGGACTGCCTACATCCAAGGCTGCCTGGTCTACCTGGTGAGTTCCAGGATAGCCAGGGCTACACATCAAGATCCTGGATCACACAAAAAGCAAGCATCAACACAAGAAATTTCAAAGATATTCATCTTAAATATATAGTTTGTATTTTACAGCAGACACCCCAGAGGCTTACCCTGGTGTGCTGAGTGTCTGAACTCCAAAGATACGGGCACGCCCCAGCACAGAAGTTAGCGTTGTACCCTTTCGGTTCATGGATCCATTTCCATCCAAGATCCCTCTTGAAATCAATGTAAAGAGGCCGAAGGCAGCAATTATCCTGCACATTTCTGTTAAAAGAAAAGGCAGAGGGCATTTTGGGCTTGATTCTGCATGCATCTCACCCTGAGTCAGAAAAATAACCCGTTCATTTATTCCATTAACAGCAAGCAACATGAGACTTAAGTCTTAATGGCTCTCTTATAATCTCACATGAGGTCAACAGTGAGTCCCTGCGCTACTTTCCCTTACGCATTCTATTCTCTGACTTTCTTTTCTATGACCTGGAAAGTCAACATACATCTTCAGTGAACTATGGGTAAGCAGGAAGGGAGCTGATAGGGCCAGTCTTTTCCGCTGAACATCTGCCATCCAGCCTCTTCGCTGTTCTGTGTGTACAATGACTAAAATACTTCAGATATTTTCCGAGAGCCCCTGGACACATTTTTATTTGAGAATATATCCTATGCTTTACCATCTGTTGCTAGATCAAGGAATGAATCAGAGTTCAAGAAATATGCACTCTTGTTGCCACAATCACTGTCTCTGGCAACTGAAAGACCCTCCTCTATTTGTGACCTATCACATGGCGAGTACTTCATAGAGAGAGGATCCTGCCCCGAAATCCACAGCTTCCCAAAATAGGAGTCTTCCCCCTGCAGGAAGCACAGAAGACCACACATCTTCCCCTTCACAAATTCATATACAACTAACAAACATTCTTGCAGGATCCCCTTGCCTATAACAGGCCCTGCAGCTCAAACTATGGACATCAGCCTTCTTGGGCTATTTCTATACCTCAGAAAGAGGTTAGATCCCAGGGAGAGCTTCAGAGCAATGATGAGTCTTATTCATTTAGACAAAATCTCAAGGAAACTTAGGTTTTCTTTGTGGGCAGAGAACTATCAGAACTTATCAGAACCCAAGAAGTTCAGAAAGACTTGAAGTTAATTAGCCCCAGGGGCTAATTTTCTCCCTTGATACCCAGTTCACTGCTAGAGAGCTAAGAATGACATCACAGAAACAACTGTTCAAGGTCCTCAGGAAACCTCAACAATATGGCTGCCTAAACAAGACCTTAACAAGAACAGTCAACGCTAGTTAACATGCCAGCATGGATGGGGTAAATGTCACAGGGCCCTACTCCCAGATGAAGACCTACAAGCAACTAATATGGCTAAGAGATGGAGAATTGCTGTTCTGCAGGCATGTGCCCCTAATCGGCTATCCAAAACAAAGTGGTCAGCCTTAAAACATATATAAACAAACAACACTAAATAAAGCTAGCATGTTGTCTTTATATATTTATTTGCACAAATATATACATATATGAAACAGTAATAATTGAAGGAAAAGAGGCCATGAATTTGGGAGGAAGCATAGGACAAAAGAGAGGTGTGGAGGGAGGAATCACGTACTATAATTACATTTTAATAAAAAAAATAAAATAAATTATGTTTATAAGGTCTTTGGGACAAATGCTGTTATGAGATTCAAAAGCTTTACTGTCTTGTATACCTGGCCTTGAGCAGTGGCTTCAATTCAAGTCAATGTGTGGAAGAGAAAACAAAGGCAAGGCAAGTGCTCGCAGATAGTCGTTTGCTTTTTTAGTTTTGTTTCCTTACCTAAAGCAATAGGCGGCATCCAAAGCACGCTTCTTCCGCCTGTTGGACTGTTGCGGCTCCAGTCTGTAGGAGGGCAACAACATTAGCAGGAGATGTGGGGTCTTCCCACTGTTTTTTTTCCTAGTGGTCTTTATAGTTCTCTGATCGCCACCGGCATATGTGGAGGGGCCGTCAATACCTTGAAAAAATGCATTTGGGTAATAAACGTTTAGCTTTGCCTTTACCAAATAGAAGTAGCAGTATTTAGGTAAAATCGTTCCCCCTGCACACAGTCACAAACAGCAGTGGTGACTACCAGAGCCACACTACTGGCTATCATCATGAGCCCACAGAAACAGATACGGCACAATGGGCCTCCCACGAGTGACAATGACACATCTAGATGGGCCTCTTGTCCAAAGGCAGTTCTTCCTGTGTTGAAGGCAGGGCTGTTACTGGGAAAGTCACTGCACAAGAAGTCTTTGACCTATGGTCCAAGGGCAATCTAGCAGTTTATTTTAGTCCATCCTCAGTGTGGGCTGTGTTCAAGCTCTCGGCAACAGAACACACAGCCATAGAGCACGCCTTGTCACCCGCTGGTTCCCTCTTTCCCTGAGACTGCTCAACTCAGAAGACTTTCCTAATGAGCATAAACCAAGGCTTGCTAAATGGCCATGAACTAGGTTCAAGGGAAACAGAAGTCACCCTTACCTAATGCTATTTTGGGAAGCTGCGCAGAAAGAGCTTTTTCATTTATTTTATGGCATCCTCAACACTTTTCTGATTCCATCTGAGATTTAGAAACTTGAGCTCCCCAAAGCATGCTCGAGAGACTGACAGTTTAGGCATTTAATCTCCACTCAAGAGAACCACGGCTAGGCTAGAGACTGAAATAAATCTCTACACCTCTGGGAGTGTTTTTCCATGACCAAGGGCCACTAAGGATTTCTAAAAGTGGATGGACGTCCCAGGTGAGGTTCTGAGGAAACACGGGCAGATGCCACAGCAGTGTGTGGGCGCTGACTTGCCTTTCACCTCCCCAACCAACAATTTACTGTCTAAGAAGCCAAGTGACCTGAACCCTTAGCATCTTCATTTACTCCAGATTTTGATAAATTCAGCTTAAAGGTGAGCAGGGGAAAAGAAGGCCTCATTCCGTGTTCATAAGCTGCTACAGAAATCTGTTAGGGAAGCCATTTATAATAACGGGTGTAGGCTAGAAAAAGGCAGGGCATCCCATCACCTGGAGGGGAGTTACAGACACTGAGATGTGACACAATTCTTTTCTTTGGTGAAATGGTCTTGTCGATGCTTGAAATTCTGCTGGGGGGGGGGCGGGGGGACTCTCAAAATGGATTTCCTTGAAGCAGTGAAAACCCAGGGTGTGTTCCTTTCTTCCAATCCTTTTTAATAAATATATATTGGCTTTTTAGTTATGTATGTGTGTAGGTGTATGCACTTGCGGGCATGTACCCTGGGAGGCCAGAGGACGTCATCAGATTTCCTGGAACAAGGGTGATTGTGAGTTCTGAGTTCTCTGGTGTGGGTTCTGAGAACTGAACTCAGATCTTAGCCAATAAGCCAACTCTCCAGGCCCAATTTCTACTGTCTTCTACCTCCCACTAAGCAAACCATTGCCCACATAAATGAAAACTCCCACATCTTACCAACCAATCCCATTTTCGCACACAAACTGACTTTACCGTAAGAGATTCTCACAGTAAAAGCCAAGGTTCAGGTACCTGCAAATCTCGCCTCGAGCTCTTCGCTTTTATTTGGGATGATGTAATTATTCGATGGCACGAAAGTACAGCAGGGGCAGTGTAAACTTATTTTAAATCCCAGGTTCCTGTCTGGAAAACAGTAAGTTAAGGAAGTCATTTGTACGTGTGTCTGTGCCTGCAGGCAATCCACAAGCTGTCCGGGCCCCATCCAGGGAGAGGAAAGGAAGGCTCTTTGTCACCTTTGTGGTGAAGCCACTCGTGCACTGCATCAGTCACATCGAAGGACAGCCACTCGCCCTCCGCTCTGGTCTTCACAACCTTGCTGTCGATGTAGCGCTGGGTCGGAGATGTTAAGTCTTTGGACTTGAGGATCTAGAGAGGGGAAAGAGCAGGAGAAGCCGCTTAGCCACGCGCTGACAGCATGGCCACACCCATGACACTCACACCATTCCACGCCATCGTCGGCACTGGGCTCCAAGTCTGTATTCGTGCACTGTCATCCCAACAGTGTGGTCACATGCATGAGAACACAGCACCAGGTCATTTGCCCTGAAAAGTGTAATTAACTAAATCTGCCGTGTGTTCTGAGAAAGATGACAGCGACCATAAAGTCTGCTGTCGAAAGAAGAGGGACAGTCATTATTTGACTTTACTGACAGAAGCTCTATAAGAATCCACCATAAATTTTATGCTAGGACGTTTTGTGGCTTTGTTGTTATGTCTCCTTACTGCTTTAATTTTGGGATCTGGGAGGTGAGGTTCAGTTCAGAAGGCCCACACCCTCCTCCCCAAGTGCCTGGATTATAAATCACCTGATAATGAGAGAAAGGTCTTACCCCTGTTTCCTAAATCTGCTGGCATGTTTTTGAAGTAAACCTCTGGACAGGCTTTTGATGCTCAGTGTGACGATGTGATCTATGATGAAATCCCACATCCTAATATCTCAGTAGGACTATGGGCAGGAGTGGTCTGGCACAGTGCACCAATGGGAGTCTAAAAACAGGTCAGCCTGAACACCAAGACTTCAGAAAGCTACGGAAGGAGCTATGGCAGTATGCTCTTTGGTTTCAGTGGGACATGTACTTCAGAGATGGTTTCTACATGTCTGTCTTAAAACAATCATGTTTTGTGAACTGAACTATGACCCTAGGTCGCCTACAGCTCCAGTGAATTCTATATCCATCCTGGTGGATTGCCTTTCTGCAGTGCTTAGGGGCTCAAGCCATAGTGTTTTCCTGATACTCACTCTAATTTTGAGGGTATGTCATACTTAGGGACTTGGTCCCTGCAGTAAATTCATAAGCTTTTCCAGGTCATGAGGTCATGCCATCAACTTGACATCATTTCAGAGCATAGAACTCTACTGGGTTAACAGTTACCAATGACTCTCTAGACACCTGGTAGACATATCTGTTCTCTAGTAAACTGGTAAACCAAAATGAGTTACCTTTCTACTAGTTGTTAATGTACCTTCCCTCCCCTCTCCCCACCAACTGTTCACAGTTTGTTTCAGGTAATGGGGCAATGAATGCTTCCTGAAATATTTGGGGTTAGTGTGGATTACCTCCAGGATTGACAAAGTAGGGAGAAGAAAGAAGCAAGAGTTGGATCTGCAGATTATTGGGAGAGGGTTTGCCTAGTATCCAGAAGGTCAGAGTTAGAGCCCCTGGAACAGAGAAGCAAAAAAGGGAGGGAAGAAGGGAAGGAGGAGAGAAGAGGAAAAGATGAAGGGAGGGGTGGGAAGATCTAAGAGAGAGGGAAGAAGAAAAAGAGAAAAGGGGAGGAAGGGATGAAGGGAGGGAGGGAAAAGGAGAGGGAGGAAAGTAAAAAGAGAGATGGAAGAAGGAAGAAAGTAAGAAAAGGGAGAAAGGGAAAGGGGAAGGAGAAATGACGGTACAAAAGGAAATAAAAACTAAAGTGATAAAGGAGAAAGGGAGGAAAGAAATGACAAAGAGGAAGGGCAGGAAAAGGATGAATAAAAGGAAAGAAAGGAAGAGAAGGAGAGTTGGAGAGGAAGGGAAGGAAAGAAAAAAAAAAACAGATTCATACATTTCCATGCTCAGGTGCCCTCATGAACTTTAGGCAAACTTACTCAACAACCCCCTCCATGGACAAACCTCACTAAATGGAAGAATGTAGGGGTAATCATGATCCTGGAATAGGCAAGAAGTTCTTTTTACTAGTTAAAGAAAACCAATGAATATGACTTGAGGGCTGAGTACAATGGAGTCGGGGCTTAACAAATGCTATTTGGTTTAATTTAATCCTGCAAACATTCCTATAAAGTAGATTAAGCAAATGGAAAATCAGAAAGGATTCAAAGTCCTCCCCATCCCCAAGCCATTTTCCCTCTTGGTTATGACAGTCAGAGTGGGGCTTGGGGTCATGACCCTTTTTCATAGGGTAGAAAGAATTCAATAATCAAAGCAAACATCTTTGAACAAGATCATAATAAATCTTGATGCAGGTGGATTGCATACCTAGCTGAGGCTGAAATAAGCGTTAAAGGCACAACACTGCATTTGTTGGGTCCTGTAGGGATAAGAGCCTGTCTTAGGCAAGTAAGACACAACCTATCCAAATGAGACTCAAGACCACAGTGTGCCCAATATAGGAGAAGAATGATAAAAACAATAGTGGAAATAACATTTCACCTATTTCCCTTATTGGCCAACAGTTCAGGGCATGCCCAGAACTCATTCTCCTGATTTGAATTTGTCTCCTAGTAGGTATCCTCTGGTGGTTTAATGTTATGTGGTAATTTTCACATTTTCTGTGCTATTGATTAACAGTGTATAGCTTATTTATCTTCATATAACTAACACTTAGGGATACTATCCAAAACAAAAGCTCATGTTCATCATTGAATTAATTATATATGAATTACATACTGTATAGTTATTTGACACTATGATAAAACAATTTATATGATTACAAATCTCTAATGCAAAATTAATCATATATCAAATGTCTATGATATACATGACACATGTACGTGATTCTAGCTACACACACACATACACATGCATATACACAATATCCAGTCTCCCTGAAGACAAGAATATCATGACCACATTAATCAAATAAATGAAACAAACACATACTGGCAAACTGTTTACCCTCATAACATTCCGTTTACATGTAAGTATGGATGGAAGCACTTATGTCATGGTAGGTGTGGTGGTCAGAGCACTGCTTGGGTCAGTTCCCACCCTCTACCGTGTGGGTCTCAGGGACTGAACTCAGGTCATCAGCTTGGTGGCAGGCATCTTTGTCCTCTGAGCCACCTTTCCAGCCCATCGATGGGCTCTTTTTTACCTCACATAGGAGTAAATGTACATTATCCTGATTTCAAGAGAGGGAATAAAGGATAGCAAAGGGACTCTGGCTTTTTCTGTTGTAAATTGACTAAAGAGTTAAGGGTTGGGCCTTCCTCAATCACAGACACTGGGAGCTCAGTCAATGGAAAACTCCATCTTTTCTACCAGGGAAGAGCCTGCTGAATTGTTTCTGTACAAGTTTAAGAGTCATGAAATGGCCACACGTAACTAACCTGGAGAAAGACAGTAGGCCACATAATTCTGAAACAGAGAAGTGATGATTTTTCTTTCTGGTTCAGTGTCTTGGACTCTTAAGATGAGGACTTCTTAAACCTACTTGCAGTTTTACCTCTACTCTTCCCCCATCCTGAGCAGAAACAGGAAGCAGCTGTTTCTCATCACTGAGAGAATACTCCTCATGCTCCTGGAGGTTGTTATTAAGCCCGCCTCACCATGCATGTTTTCTCTCTCTAAGCTAAATACACTGAGTTCCTTTAGACCCCATTTAGAAGGGCAGACTCCCAAACCTTTAATCATCTGAGTGCCTAAGAAGGACTGATAATGTTCTTCAAAGTATTCCTCCACAGGATTCATGATTTCCCCTCAGGACTGTCCAGAACAGCTTCTAATCATACCTCACCATGGAATCTTCACTCCAAAGCGATCTTCAAAAGCTGCAGGTGCCACTCCTCCATTCCCTGTGCCTCCCTACTTACATCATGTTAAATTAAGTCAAAGAGAAGGTGCACAAGGAGGCAATCTGACGCCTCTGCTCACCTGGCCTTTCCTTCATCCGAGAAGTCATTAAAGGTGCTGCGGAGGTGGTGCCAGCAGTAAAGGGCCTGTGGCAGATGCACACAGTAGACTACTGATCAGCCAGGGAGAGGAAGGGAGTTCTGACACCTGCTGCAAAATGGATGCGCTTGAGGACAACCAACTCAGTGAAGGAAGCCACCACAAACCAAAAGCTTCTCACTCACATGACAAGGCAGACCAGAGGGTTTATACAGAAAGAAAGTGGAGCCATTGGAGGACAGGTGCTGCGGATAAATGAATGCAGTTTCTGTTTTGGAGGGTCACCGCCAACCCCGCCAACCCCGCCAACCCTGCCAACCCAACAAATCCTGGGCTGCTGAGATAGCTCAGGGTGTTGAGGCACTTTCTGTCAAGACTTCTGTCCCGAGTTAGAGCCTCAGGACCTCCACGGTAGGAGTGCTGACTCCTCCGAGCTGTCCTCTGATCTCTACTCAAACATTGCGTACTCACACATATTCACACATGCATACACTCGCAATAACTCCGGTTTAAAGGGGGTGGCATTTAAAATACAGGCGGTGGGCAGTGGCGTTAGCCAGACAGCACTGAGAACACAACGCCCTTGGCAGTAAACAGAGACAGCCGAAGGGTGAGTTTTAGTCTTTGTATAGGTTTTAACACGATAATGTTTTCTAATTTTAGTGGGAGAAGAGATACAGGTAAAAAAAAAAAAAAAGAAATAACGAAACAAAAACTACACTAAAAGTCTAGAAGGATCCTGCTCTTTGGTTTTCGGTGATTTTCTTGAAACTTCTCTATTTCAAAGAAAATAAAAAATTAAGAATTAAAGATGACAAAGTCTGATAGGGTCACTGTTAAAAATAGAACACACATTGGCAATTAATATAGCTATCTAAAAAAAAAAATCCTTACACTCTCATTAAAAAAAAAACCAGCCATAGCATGCTAATGTGTGTGAACACACACACACACACACACACACACACACACACATATATATGCACTCACATATATTCATTTCAAGTTAAGGTAATTTAAAGCTTCTCTCATTTTTATAACCCTATGTGTGTTTATTTATAGGTGTGTGTGTGTGTGTGTGTGTGTGTGTGTGTGTGTGTGTGTGTATCTGTGTGCTCACCCATGTGTGACATAGTGAACATGTAGAGGTCAAAGGCCAACTTGCTAGAGTTGACCCTCTCTCCCTCCACCACTGACTCTTCAGGTTTGGCAGCAAGCACCTCTACCCACTGAGCCGTGTTCCTCACTGAATTGGAAGCTGGGAGGGAGAGGGTGGTCCTTAAAGGCTAGAAAATGAGAGTTATCTGTCTCTGGCTTAGCTGCCACCCATGTGCTACCTTCATTACATTACTGATATGGACAAATTATATACAACGAGCAGAATTCTCCCATCTCTCCTTTAGCAAGGTTTTCAGTCCTTCACAGACTTACAAAACCCCTACACAAAAGGATTCATTCATCCCTCCACCTCTGGAAAGCAGCCAGCTGGGGAGTGGCTAGAGGCAAAAGTCACCAAATAGTTTGGGAGTTTAAAAAAAAAAAAAAGTAAAAGTCTACTTGAAAATTACAGCCAGAGAAAAATCTTCACCGTAAAAGAATAATATTTTAAATCAAGTCGGGACTTGGCTCGGTGCCAAGGGTGACATCTCTCCATGAGATACCGCAGCACTGCAAGGAAGCTTTGGGAATAGGGCATCGCTATCCATATCCCAGTATTAATGACCCTGCGCGGGAACTGAGGAGTCAAATCAACCATCCTTCTAATGGAAGGAGATTTTTACGACAGGGCTACAGGGAAAACCCCAAGCTGGCTAACAGGGGTCCGTCAGCCCATCTTGCTGTGGCCTGGTCTTAACGTTTCCAGTATTCCAACTGTCATCAACGTCTAGGTGTGTTTATACATGATTAGGGTTTCCGATGAATCCCGACATAAGTACACGCTGTGTTGGCTGTCACCATGAACCTCTTGGATGTGCCTGACTCCAGGTTATGAGCTTCTGAGTCATGAAGCAGGAGGCCAGAGGGGGATGTGAGAGGCCAGCTGCTCCAGCCTGCCCAGCTCACTCTCCTCACTCTTTTTGCACAAAGGCCCCTCCCCTCGACTTTACAAGAAAGGCTTTCCTGTCATCTCTAGACATTTCAGGTTCTTTAGATTCTACCCCAACTGAACACTTGCACGTGACCAGCAGGCACAGGTGATCGTAGTTCTGCCTTGTGTCTGTGCAGCCCGTGGAGCTCTTCGGGTATTTCCATGTCTGTCTCTAGTCCAACAGAAGCCCTGTGGAGTAGATATTGTGGCTCTGAGTCTCCACATCCTATAGCTAAAAGGGGGAATATCTGAGGTGCTCATGTGCATTGGCAAAGCCTGGTAGGAAAAGCCTGAATGCTCATGGAAGAGGGCTTTCTAGAATTGTATTTTGGTAGTTATAGCAAAACATGAAATTCTCTCTCTTCTCCATAACAGCCCCAACCATAAGCGTGTTCTTCAGATCAAAACCAAGGTGCTTCAGTGTTCTGGTGGTGTCCCTCCCCGACCCCCAGTCCTGGGCACCATCTAAAGCCTGCACTCTGTGCTTCTGAGACAAGTACTCGATCCCTGAGAGCTACCTTCAGTCCTCTCTTTATTTTTAATTTTAACACAGGGTCTGACTAAGTTGCTTATGCTGGCATTGAATTCATTCTGGAGTCCAGGCTGACGGTAAACTTACATTCTTCCCACCTCGGCCTCCCCCCACCCTCACCCCCACCCAGGGTAACTGTAATTTAGGTCTGTGCCACCAGGCAAAATTGCCTTTTCCATGTCTCTCTAAAGAGCACTTCCCCGATAAAGTCCATATGCGGTTTAGACTATGAAAAGGAAATGGAGCATGGTGAATGTGGTCTGGGGGACACTCTCTTTGTTTGGAGCACACTTTCAATGCAAATGACTTATTTGGGCCCCAGCCACATTCATCACGCATCGAGTCAGTAATTTCTCTCTGTCTCTGTCTGTCTGTCTCTCTCTTTGTGCGTGCATGCATCTGTGTGTGTGTGTGCGCGCGCATTGCTAGACTCTTAATGCAAGGTAGGCAAAAGGTTTACAGCCTTAGCCATTTTCCTTGTTTTTTACTTTAAGATGAGGTCTAAGTTACCCAGGTTAGCCTTGAATGTGCTATGTAAGTCAGTCAAGCATAGAATTTATACTCCTTCTGCCTCAATAGCCTATTTAACTGGGATTATAGCCATACACCATGACACCTAGCAACTCTCTCCCTCTAGCTTCCCTCTTCCTCACCCTTCTCTCTCTCTTCTTCTTCTTCTTTTCTCTCTCTCTCTCTACCCATATGTATGAATGTGTGTATATAAATATATATATTCTATCTATCTATCTAGCTAGATCTTCGTTGTTACATATAGGTTGTTGTTAAGTCTGATTTTCTATCCCAAATCCTTTCTGGAATGGAATGGAAGAAATGAAAAAAGAAAGAAGGAGGAGGAAAAGATTGATGTCTGTGTTTAAACATTTCATGGCTCAGAGGCTATATTTGTACCATATTCCCATATGATCCAGAAGCTTCGGGCCAGGGAGCACTCTGGACCTCACTGTTGTAGTCTACACTTACGTGATTTATATCTTGATAAAAAATATAGATGTCTCCCTTTCAGCTTTGAACTTGATAATCCTATCCAGGTCTTTAGCCTGCTGGATTCTCTCTGCATGTTGTTTGCCACCCAGCAGTTTAACTGCTTTACTCAATGTCTTCATCGTGTTGGTGGCAAAACTCAACATCACCACACCCAACCAGGACCTGTTGCTGGATGCAGTTGCTTCCCTCCTGGCTGGTTGTTCCCAAAGTCACACTTTATGGTTCACTGTCTACAGCAAAGAATGTGGAATTTCAAGAACTGAAAGAGCCACAAGGTCGGTTAGGTGAGAAGTCTTGTGAAGCTGGATGCGGCAACCATCTATTCCACCCTCTCTAGTCTTCACTGCTCTGTGCAAATGCCCTTGGAGACCATAGGTGCCGAGAAAGCTGCAGAGACTCTTGGAGTCAGGGATATCCATGCCCTCTCTCTATCCTGTGAGCTTTCAGAATCAACTCACATGTTAGTTAAAATGTCACAAGAGGTCAGTCTGCTGGTGTCTCTCTGATTTCATGTGGCCATCTTGTCAGGAACATTAGTCAGGCGACTGTTATGGGCCTGTCCTTCCGAAGAATCATCCCATCTGAACTAATCAGCTCTGCAGTGAACTTCCTTGCATCCTAGACCACATTTCAGGAACCAGTGCTTCAATGTTTCTGTGGGGAGGGCGGAGCAAACCCAACTGCCACAGGGAGTGTCACACACCATGCCGCTGGGAACGTTGAAATGTGTGACCTAACAGGAAAATCCTTCAGGACAAAGAATGCTCTTTCTAATGCTTCCTTTGTACCCAATAGTCTTCTCTTGGCACCTCTTACAACCCTGTCCTGGTAAATCCTCATCACTAACAACGCTAGGGACAGCCAGTCAAGTGATAAAAAAGTCCCTGAACAATCAGTCCGTGATAGTGATAATAAAAAATACTTTAGGGTTGGGGTGGGGTTGAAGAGGTAGTTCAGTGGTTAAGAGCACTGACTGGCCTTCCAGAGGACCCAGGTTCAATTCCCAACACCCACATGGCAGCTCACACCTGTTTGTAACTACAGTTCCAAGGCTTCTAATACCCTCATACACACAGGCAGACATACAAGCAGGCAAAACACCTATAATATAAAATGAAATAAAATAAAAATAAAAATAAACTACCTGGGGCTTTATATATACTGTGTAGCAACCACAGAGATTATACACATCATGGAGAACAGAATCTCTAGGTTCTGTGATAGTATATTGACGTGACCCTTTCTGCATGTTACTAAGGGAATACCAACGGGGGAGAGGGGGAAGCAGAAAAGAGGATTGCCAAGGGATGGGAAGAGGAACTTTCTAGAGAATCAGAGCCAGGCAAAATGCACCCCCACACCCCTCTCACTCCCGTCAGAAATGTAACTCTCTTACTTGTCACACTTGGTCACTGTAGGGGTACCCAACCAACCAAGGCTGGCATTATTACCCTTCTGAGGTGGCTTGGCAGACCTAGTACTTACTACTTCTGCTAACGCCATGTCCTGTAATTGTCATGGCTCCTTTGTAATTGGACCCTTCCAAGAAATCCAAAGTAATGTATGCTTGGCAAGGACTTCTCAAGAGCCTGCAGAGTCAGCCTGCAACACACTTCAGCTTTGGAGGAAAGAAGCAAGTGAAAACAGACTCTCTTACTCTCTTTGGCGCTCAGATAACCTGCTATATGAGCCCTTTCTCTTTATAATGTGTAGCTTGATAGACACCTATGTCTATGTATAATCGTATGTACCTGTGACCAAGGAGAAGAACACTTAGAAGCTTTAATGAATGACCTTTACACCAATGTCACCAGATATGTGTTCAGACCACACACACACAACGAAAGAGAGACAGACATAGACACACACACACATGCACAGACACGGACACACACAGACACACACACAGATACACACACACAGACATGGACACACACAGAGATATACCTGGACACAGACAGATAGACATAGACATACACACACACACATCCCGCACCACTCTATAGTGGAAGTACCTTACAATTCTCTATTGTTCCCCTTCCTTTTGTTCATTCTCTACAGGCGGGCACTTGTGCCAACTGTGACTGCACATGGACATATGGACATAAACAAGTGAATTCACTTCTTCAGGTCTCAGGAATGAAAGAGACCTTTGTCCCTTGAAATGTAGATGCTGCAGCTCAGAGGAACATGTGAGGGCATTGCAGGCCTCTCACAGCTGAGAAGGGATCCTACCAGACGAAATCCCATCAGTGCAGGAGAGAGCATGAAACATAGCATTGAACGGTTCGAGGTCAGGTTATCCTTTGGTTGGCTGAGTTCCCTCATGCCTGGAGTTGTACCCTACAGCTTAGTACCACACACTGTGACAACACAGTTGTCCCTTGCTGCAAAAGTGGATGAGTCTGAAATAGGCCCATGAACTCTGTAGTTCTGATTTCCTCTCCCAATTCTCCAAGCTGACACTACCACACATGGGTTTGAAGAACGCAATTCTAACACTTTCTTCCCACTTCCTGGTACCTACAATACATGTGGCTTCTATTATAATTTACAGAAACTTTTTACATTCAGTTGGGTGTTTTCATTAATGGGTAGGGCTGTGGAGTACTAAGCTTCAGTAAGTTGGCAATGATTGCATTTTTTTGTTTGTTTTAAAACATAAAGAGAGCTTAGGGATTATCTTCTTAGTTCGCTTCCTGTTACAATGAGAAAACACCTGAAGCTATGTACTTGTAAAGAAAAAAGTGTATCTAGGTCATAGTTTCAGGGGGAGGGGGATGAAAGTGAAAGCTTGGGCAGACAAATTTGTTTCAATTCTGGTCAGGACATAAGTTATATCACAGCGTGGTGAGAGTGTGTGCCAAAGTGGCAAGTGTAAACAGAGAAAGGCCAACATAAGGTAGCCTACCCTCACAATATATGCAAGGGCCACAGTAAAGAAACCATGACTGAGAGGAAGGTTTTTATTGTGTGTGTGTGTGAGAGAGAGAGAAAGAGAGAGAGAGAGAGAGGAAAGAGAGTCCAGAGGTATGCTAGAGTCTAGAAGAAGTGGAACAGACTGGACATGGCGAGGGCTAGAGAAGTGAGAATAGCAGAGAATAAATAGCAAGAGAGAATAGCAAGAAAGAGAATAGTAGAGAAAACTAGAATAGTCTTCCTCTGGAGGTCATGCCTTAAATGTATGTGCCATTAAGGAGCCAAGCATTCCTAAACCCAAGAGTATACATTTCATTAAGTTCTTTTTTATGTTATTTTTAATTTTTTCTTTATTATTATTATTATTTATTACAATTTATTTACTTTGTATCTTGGCTATAGCCCCCTCCATCTCCTCCCAGTCCCCTTCCCTCCCTCTCCTCCCCCTATTGGGTCTCATTAAGATGGTCTGGATCCTCTTTCTCTATAACCTAGTAAGACCACCTAGCCCAGGGAGCTGATCAAAGAGCAGGCAACCAAGTTCATGCCAATGGCTGCCCCTGCTCCCCTTATTAGGAAACCCCCATGGAAACTCAGCTGCCTCTGGGCTACATCTGAGCAGGGAGTTTAGAGCCTCTCCACACATAGTCCTTGGTTAATTCATCAGTCTCTGCAGGCCCCACTGGGCCCAGATTTTTTTTTTTTTTTTTTTTTTTTTTTTTTTTTTTGGCTCTGTTGGTCTCCTTGCGAAGTTCCTGTGCCATCCAGGTCTTTCTATCTCCTCCTTCTTCCATAAGAGTCCCTGCACTATGCCCAAAGTTTGGCTGTGAGTCTCTGCTTTGAAACCCTGCTGGGTAGAGTCTTTCAGAGGTCCTCCATAGAAGGCTCCTGTCCTGTTCCCTGTCTTCTTCTACTTCCATGGTCTATCCTGTTTGCCCTTCTGAATGAGGATTAAGCCTCCTCCCTAGGGCCCTCTTTGTTGCTCAACTTATTTAGGACTATAGATTTTAGTATGTTTATCCTATATCATACAGCTAGTATCCACTTATATGTGAGTATATGCCATGTTTGTCTTTCTGCTTCTGGGTTGCCTCACTCAGGATGATCTTTTCTAGTTCCATCCATTTGCCTCCAGATTTCCTCGTTTTTAATTAAGTCATATTCCATTGTGTAGATGTACCACAATTTCTTTATCCATTTTTTGGTTGAGGGGCATCTGGGTTGTTTCCAGATTCTGGCTATTATGAATAAAGCTGCTGTGAGCATAGTTGAGCAAAGTTGTCCTTGTTGTATGGTGGAGCACCTTTCTGGTGCTCTTCCCCCACTTTTTCTCCTAACAGGTTTAGCGCATCTGGTTTTATGTTGAGGTCTTTCATCCACTTGGACTTTAGTTTTGTGCAGGGTGATAAGCATGGATCTATTTGCATTTTTCTACATGTAGATGTTGAGTTAGACCAGCACCATTCGTTGAGGATGCTATCTTTTTTCCATTGTATGGTTTTGGCATCTTTGTCAAAAATCAAGCATCTGTAGGTGTGAGGCTCACAGAGAAGGCATTTGCATTCATTGGGCCAGAGAGCTAATATGGAAAAAGGGAGGAAGCAAAAGAAACCCAGGGCTGACTAGTTACGAAACTCCTTTTCTTCTCTACCCTAAATGGCTCCTGAGCATAGGGTGTCAGAAATGTTCTTTAAGGAAGGCCTGAGGCAAAGCCCTGAAGGAGCAACAGGGATCAGACCCTGTGCCATAGGGACTACAGAGCCCAGACTGTGTTTTTAACATGGGGAGCTGACTATAAATTAAAGACGTTGTTCTGCAAAAGCCCAAACGAATGCTTGGGAAATTACAGCAGCCACTATGGGGAGACTGAGCCTGTGCATGAAGTCTCCATGCATGGACTCTGTGCTTGATGCATCCAGACAAGTATGGTGCTTGTGCTTGTATCGCACCAACGTGCAAATAGTTCTAGCAGCAGGACCTTCTTGGGATCCCAAAGGCACAAAGCTATGCTTTCAACCCCGCAGGCTTGTGCTTTCTGCAGATATGGTGAAGAGGCTGAGAATATGGCTTCTGGAGCCAGACAGCCTGGACAGGAATCCAGGCATAGCACGCCTATAGTCCAGTGGCCAACAGGACACTGAGGTTCACTAGGCTCCAGTGTCGTAGCATACAGGGGATGGCAGTATGTACCTTCTAGGGTTTTTATAAAGAGTGAATGGCTCTTTTGACACACACACACGGGGGAGGGAGCACTTACAGCATCGTGCATCACACAATGAATACCGCATGAGCTAACAATAACTGTGAATATTGTTCTATTATTCCTGGGTTATATTATTAAATAGTTACTATTGCACAATCAGTTTTTTTTTTCTTTAATGCAGACAAAAAGGATTGCTGTCCATGTGACTTTTGGGTCCCATCTGCTCATAAGGCTAGCCAACACAGAGCAGGATCATGACTTAATGGAAATGATAACAATTCAATTTCCTTATGAGGCAGACATGCCATTTGATCACTTTTTAAAACCCTGAGATTTTACCGGCCCTATGTAAAGACTGTTTCTTGTACATCATGGCTGTTTTGTTTGTTTATTTGTTTTGGAGGGGGTTGCAGTGGTTACTATGCTGTGTATGTCTCCCACGTGGCGCCAGGGGTGAGATCAGTCTTAAGGGGATTGTGTGCTGTAAAATTCCATACAACAGGAGCACAGTATAACTTTTTTTTTCAGTAGCATATTTTGCAAGTCTAATTTAACAGACAGTCAGGTTTTCTGGCTGACCTCTTTTTATTTTATATCCCCGTGGGCAATATGAGAAATGAAAGCTGAGAGTTCTCTCTCTCTCTCTCTCTCTCTCTCTCTCTCTCTCTCTCTCACACACACACACACACACACACACACACACACAGGGTTGTGTGGGGAAGAAAGCAGTGGCAGTTTTCATTAACCTCATTAGCACTGTTCTCCTTACAGTAGCTAGGAGTCCTTCCTTTCATGTCTTAGGAACCCAGATCTCTCCAAGTGCAGGGCTAGGCCATCCACCATCCACCCTAACCTCCAACCTAAATCCTTAGAGATAAACATTTCAGGATCTTGCTTAGAGGAACTGTGTAGATTACTGCTTAGGTGGGTGATGATTTGTTCTCCCTCCTAAAACAGTTTAATTATTTTGCTCCACAGACATCAATTTTCCATTTCACCTTCAAACGTAAAAGTGTAATACTTATACAGCTTGAACTAAAGAATTAAATGGATAGAACAGACTTATGGTTGAGCTGCTGTTTCGTGGCTTTGCCTCTGCTTTCCTGCAGGAGTGAGATTCCAGGCTATGGTGTTGGATCCTTTAGAATGGGTTGAACAGGGAAGGAGGGAGGTTGGAGAAAGGGAGAACACCGCTCTGAGTTTCCTGCTGCCGAGGGGCTGATGGTATACAGTAGAGAAGGCCTCTCCCGAGCTGTCTGTGGTGGCACCAAAGCTGTGTGTCTTTGTTCCCTATAAAAATGCATGGTGCCAAAAAAAAAAAAAGTCTGTGATCAAGAAATCTGCCTTTCCCTTAAGGCCACTGTGTTTATTTGACCTCAGCGCATCCAGCACTCCTAGGTTCACACGGAGCTATCACGAGCTACCTGGAGCCAACGCTGTTCACTCCCACCTCCATGTGGGAGGTGGCACTCTGGAGGTCTCCCTCTGAAGCTGTATTTTATAGGCACCCAGACGTCACCCGTGGCCCCCGGGGTGGGATTGCTATAAACTTTTACTCACTAGTCTGCAGCTAATGAACTAATTGAAAATAAGCTACTTCCCAATTGAGAATGAGGCACTCTTAATCCCAAGTTTTAAGCATCACCCTGCAACCATCGGGAGACCTTTGGGAGACCACATGGGTCCAGAAGCAATTGGCCTTTTTCTTCCCAGGGAGAAGCAGAGTCCCCAGGAACGGACTCATGAGTGGTCCTTTTACAAAGCTCTTCAAGGGACCACACACTTAGGGAGTGCCTGCATCCACACACAAACTCACACATAAGTGTGCATTAGTGGGCTTCCATGAGTGCACACACACTGCCCCTCCACCAGTGCCCTGAGGAATCACAGTGTCTCTTCTGCACATCAATCTCACCTGCCTCGCAGTCACCCCATCATCCTCGAGGGCGCATAGTATGAGAAGATACAGTAATCAAGGTGTTCAAAAACTTTGGGGACTTGCTCTTCTCAACAACTAAAATTTTCAAATAGTTTAAAATCTTCCCATTTAAGAGAAAAACCATTTTTTTTTTCCAAAACAATGTTTCAATGAGTTTGGATATAAAAACTCATGAGTCTATTACATGTGTTCAATTCTATTCTTGTACCTTAGCCTCATTGCTGCAGTTCAAGGCCATTAGCATAAGCATCAGCTCCTATGCTAAGCTAAAAATTACATGACCAGTAGCTGCAAAACAGCACCACCCTCTCCACCCCAGGGACAACTGAAGGGGAACGTTGACAAACAATGAAACAAATGGGGCTTCCAATAAAGGGGTCATAAGCAGAGGTCTGTGGACTTTATACAGGGTGGGCGTTAAGTAAACGGTCTTCTGTAGACTTTCCTTCCATGGCTGGGTTTCCTGGCTACTATTGCTCTATTATACTGGTAAAAAATCTCAAGTCCAAAGGATGCTCTTAGCTGTTGGGAGCACCGTCTATGTTCCTCCTTGTCTGATGCCAGCCACACTTCTCACTTATGTTCTTAACTAACAATATATAATACAAATGAACAATGGCCAAGCCACCTTCTGATGACCTAACTGGGGGAGATTGTCTTCCTATTGAGGATCTGGCTCTCTTTGATTTGCTTTCTGGGCTTTGGCAGTTTGGGAAGCCAAGAGTGTTACATAGCTGAGTTCCTGACAGGTTAGGTGTTGCTACTGCTCCTTGCTTTTCTGCTAGAAATGTCTTCTTTGGAATTCTCACCTGCAGAAACACTTTATTGACTGTAGGCCTTACTCACTATCCTCCCAACTGAAAGCCTGGACTCCTTTCCTGAGCTGTTCTTTTCTACTCAAGAGACGCCATTCTCTCTGTATCTATTGTTCATGAGCAGCCAGTGCTGTGGGAATCTCTGAGAAGAGACACACCCTTCAGGAGCTTTCAAAGTCTTCCACATGGCCAGCCTCCTGGGACAGTGTCCTTCCTACAGAGGTGTGATGGCCTCTGGGAGAAAAAGAAGCCTCTGCAAGCTGGCTGGCAGAGGTCAACTCAGCAGCTTACACTGCAGGCAACAAGACTACAGAGAGCTCAGCTTCACTTGCCTGAAGCTACATCACAACACATCAAAGAGAGTGGTCCAGGACTCTATCCTGAGCACAGCAGAATGTTAGAGTGATTTACTTGGAAAAAAAGATTAAGGAGGAAAGGAGATGCTAGGAGCCCAAACAGTTTTGTTTCTTCGAGTCATGTTGAAATGTATCTTATACCTTTAACGGCCTTGCTTCTCTTCATAGATGCCAGTATTTGTTGGCCTTCTGATTCTCACTCTACCCTCTGGGCAAGTTTTCCTTCTCTTCCAGCTCTTACCATGGGGTACTAGCTTGATTTATTTTGCTGTGATAAGGCCATGAGCAAAAGAAAGGTGGAGGAGGAAAAGGTTTATTTCATCTTATTTTTCCAGGTCACACTCCACTGAGGGAAAGCTAGCCAGGAACTCAACACAAGAATGTGGAGACAGAGGCCGTGGAAGAACACTGCTTACTGGCTTGCTCTCCATGACTTGCTCATGCTTTCTCATACCATCAAGGACTACCTGGTCAGGGGTGGAACCAACCCCAGTTTGCTGGGCCCTCCCTCACACATCACTAATCAAGGAAATGCCACCCAGGCCTCCCATAGGCCAGGGTTTCCTCAATAGTGGTTGCCTCTTCTCAGATGACTCTAACCTGTGTCAAGTTGACAAAGTGAAAACAAACAAAAGAACCCAACCAAGACACAAGGAAAAGAGGAAGGAATCTTCAAGATTCACAATGAGCAGGATAGAAAAGGCCAGGAGCCTTGTCAGTCAGACAGAGTCGCATGCCCTCTACTTCCTATTCTGGACTATAACTGGACTATAACTGGACTCTGACCAGTTACTCAATCTCTTTCAGATTCAAATTCGCATCTTTCCCTATAAGATGGAGAAAGAAGAAGGTAGAAATAACACCAGGGAGGGCAGTGCCACTGTCCAGAGGAGTCACAGGACAGAGCTCTGCTGAAGCGGCCACAGCGCAGTAGGGAGCAAAGGCACAGACACTCACTGCCTGCGGCTCGGCTGCTCGGCACTATCTGTGGGCAGGAGCTGCCCACGGTGTGCAGAATACACATGAAGACTCAGATGCCCGTTCAACACAGGCTCCATCCTAGCAAATAAGAAAAAGCTCTACATGCACGCTCCCCAAGCAGCTCCTGACCCCTCTTTAAGAGCTATCCATTTAGTCTCATGAACTAACATAAAGCGTGTATACATAATGAATGAGGAAAAGCTTAATCTTGATTATCCAAGTTTCTAAACAATTAAAACCCAGAAAAATGAGGTTTCTGCAAACAGATGTCAATTTTTTTTTTCTTCAAGTAAGCCCACTTAAGAACCACACTGCTGGAACCAGGGATCTGATCTTAACCTCCTTCAGTCTCTCTGTGATGCTCAGCCTGAAGGCCACCTTCTCCCAGCATTTTCTTACTTCCAGGCAAGGAACACCTTATCCCAAGTCCGTGCAATAAGCCCGCCTAGAGCCTGTGTTTGGGAGGTTACTTAGTTTAGCTCCATGGCAGAGTGCTTGCCCAACAAACATAGGCACTGAGCCTGATTCCCAACACTGCCAAAATAAATAAATGCATCCAAAATCTCCACACTGGTGCTTCTGCTCAGAACGACCCCTCACCTTGTTTTAATACACTTAAAGATGGTTTTGGAAGCCTCCTCCGAGCACTGACTCCTTACTGAGAGGTCCCAGGCTCTGCCCTCTATACCTGCACATGCTGTTCACATGACATAATGACATGTAAGTCGTTTGCACATCTATCTGCCTTCCTCACCAGATTCAGGGCTTTAAAGAAGGGCTTCCAGGTGCATACAGTTTACCTGAGGACCTCCTTAAAATAGAGTGGGAAGGGAATGCGAGTCTGTATCTCTCATAGCTCCAACGTGACTCTAGCCTCAGCCTACATGCTTCACTGAGTCACTCGATTCAGAGTCTGTGTCTGAAATTTCAGGGATGCCATTCTCCATTCTGTGCTTTAAACAGCCACCCAGCTACTCGGCTGGCAAGAGGAGAGGGCAGACGTCAGGGCAGCTGGCGTGACAGAGCAGCATATGCACGTGTGGGCTAGGGGGCAGTATCCTGAGGGATCAGCTGTCGGAGAGGGAACCAGTGAAATTAGAGATGAGGTGGGTTAGAGCGAATAGGAGATGAGGAGGAGTGACAGAGGAGAAGGACAGAGGGAAGCAAGGGAGAAAGGAGAAGACCCATCCAGGTGCCCTGCTTGTGGTGAGGTCTGGCCTGTGCCATCTGGCTTTCCAGACGACAGGCCTGACCTATGGACTAATGTCTCCCAAGGTGGATACCCCAGTCCTTCACATGGCTGAGGAAGGGTGTCAGTGTTGGCACTCCATTCCCTGTCTCTTCCCTGCTGAGAGATGAGAGACCAGCTGTTTTGGTAAGAGTAACAACAAAGAAGGACTCATATCACACAGGTGAAGAGAAGAGAATCCTAGAGTTTCACCGTAAACACAATCCCAACAAAGGCTACCTGGTAGAGCTCAATCCGTTGTTCAGCCACTCTGGCTTTGGGGTTCTGCAAGCGAAACACTCTGAACTCTGCCTTCACCAGATTAGAAGCATTCTTCTCCATCGGGGAGACATCGAAGCGGACGATTCTGAAGTACGGTCTGTAGAAAGTGGGCGGGATGGCATCTGTAAAAGGTTAGGGCAACGTTGAAAAAGATGAAATCCTTCATGCTCTCAAGAAAGACCACAGTGGGAGAGAGTCCCAAGGAACCATGAGGGAAATGTCTACAGAATTCGGTTTCCAATGGCCAATTTATTATCATTAACAATTTAACCAGGAACAAACTAAAATCAGCCTGTGTGTTTAGTTCCAGGAGAAGCAGATTAAGAACGATTAGCAAACCATTTCTAACCACGTCTGAATGCAAGCAGTTAACCCAGTCTTTTGAAGGCTGACAGACCAGTGGAAAACCCTAGATGGTTACGAATTGGAACAAGTTCATGACAGTTGATGGCTGGAGAGAGCTGTCGGGCTTGCATACACTTTAATCAGATATGCCAAGAAAATAGCTCCTAAATGGCAAGGCTTTTCCCCCATGTGTTTTTTTCCTTGAAAGTTTGGCATCCAGATATTCCACTCTTATTCAGGCTCATGGACTGGGTCGTTTTTTGTTTTTTTTTTGTTTTGTTTTGTTTTGTTTTTTTACTTTAAAAGTCTGGTTTTCACACGTACAACCAAGTTATGATAAGAAAATCTGACTAAAACAGAAGTAGACTCACAAACTACCCACACCTGATCCAGCCTTCAGTTTGCCGGGGGGAGGGGGAGACATGTAACAATCAGCAGGTGGAAGGTGATTCTAGTTATGGAGGAGGAAGCATACAGCACCAATTCCTTTCCTTTGGAGCCTTGTAGTTGACAGCATCTGTGGGTTCCACAACAGTTTCAAGAACATGTGTTGCTTCTCTTGTTTTCTAGCAACTGTGATTGCCTTTGACTATGACGGTGACATTACCCTAAGACCCAAGCAGGTTACCCTGCCCCTCTGATTTCAATTCCACCATTTATTGAGCACCAACACTGGGCTGGTAGTTCATTGTTTTTTAAGTATGTTTTTACAATCTGCCACATTTTTTTTCTTGTGAATTTACCTTCCCTGTTCCAGAATGTTCCATCTCACCTAGAAGCTCTTCTTGCCCTTTGCACAAGAACATGATCACTCATAGTTATGTTTCTCCTGTATATTTTTTCCTCCTGTAAAAATTTAAAACTCTGGAAAGTGGGGACTATGTGCCAGGAATGTCTCCTCCCACCCCCAAGCCCCTGCCACCACATAAACAGGGCAGGATTCTGAACAGAAGGATTTCACCAAACAAATTTTCTTTGTGTAGTTGATCATCAATGGGAGTCTTGAAAGAGTCAGATATCTGGCTATTGGGAGCACTAACTTATTAAACAAGCCATCTTGCTGATCTTAAAATAAATATAAATTTCTCCTCATTTCCTGAGAAATCTGTGCCTTGACAATTATGCTGGAGTGTGAGGGCAAGAACAACCAAAGTAAGTTTCCTCTTCCTTGGGATCTCTGCAGCTTTTCCATCATGGGTGCCTCACCTTATCTCTCCCCATATCCCTGAGACTCTGCAAAAGCAGGCTCATGGAATTCCAAGTCAACTGCCCTATGAATTCAGGCTTTGTAGGCTGGCAAGCCAGAATTCTCAGAAACAAACAAACAAACAGCCCCACGGGTCCAAAGCAAGCAGATTTTGGAGAAAAGAAAGTATTCATGGAGACACGGTGATGGACTCCGTGGAACAGATGGTGGGAAGCCTTCAGAACAACTGGAGAGCCCTTGGAGTCCCCTAGCATAGCAATTCCAGAAGGGAGCTGCAGAGACGACACCGACATTTCTCTGCTTGGAACACCCCCATCCCAGCAGTCACGATTCCCGATCCTCCACTAGGCAGCACAGCGGAAACCAGGTCGGTTGCCCTGGCAGAGCTCAGGCCAGGCTCTCTGGCCTCCCACACCCTCTTGGCCAGAACCTTCCACAGGAGTCATGGCCACACTTTGCTTATCCTCTATGTTAGACAGCAGGGGCTTCAAACATCCTTTGAAAGCTCATCCTGGAAGAGCAAGACCAGTGGCGTGCTTCCTGTCAGCAGACAGCGTGAACATCTCCTTCGTTTTCCCTTTTTCTTTCCATGGAGCCCCTCTGGACCCATTCTACTGGCACAGACTGCCATCTTTCACACCCGTCTGCCACAATCTTCTCCTTTATCAAGTTTGTAAATAAGTGCTTTCCAGATTTATTTTTATTCTCTTTTGTGTTTATTAAACTTTGAACAATTTTTTCCCCTTTCTGGTCTCCTGCCCATACACACGCATTTCCTTTTTACGGCTGCCTCAGACCATGAGGTCAATTTTGTTTCTACTTCTTCTAAGCAAATCTCCAAATGATCCTGTCCCAGGCTTTTGAGCTCTGAAGGGGCATCTGCAAATATTTACAAGAGCAGCTTGATGGCTAAGTGCGGTCCCTCTGTTAGGCTCCCTCCAGCCCAGGCAAACAGTCCTCTCTGCTGGCTCAGAGAACCATTTAGACAGCTTACATTTCAACTGCCTGATAAAATCAATCAGCATTTAGGTTCCTGTTTTGTAACTAAAAGCAGTTAATGCTCAAGATGGCAGGAGAGCCGAGGAGTAGGCCCAACCGATGCCCCTGGTCAGGTTTTGGAATGCAGTGAGGCAAACAAGCCTGGAGGAGGAGATGACAAAAGAACTTAATAAAAGCTGCTGACCCTGCAAGGAGCACCTCAGCTGTCCCCTACTGTCACTTGCTTACAGATCACAAGTTCCAAGGCCTGGATGGGGGACTTGATCAGCCTGCCAACTGTCCTCTCATTTGGGGGGAATTGCACTGAACAAAATGGGTCAGTTTGCCACAAGCCAGAAGCAGAGCAAGGCAAGCTCACCCACTCAGCTCAGGGTGCCAGAGCAGCAGGGTAGGGGTTAATGGCTTGTGCAGCCCAGGTCCACCCACTTAGCCTTGAAGGAAGGAGCAGTCTCACTCCTTGCTCAGGGATGGGCCTCGCTGTAATCCTCTGTAATTTCAATCCTAGTTTCCATGCTCCTGTCAGGTAGCCAGCTACTCCTGCTTGAACCCCGCCAGCCTGCCCCCACTCAGCCTGGGCCACTCCTCCCGCTCTGTTTCTGACCCACTTTTTCAACTCAAGCAAACTGATTTTCCTGCAACCCCTTTGGCTTTCAGACCAGCCTCAGACTCGGTAACTTTCCCCAAGTCTTCCCACTTGGAACGCCTTGCACTCAGAGAAAATCGTGTGCACCAATGAGTCCATGTGTCATGGTCTGAGTGGTTGTCTCCCCCTCACCTTCTGTGGGTACACATCTTTGCTAAATCAAATTTGGGGAATTGGAGAAAAGCGGAACAGGGATTTAACTGCTCAGTAATTTGCAAAGTAACTGTATACAAAATGCTAAATGTAGTATTTAATCAATCACATACTACTTCATAAACATTACATACTGACTTGAGTCTGTTCCAAATAACTCATTTGTTGTATATATTGTATTCTTCATAAGCACTTCCTGCCCAGGTGTCTTTATTTACAGTTCTTTACTTCTTCATAACCCAGAGCAGATACACAGGCTCCTCATATTCAGAAAGGACCTAACCCTAACCCTAACCCTGACTTGAGTGCTCTATGGTGGCATCTTGAAATCTTAACTTTTATATTCATGTTTTGTATGTGAAGGATAATGGGTATGAGGCTTGGAATCTCAGCCCTTGCACTGATCTCTTCTCCCAGAAGTCTCTGCCTCTATTTGCTCTCCAGTGGCCCCAGTCTCTTCATTGTTCTTGGACCATATAGTGAGCACTGTTATCCTCTACACCTAGAAGACATACTATGGTCTTCCTTCCTTCCTTCCTTCCTGTGTTTCCTTCCTAGCGGTACTAGGGATCTAATCCAGGGCCTTGTGCCTCTTATGTAATTGCTCCACAACTGAGCTATATCCCCAGCTGTTCTAGAATTTTCTACAGCCGCTCTTTTTCTGACTGTTTGCACAAGAGATCCCATGGTTTTTCTTTGAAGAGAGGTCCTGTATGTTGCATACCTGGCCCTGCTACAGCCACAAAGAACAAGGAGAGCTCAGGACAGGAGAGATCTCACTGGGGAATCTCAGTTCTAATACCAAATCAAGCAGGCTTTGGCTGAGTGCGGTAGCAACATGCTCCAGCTTTTCTGAGCCTGTCTCTTCATCTCCTCACCCAGGCAAGTAGATACTGAATGGTGCTGTCAGGATTACATGAGAAAACAGAAGGGAAGTCGGAGCCCTGGATCTTGCACAAATCTCTACTCAGGTCCCTTGCAAAGCTGCCAAGTGGCCATTGGGCCTTTGTGAATGTGCCCGGGAGGGAAGCTCTCTTGCTGCCTGACAGAATTCATTAGAGGCAAAGAGAACGAACAAAAACAGCTGCATGTCCCAGGGCACTGTATAAAGGGCTCTGTGTGCTCCAATTCCTGTCCCCTGTGTGGGGAGGACTTAGTAAGCAGAGTTCTTCACAGTTCTCACCATCTTCCCCTCGTCTTACTGAAAGTCCTGGCCACTCTAAAGGGCAACGAGACAATTCCATCTTCCTGCCAAATGTCTCCATACGGAGTAGTGGCACCTTCCCCCAAATGAGGTCTCAAAAAACAAACAAACAAACAAACAAAACAAAACCAATAAAACAAAAAAACAAAAGGAGTCAGGTATAGAGGCACACACTCATAACGTCAGCATTTTGGAAGCTGAGGTGGGAAGATTGTCCTGGGTGGGAAGCCAGCCTAGCCTGTACGTCAACTATTCTAAGCTGACCAGGGATATAGAGAGACAAAACAAAAACAAAAGAAAAGAGACAAAGCCAGGCAGCACTAACACGTGTCTTTAATCCCAGCACTAAAGAGGCAGAGGCAGGTGGGTCTCTGAGTTCAAAACCAGTCTGTCTACACAGAGAGTTCCAGGACAGCCAGGGCTACACAGAGGAACCCTGTTTGGAAAAAACAAACCAAAGCAACCAACTAGCCAAACAAACAAACAAAAAACCCAAAAACAAACAAACAAACAAACAAAAAAAAACAAAACTGGAGAAAATTCTTACATATGTGTTCTGACAAAGAACAAAGAAACAGAATCTGTAAGAAATACCCTAGATGTCCAGAGCTCAGCCCTTAAGCCAGGGAAGGCTTCCACTCATCCAGTGTTTATTTCTCCATTCAGTTGGTTACACCACAAGAAAGAGACATGTGGCCTGTCGAATTCTCAGGCCAAGGATCTACAGGCCTTTGCTGTATTTGCTAAAACATTGGTTCTCAAAGTGAGGTTCTGCGCCCACAGTAGCAGGCTCAAGCTGGGACCTGAGATAAGTGCCAGTCACTCGGGGAGGGAAGTGTATTATGCACCAGCTCTGAAAAAATGTCCCCTGACCCGGGATACAACCTGCTAGCACACTGGCTAGCACACTGACCCGTTCCTTGCTAGTTCAGCCAGTGATGCTGCACAAGCTCATTAGGACCAGGAGAAAGTCTTAGTGTCCAGCGGCAGCGGTTACCTAAGGGGGACCCAACAGTGGTCTCTGTCCTTGGGGAACTTCCAACATAAGAAAGAAAGGTCAGTGAGTCAAAGTGAGACATAGATGGTGTGGGTAGCTCTAGAGCTCTGGGCAGGTTTTATGTGTTCTCCTTCCTGCGGTCCTCATAACCTACCTGCGCCTCAGATCCAAGCTAGACTCCTTCCTAAAAGCCATAAGAGGCTTCCAAGGCAATGCAGGTTCCTTCTGACTAGAGTGGGGATAGGACTCCCAAGGCAAGGAAAATCAGAAATACATAGGAAGGGAAAAAACCGTCACGGGGACCTAGTTTGTGTTTCCTCTTGATAGAGTGTTGAAAAACTTCTGCCCAATTAATAAAATTGAAATAGCTTGCAAAGGCATCTCTAACAGAGATGTTCAAAACAATCTCTTATTTAGGCCAGAATGTTTGTGGCCTCTAGTTTAACTGTCAAACATTCTCCTTCCATTAAACCTAAACAACACACCTCATAAAACCAGTTTACACTATCATCTGCCAAAGGAAATTCTTTGAGATAAGATAAATATGTAAACCAGCTCACATATTTTTAGTTAACTTTTAAACCATGTAATCTTTAAATTTTGTTGGAAATTACTCTCTTTGAGCGATGGGACTTAAAACATGGAATTCTATATTCAGTCATTGTAGCGACAGCTAAGAGTGAGTCTTTCAAGAAGCCAGCTTGCATATCTTGGTTGTGTGCAGTCCTTTCCTTAAGCCTTCCTCTCTTGAAAAGTCTGTCCTTAAACCTGCAGTGTGTACGGCCCTTATCTTGTTTTAAGAAACTTGCTTACTTCACTAAATTTTGACCCGTCTTGAAATTCTTTTCTGCAGTGTAAGCGAGAATCTGCTCTATCTGACTAGAGGCCCCTCAGTGGAGAGCACCTCACGTTAAGCAAGGAGCTGCTCTATCTGAATGGAGCCCCTAACTGGGGAGCACCACCCATTAGAATCAAAGCGCTGTGCTGTGGGTCTTCCCGCCACCGCTCTTGAAGAGTGAGGACAGCAGGAGACATTTGGTACATTTCCTGGGTGATTCTTGAGTAACTTAGATTTTGGGAAACACTGAAATTGAGGACAGAAGAAAAAAAAGTCACAAATAGAAACAGAAGCACGAAGGAACATCGGAGCTTTGACCAGACATTACACAGATCACATAAGAAAATATAGACACCCACCCGCCTTCCAAGATAATAAGCTCCAGTGCTTTTAGAAGAATTCATGTCCTTGCAGACATCTGGTGTATTAAATCTGGTGGCCCTTCACACTGTTCTCAGTTTAATGTCTTCCACAATGTTTCTGTCCTCTGAATCCCACTGTTACAGAATGTTCACCCAACCTGAGGCCTTTGTCTTTATCCTAGACCTACTGGTTGAATGGGAGGAAATTCTTTTCAGAGCCACTTTGAGAACTTCTGCCATAGACTATGCTGGTCTGATCACATCGGGTTTGGCCAGCCTTTTCTTCCAGCTCCTCAGTTCACGAACTAGCTAGGGATGAACAAAACATACCCATCCCACCACCCTCTTCATAAAAAAGAAGGAACTGATCATACTGCACTCCCTGCAGAAAAATTATACCACTTCAGAGGCAAGGAAACAAAGGGCGAGGAAAGTGAAACAACTTTTAGCTAACGTCAAGGTGAGGTGGAACATTCAGCCAAAAGTGCTTTGCTTCCACACCCTCTGCCTCTGGTGAAAACAGCCTCCCAGTGTGGACTGCATGGACACCACCCAGGCGGAAGTCCCAACAGGGTCTTTTGATGGGCTGCTGCAAAATTAGCACACAGAAGTTTGGTCCCTTTCACTAAAGGTCAGCTTGAGAGAGACCTTGGTACCAGGATGTATATCTTCGTTCCCTAATAGACCTCCCCCTGCTTGGGGGGGGGGGGTGAGGCTGTGCACAGGGACTGTCCCTAATAAGAGGGACATCACTAAGTCTAAGCTCGCAGTCTTTCAGACTTCCAACGCTAGCAGCGTCTACGTACTGTTCCGCTGGAATCTTCCAATGAGCAGAAGAGACTTCGGGTTTCCTTCCCCATGACAGACTCCACCACCCTGAAGCTTAGCAGTGATTGGTAGGGACTTGTGACACGCTGAATGAGTGTAACGGTCCCTCATTCCTGACATCCTCAGTGTGCAGGGAACTAGTTTGGGGGTTTATTAGACAGCCCCCAGAATTCAACAAGACAACCAACCCACCCAACAGTGGGAGGGCAATAAATCAGCTCCCCTTTGTGTGTGCATAGGCGCAGCCAGCAAGAAACCAAGACAATTGTGTTTTGGGGTTTGCTGAAATTTGTCTTGGCACACTGGATATAGATTCAGTTTCACTACCACATCCCAACACTGCTGACATTCAAGTCACAGCAATTTAACACAAAACGACTGAGGAATAAACAGCACATCGGCCGTGGTTTCTGATTTTCTCTCCGGCCATCCCACCTATTAAATGTAACAGGGCACCACAGCATCTGCAATTTACAGTGGAGGCTCGGAGAGGGGGGACTGTGTCAGGCTTGACATGCTGCTGGCCGTGGGGAGCCTAATTGTGCCAGCATCAGCTTGTGTGACTTGGCCTTCATCAGACTGCTATTTGAGACCCTGCATACTGTCAGCAGGAGTGTTTGGGCCCCTTCTTACATGCTGGAAAAAAAAAAGTGAAATAACAGTGGTGCTGGCCCATGGTGTTTGGTTTTCTTGAACTGTGACAGACGTGGAGTTTCTACTTTCTATCCCAGAGTTTCCATTACCCCCGTAAAACCCCACCTCTTTGGAGACACCCATTTCACTTACAGTTCCAGGTTTCTCAGCCACCTCTAGGCTGGCTGGGAAGTTTCTGAGTTCACAGTAAAAGCTGTGGGTACTGAAAAGCAGGCCAACTGTGTCTGCAAAAGGCTACTGGCTAACTTAAGCAATTCGGAGAAGATAATTATGGAAAGATCATGGCAGGACCCACATTGGAACAGTGACAGTGACCTCATGGCCTTCCAGGAGCAGGCTGCACTGGCTTTGGGGGGGGGAAGCTCCTTTTTGTTTGCTTGTTTTTCAGCTAGGGTCTAGCTATGTAGCCCAGGCTGGCTTTGAACTTGTGATCCTTCTGCCTCAACCTCCCAAGTGCTAAGACTACATGCACAGGCTACAACTGTTCAGTTCAGAATCACGTGTTTGGAAACAGTTTTATATGGTACAATCTCATTCTTTATAACATGTTTCTTTATTTTCCTTCCTTCCTTCCTTCCTTATTTCTTCCTTCATCTACCTCTCTTTCTTTCTTCTTCCCTCCTTTCCTCACCTTCCTTCCTCTCCCCTCCCTTTTACTCTCTATTCCTCTCCCTTTCTCCTCTCTCTTCTGCTCCATTCTCTTTTTCTCCTCTTTTTGTTCTCTTTAAACCATGTTTTAGGGAGCTGAAGAGATACCTCAAGAGTGAAGAGTGCTGGCTGCTTTTGCATAGGACCTGGGTTCAGTTCCCAGCACCCATGTGGAGGCTCACAACTGAGTGCAATTCCAGTTCCCAGGGATCTGATGTCCTCTTCTGACCTCCATGGGCACCGCACACATGTGGTGTACACACTTATATGCAGGCAAAACACCCACACACACAAAGAGAGGACAGGAAGGAAGGAAGAAAGAAATAAAGGAAGGAAGGAAGGAAGGAAGGAAGGAAGAAAGAAAGAAAGAAAGAAAGAAAGAAAGAAAGAAAGAAAGAAAGAAGGAAAGAAGGAAAGAAGGAAAAAGCAAAACAGGTGTGCATTTTGTTCTCCAGGAGACAAACCAAACCTGTCACCTTTTTGAATCACCTATGGCATCTGAAGAGGCTATAACCCACCACACCATCACCCTTCCTGCAAACCACACACCACAGGGGGAGCAGCTCCTTAGTAGGCTGAAAATATTATATGCCCAAATCTTAAAAACAAACGAGCAAACAAACCAATAAAATCACCCAGCAGCCAGGTTTGCTGGTTATTTGCTATTTTGCTTTCTATTGCTATGATAAAACACCACAACCAAAAGCAACCTAAGGAAGAAAAGTTTTAGTTCAGCTTATAGCTCCCAGGTCCCAACCCACTGGGAAGGGAAGTCCGGGCAGGAAAGCAGGGCGGGAACCAAAGCAGACTCGTGGAGGATCGCTGCTCACTGGCTTGTTCCTCAGGCTCCTGCTCAGCTCCCAGGACCACCTGCCCAGGGGTGACACTGCTCATAGTGAGCTGCTCCCACCGACATCAACGGAGAACTTGCCAACCAGACAGCACTTTCTCAGTTGAGGTTCCCTCTTTACTGATGATCCCAGTTAGTATCAAGCTGAGGAAACTAACAAACAGCAGCAGTATGTGGTCTTCATGTTTTCTGTATTTTTTTTCTTTTTGGAAGGCAGTCACTTAGCCACTTGGAGGCACTGTGCTGATGTACTGTTGTGCCTTAAAGCTGAGGTTGGTAAGTGGCAGGGCGCAGCGCCCCGCTAGAACTGCAAACTGTTTGCCAACAGAACCAGGGGCATCCGACCTCTCCGACTGTCAACAACAGAACGTTAGAACTCAGACTCAGCACAATGCTGCCTCTGAGAGCTCCCAGTGTACAAACCTTCTCCATCAAGGGCCAAGTTGGGGCTCCAGGAGAGGACCAGGTCTATCATTTAAAGGGCTTCCGATTCCCCTCAGCACTGCTTGAAACTCCCAAAGCCAGTTTTCACATCTTCTCTTCATTATCTGTTTTCTATGCAAATAAGCCCTATTTCCTTTCATTGGTTTTCATATTCATTATTTCTGGTTCTTCTCTTTGCTTCAATCTTAAAAAAAATTATTCCTTTAAGCCTGGACTTAATCATAGATGCATCAGAGAGAACTCTTACCTGCTCTGAACTTGAACTCACACCTTTATAAAACAACAACAAAACAAAAAACAAAAACACCCATCTCTCATATTGTGGATATTTCATTTTATTCTTAGTTTTCTACCTATACTACAATTCTATGCATTTCAAGTACATAATAAAATATGAGTCTTGACTCATTCATGAGAACTAATTTATAGCCTTTTTTTTTTTTTTTTTTTTTTTTTTAAGACAGGGTCTCACGAGGAACCTGGCTAGTCTGAAGCCTGCTATGTAGATCAGGCTGGCTTGGAACCCACAGAGCTCTGCTTCACAGGGCTGGAATTAAAGGTGGGGCCAGCACACCTGGCCAAAACACCTTTATCCTACAGCGATACCCTAAGGCATCCCTGTGGACAGGATCCACCATTTATCATTATTCTGTGTGTGTAATTTGCTGACGCTGGTTTTGCAGTAGAACGCCCTGATAGGAATGTGCATCGGCTCCTTAAATGACGTCTCAGGGAACAGGTCACAGGTAGGAAACAGAATGTTGAACATTTGTCGAAGTGGACGCAGACTGCAATCCGCACAACTCCCTCCTTTTCCAGGCTCTGTGCGCTGTGCTCCTCAGCTCTCCACGCGGCACGGCCGACCGGAAACTATGCCGCCAGTGTGATGAGGCTTCCGTTTTACCCAGTGGGGACACACTTTAAAGAACATCAGCAGGCCAGCTGTGCCCCTACTGAAAACAGCCAATAGGGCAGGGCTGAGGAAAGTTCTGGAATCCACTTTATCCCCGCACACCTATCACTAGCCAGCACTCAGAGACTCGCTTCAAAAACGCATATCGGTCAAAGGCTAGTGTAGAGCGTTTCTTCACGCTCTCCATCTGCACCGTGAAGATGGTGAAGCGAATGACCCGCTCGGAAGGATGGCTGAGTTCCCCGATATCTACACTGGCATTGCAGTAGTCAGCCACTCAGTACCTTACAGAAAACACTCTTTCCAGGATGGAGCTTCCTCGGGGCTGGCGTGTGCTTGCACAAGGTGTGCACTGGTCCCTCATCCTGTTTGTACTGGCGACACAGCTATGCGCAATTAAGATATGGGAGCATATAGGAATTACAGGAATCCAGATGAACCATACCGTGAAGGAACTCTGGAGCATGGCCAGGGTGCGAGGCTTATTTTAAGAATCCTGTTCATTTGGGCACTGAGCAGCGTTCAAGTCGAGCCACCATTTATAAGAGGGGGAAAAAGCGAGCCTTTACCTCTCGAGTCTTCACTGCAGAGGCAGCCCTTGGCAAAGCCCTGCCAAATGCTTAATGTGCTGCTTTCATAACTCAGCTAGGTGAGAGCAAGCCCTACAGCTGAGCCCACATCTCATTATGTGTGTATAGAGGCCGTAGAACGTCCACATTTTAATCCACTCTGAGGGGTACTGGCAAAGAAAGCTGAACAAAAACAACCCCTGGGGAGTCCAAGGAGTTAATCCGGCTAGTTCCAATTTACTTGCAATATCAGCAAACCTAGATGGCACTGTGATTTTAAGAATGGAAAAAAGAATTCTTAAATAGTGAGCTTCCTTTCTGGGTAAACTTGAGAGTTAACTCGTTGCTTGCTTTAGAAAGCTTGGAGATAATTCTGAGGCTGAGGTCAGGTCAAAACTCAGGGGGCTTCAGAAGCCCCCTCAGCCCTGGCTCCTCATAAGCAGCTGGGAAAACGGAATAGCATCAATTGATTACCTAATCTCACCAGCTGCTCTCCTATGTGTCCTAGCACTGCTTACCAAATCATCTTTGAAAAAAGCAGTTTTGCAGAAGAGAGGCCATTATTTGGCCAACGTGTTGGGGTGAAAGCAGATAGGATTTCCCGAGCACCACAACGGAGTGTTAACACTTACAAACACAACAACAGTGGCACAGAGGAACTCACACAAACGACATTTCCTCTGCTTGTTCCCCTAGACCCTGAAGTCAGGAGGATCTCTCCTCGTGTCAAGGCATGTGCGTTATGTGTTAGAAAACACCACCTCCTGTCATGTCAGAGCAGCCTCATCTGAGCCCTTTTAAAGATTGAACAACATGTCAGAAAGGTTCCCTGATGTCTACATAAGAAACTGGGCATCTCAGCTGCCTCCAGGTCAATTAATTTAGCATTTGTGTGCAGAAGGACGTGAAAGCTTGCCAATTCAGAATCTATGTCCCCTGGCTGATTGGTATATTACATGCTGAACTACAGGGCGCCCATGTGTTCTGCCCTGAATGCACTGGCCTGCCCTGGCCAGCTTGGACGAGAGCCGTGTGCGAACGCCCCTGATCTGCAGTGCCCTGAACACTGGGGAAGTCTCTCTGACGGTGCAGCCAGGGAAACAGACTCATACATGTGCTGTGACACCACTGGAAACCCCCTCACTCTCCCAACCAAGATGCTCATGGACAAAGGCTCGGGAGATCATGGCTGAACCTGCCATGTTTCCATCCTACCACCCAGCTCCAGGACCAGGCAAACATCTCTTAGTATATACAATACGTGTTAAACAAAACACAAAAGGAAATTAATCCTCCCTCTCAAATTCTTAAGCCATACATATGGTACTGGTGAATGCCAACCACAGCCCCTTGGGTCTTCCTGGGGCTTTCCATACATAGAGCTCCTCCATCTTTCTTCATATATATGAGTCTGGTAAGTCTGCAAACCAGGTAGCAAGTGGTATCTCCTCTTGCTGTTGAGGAAGCCATAGTCCAGAGAGAACCCAGATGGTTTGATTGAAATGACTCCCTGGACTTTCTAGTGTGCTGGCCTTTTTGATCGCTGGGGTGGCCTGAATAAGAATGACCCCCAGGTGGCTAATATATTTGAATGACAGTAGAACTCTGCAACAAGAGTAGAAGGATTAGGAGGCATGGTCTTGTTGGAGAATTGTGTCACTAGGGGTAGGCTATGAGGTTTCAAAGGCCCACGCCAGGTTCAGTCTGTCTCTGCTCCCACCCCCATCCCCTGCCTGCAGTCAGGATGTAGCTCTCAGCTACTGCTCCAGCACCACATCTGCTGCCGTGCTCCCTCCATGATGACAGTGGAAACTGTAAGCCAGCCCCTGATTAAATGCCTTAGCCACAGTGCCTCTTTTCAGTAGCAAAACAGTGTCTAAGACAACTCTGGAGCTCACGTCTAGCTTGCCTTGTGAAATACAAAGCAGCCAGTGGAGCCACACGATACCCTGATACCCTGAGGCATGCACTCTAAATGCAACAGCCTAAGGAGGCCACTTCTGAAACCTCCATCATATTCCAGCTTGAAAAGAGAGAGCAACACTCAAACACACACACTGCCCTCGAGTCAGTCCTGAGAGGATTCCTTTTCCTGGTGGTTATTGCAAACAGCTCTTCTCAGTGTGGAGTACAGAAGCCTCCTCCAAGCGCACAGCAGCCTGAGGGTGACAGCACCTGAAGGGAGCGTGCTGGAGGATGATCAGGCTTCTGTTGCCAGCAGCTGACAGTACACAATGGCCTTCCCTCTTCAGTACATTGGGAATGGCATGGAAGTGATCATGAGGCAGAAAGAAGGAAGAAGGAGGATCAGAAGGAGAAAGAAGGAAAGAAAGAGAGAGCATGTGTGCTGGACTCCCTGTGATTCAGCAGGGGGGAAGATGTACCTGCTCTTTTGGACCAGGAGAACCAGGCCCACAAGCAGCTATAGTAATGGCCAAAATAGTACATGTGTCAAAACGATTATCACACTCCCGGACAAAATCGGTTTCTAGTGCTCAAAACAATCCATGGCCATCCTGACATTTACTGTGCTTCCTAAATTCCCCTCTAGGTACAGGTCAACTGTGACTTCCTTTCCAGCAAGAGCTCAGGTGATATAAGGCAGGCAGCTGATAGGGCCCAGACTTTTACAAATCCCAGCTGGGGCTCAAGAGATGGCTCAGTAGATTAAGTAGTTACTGTGCAAACATGAGGACTGGAGTTTGGATCTTCAAAACTCACATAAAAGCTACTGAGTAAATTGTGACACAGAGACAAGGCATGCCGGAGGCCGACTGGATAGCCAGACTAGCCCAATCAGAAAGTCCAGGTTCAGTGAGAAACCCTGCCTCAGCGAGTAGAGAAAGATCAAGTGAGAAGACACAAAACGTCAGCTTCTGCCTTCCACACAGACTTGAATTCACATACACATGCATACACACACACACACACACACACACACAGGCACACACGCATGAACGCACACCACACACATACACACACACACACACATTCAAAACACAGAAACAACAGAAACTGCCACTTGACCTCTGACTTTTTCTTTGAAAAACCACACAACTCTATATGACCTTACTTTATTTTAGGAAGGCAGTTCCTTACTTTATTTTAGGAAGGAGCTCTTAGAACTCAATGTGACTTTTCTATGATCCTGCGGTAATTCTACAGTGTTTGATACCACAGTCACCTCTCTGGCGTGTATAGGGTCTCTGTTTCCAGCACGCATTCCTTCAAGGTACATCAATGCATTGTCTCAGTATCTACTTGTATTTATATCCATAGAGTCTAACGACAGTTGGTCAGAGAGACACGAATGTCAATGGCACGTGCAGCATCCGAAATATCTGTCTGGTCCAGATGGAATCCTAACAGCATTCTTATGAAGCAATTATAATAAAGAAGGCCAACACAGAGGTGACTGTATGTCTCCAGGCTTCAACCAAAGTACTTTGTGAGAGTAAAAGAAAGTGAAAAAGTCATGCATGAACAGATCTTGTACGGTGACCCCTGGGCTGTGTAGGAATCTTAAGTGTGCCATGTGGGAGGGGCCTTCAGAAGATCATGAGGATGAAGACTGTCTGTGGGCACCATGATGCCACAGCACATAAATCAATTCCCACACAGCTAAGAAGATTTGGGGCAAGATTCTACCAAGTGTGGCTGGGAGAGGCCTGGCTACCTTTGATGTTCAGACTGGCAAGCACTCCCCTGCTGTAGGCCAGGCTTGTCTGGAAGGAGGCTCCTTCAGCAGGCTCTCACTGGCCAAGGCCACTGGCATTCTGTGCCCTGACTCAAGGCTGCAGCTCACAGTTCTGATAGGACTGTATTAAGCCCTCCAGTGAAAATCTTCCAAGTCTCATGGCCAGTAGGAAAAAGGATTTCTATGCAGAACTGCTGTGTCTTAGGAGGAATTCCTACCTACCTCCTTAGTCAGGTTACTTTAGGGAAAAACCTGTAACCTCATTGTACCTATGAACCTGGGATCCCCTTACATGGATCTAGCCACAGCCAAATATGATCATGCATGTTGAAGGTGCTGTTTTGCTAAATGCAAAATGATAAATAGAGGCAATGTGTTATTACTGCACTAAAATTTGCTTTTATTGAACAAGACTACACAGTGCACACATCTTCACAGACCATTCTAATGAGCATATGACAAAACGAAGCAAGCTCCCTTCCAGTTTAATCACCCTTTCCTCTCTTGATCTCTAACAAACAGGTGGTGTCTTAATACATTGAAAATTCTCAGGCACACAGTTTCATCACACGCTTGTCTGTGTACCCTGTGGCCCTAAACTACCTTTCCAGATGCATGAGCATTCTGTCACCTCTTCTCCACTCTCCTGCCACCCTTATACGGGGCTCTCTCCCCTACGCTAAGCACACCATATCCCTTTCAACACAGCTGCCACACTTCTCCTAGAGACCCTTACAGAAGAGGGGTTCTGTCCACCTTGGAGTGTCCAGCCTATGCTCACCACATAGAGGGAGGAGTTCTGGCTCTTTGCAGGCACACTCACCTATCCCTTGTTTTGGCAGTGTTTGTCACCTGGAGAATTGTAGTCCTCTTCAGGTGTTTGCAGTGGTGTGAAAAGATAACGTGCAGCAGCAACACCTCTCTCTCCCTTGTCATTTTGAATTTAGCAAGACTGTTTACTTTCCCAAGCACCGCCGTTAGCTGTTTGAATCTAGCTCGAGCTTTGTAAAACATCCCCTCAGTCCTTGGACACACGAGGACATGGGTGTTCCTCGAAGAAGCGTGGCTTCTGAGGCAGATGGGGAGTCCCACTAAGAAGCAGCAGTCCAGTGCAGAAATCCCATGTCCTCCCGAAACTTTTTAACATGACCACATGGCAGAATGAAAGCCAAAGGCTCTTCCCCGAGCTGCACCAGACAGACTTGAGTCAGGGGTAGAAAATGATGATGTAGCTTTAAACCAAAACCTAACTGCACTCACTGCTAAGAACTACCTTAAGATGCCAAGAGGCAATAAATGTGAGCATAGCAAATGCTCAGTAAATGTGAAGTCATATTATTAATGCTATTTTGGGAGCAAAAGAGGAGAGTTATGTCTGCTCTGAGATGAAGCCAGTAAGTCTTTCCTATAAAGGACTGCAGGAGAGGTCACAAGCCTCCGGGCAGTGGCAATACGGGAGCACTTGTGGACAGCAGCCATTATTTTCAATGCCTCAACAGCCCATCAAGGCGGCGTGGCTCTTGGGGCCACCCCTGCTTCACCACTTGGAACTCTTGGGTCAGGAACCTGTGGCAGAGCTGAGCCTGACACAGTAGGCCAAGTCTTAGGAAACTACCCGCTCTATGGGTGCAAAAAGTCATTGATGTGGGCGGGTGACACGGCTCAACCTGTGAAGGTACCGGCTAGGCTTGGTGATCAGTCTGACCCTCAGGGCCCACAAGGCATGAGAGAAGCAACTCTTTCAAGATGTCCTCTGCCCTGCATGTGTGCACTGTGGCATGTGAGCCTGTAAGTGCACACGTGTGCGCGCACACACACACACACACACACACACACACACACCAGAGATAAAGGGTAAATATAATAAACATTTTTGTTTTGTTTTTATAAAAGACTAATGACTGATTAGATCCCCCTGCCCCAAAAACCAGGTATATAAGGAAACTTGCAGCAAATGAAATTACCACCAGCGCTTACCACATGTGAACACAACTGACCGAGTGCTTTCTTGGGCATACCCATCTCCTTTGTAACATATGAGTGTCATATGGCTATCGCATAGGAATGCCAATGCATAGTGCAGACTGTGGACCACACAGTTTCTCACCCCCACCCTTCTGTTAAATGAGAACTGGAGTTTACCAGCAGGGAAGCCACTGTGCAACTGAATGAAGCTGAAAGAGAAGACTGGCCGACAACAGCGACCCAAGTCTACTTGACTCCAAGCCCATAGTCTTCTACTTTTCTTGTGTCTGCCTATAAAGATCTGCTCTGCAGTCCTTAAAGGAATGGGAGTGTAAAAGAAAAGAAATCCAAGAACAACCCAGGCTTAGTACAGGAAGAAGCCTTCTAACAGGGCGAGGCACAGAAGAGCCCACAGCCATCCCTGGGAGCAGCCAGTGCCTCCTGTGAGGAGATTCAAGGAGAGAACTGGATGACAGTCCATGCTGTACTGTGACACAGTAGTCTGGGCTAGTTTTAATTGCTCCAACAGTCAATTTCCCTCCAATAGAAAAAGACAGGAAATGATCCAGGTAGCCTCACAGTGTAAAACAGAGCTTCTGAAAAGCAAATTTAGGTTTTGAAGGAGATGACGTGAGGCCCACATTGCTGTTCCCTCAGCAGGCCCCTCCAGCCAAGACTATTGTCACTTCCTACACGGAGCTGAAGCTCAGCGAAGGGACTTCAGTCTTGGTTCTGACGTGTGGATGTTAAACACTGCGTGGAAAGTCTTCTAAGTCTCCTGGCTCAGGGATCAAGGATTTTGACCAAGGACTTCTGTTTCTTTGGAGGAATTCCTACTGACCCCTGAAGCCATGCAACTTTGAAGAAGACTCAGCCTTGTGCTTGTGAACCAGGGGTCACTTCCTAGGCCTCTAACCATACCCAAATATGACCGTTCTTGTGAAAAGAAGTAGTCGGAGCTAATTCATAACGAACAAGACTGCATGCTGCCTGCAGCCCTGGATGCAATCCTCAAACAATGAACATCTGATCATATGTTCTTACCTAATCGTCTGGCTCCTAAGTAACTTTTGAGCTTCACTTCCAGTCTGCAGATATGGCAGCTGAGGTCCAGAGACAGCCACCACACAGCACCAATGAGAAGACAAAGAGTGAAAGGCAGGTCTTGAACTCGAAGGGTGCCTTCTTCCCACTCACCGCATCTGCCTCAGACTGGAAGGGATCACTCAGGCTTCAGTGTGTAACCCCATCTCCTCTCAGGAGAGAGATAACATCACTCTGTCTAGGGATGCCAGTGGAACTGGGGGTGCAGATCAGTCCCTGGTGACCTATCAAGCACCTGCAGTCCACCCTCAAACCCTAATTTTGTGGATCCTCCCCAGAGGTCATCCTCAAGTTCATGCTCACCATGGTTCTTAAGAGATTTGAGTTTCACCGTCCACCCTTTGATGGTCAGAACTGACAGTAGGTATGAACTGTCCACAGACTTTGAAGTTAGATGAATTAAATAACTGCTAGGTCAGTTCTTGGGAGACCAGTCTCAATAGGTCAAGAGCCAATCACAGTAGCTGTGTCTGACCTCATGGCCTCTGTACTGCCTGTAAGGACTCCTCCAGGCCAATCTTTTTTCACTACCATTTTGCAGATAAGAAGACTAAGGCTTAGGAGAGTGGGGCAGTTCTGTTAGCTTAGGAGAGTGAGCCAGGTGGTGAAATGCAGGACTCCATTTCAACCACGGCAAAAGGCCAGGAGTTCACCCTTTTCTCTGTCCTGCTACCACATCCTCTCAGCCTCTGAAACAGCAACCTTTGGTGGGAACCTTTACTTACCCTCTTTCCTTTCCTGTCATGGGTTTTCCTGGTTCCAAAATCTTAGCTGACAGCACAGCACCATCCTGCCTGAACTGAACTGAAGGGTCAAGAAAAACCCTGACTCCATGCTTCTCTAAAGCAATGCCAGCGAGTACTCAGAACCAGCCACCGAGTGAGTGGTGTGCCACCAAGTACCTTTGTGATTACGCCCCTCCTGTGCCTAAATGCGTGTCTTGGAGCACCTCTCGTCCATGCTAGGGACGACTGCTCTTCCATGGACAACACTCCCCCCAAAGCTGCACTTCACACCTTTGCTTCCAGAATTTTCCACCTCCAGCTAAAAATAGTGCTTTTGGGGCGAGATTCAACCGAAGCAGAATCTTCCAAGGCGAAAGGACCAGTAGCTGAATAAGGGCTTCTGGAAGGGGCCTGGGGAAGAAGGCCCTCCTGTTTGTATTTCCAGCCGCCTTGGAAGACAGCCCTGCCACTGCAGGGGGTGGGGGAGCTCACGCGGACCTTGCCCAACACGAAGGCTGCATTTTCACGAAAGCACTTCCAAGTGAATTTGGGGTTTATTTTGTGGATGAGTTAAAGATAATAATGGCAGCCCGACCTGCATGGTGTCTCCTTAACCCTCACTCAACAGATAAAGGGGTGAGAGTTACCAGGGAACAAGGCAAGTGTACTTCTCTGCTACCTACTGGGATTCTTCAATTAGAAATATAGTTCTGCCCTAGCCCCAGATGTCCCTCTGCATGTTTATGTACCCATGTACATGCACACGCAGGCACACACATACACACGACTACCTACAAGATCTCACTTGGCAGCTGTTAACAGACACAGTGGTCAATATAAGCTTTTAAAACGCTTGTCTCAATCCCATGATCCCTTTAAATTAAAAAAAAAATATATATATATATATATATATTTTATGTGTATGCATTGTGTGTAAGTGTGTGTGTGTGAGTGAGAATGTGCATGTGCCCATGTCTGCCAAGAGTGCGCGTGTCAGGAATTGCTCTCACCTTCCTGAACCTGTGTGGGTCTGGGGATGGATCTCAGGTGAGCAAGCTTGGAGCACATGCTTTTACCCCCTGGGCCATCCTGCTGGCTCTTGAACCTACTCTCTTCAGGATCGTCACAGAGGGCCCAGCAGGCCCAGACGTCCAGGGTTCGTCTGTGATCTTTTCCCCGATGACAAATGAAGATGCTGCATGCTAAGGTGAAGAGATTTAAGGTTTGGGGTTCAGCAATCGGGGCTCTACCCCTGGCTCTACCATCCATATACCCAATGGCCCTTGGCAAATGGCTTAACCTTTCCCTCAGTTTCCAGGAACGTAAGACAGTAAACTCTAACTCCTAGGGCAGATGGGGAGGCTAAAGAAAGGAAAACAATGGAAGACGCGGGGTTCCTGGGCCCAGTTAGCTCTGCTTGATGCATTAGTTATTAGCATTGCTGGCCCTGTGTCAGCTATGCTAACATATAGGAAGCTTAGGACAGCACAGGGTTAACAGTGGGCCACACATGTGACTCGGCCACACTTTTTCCGTGTATAGAGGAGGATTTAGCAGTGTCTACTCCTCTAGATGATGAGAAAATAGAAGCATCAGAGCAAAACACTGAACACTTCACGTGCCCGGTGCACGAGGAACCCAAAGTGGTTCGCCTCTGTCATCCCCTTCTAGATGCTGAATTGTCGGCAAAGGCACTGTCTGTGGCAAATCTCTGTTTACCTTCCCTCCCTCAGATAGCCCTCTGATCACGGAAGCCCCATGTCCAGCAGTCCAGCCAGCCCCTGTCCTATTCCATCTCTGCGATTCATCTCAGGAAAGAAAAAAAAAAATCTGTTAACTATTACACTTACAAGGTAACAGGCCTGGAATGCCCGGCATCTCAGGCGGAGCTCAGCAGTGTCTTGGCACCAGACACACACTCTGCAGCCTGGGGCCAACTACATCTGTCCACTTTGTGCAACTCAAGTGAAGATACTGAAATCTTCCAGCTTATAAACATTTGTACAATTCACTAATTAAAGGACTTTAGCTTTTTTGTTTTTTGTTTTTTTTTTAAGTCTTCTAACGAGAACTTCTCATATGGCCGTCTCCTTTCAGTCTGAGAGCCTAGCATATTTGGTGCATTTTGATTTGAAATTTTAGGTCAGATGGAATCTATTTCCAGAGGGGAATCTCCTTCTTCAAATATTCAGACCTAGGCCATTTTCTTCCCAGGGTTTAAGGTCTGACCCATTAATGACACTGAAGCCGTGGGTGACATAGCTGGTCATGGACTTGAGCTTCTCCTTAATGGAGTAAGTAGCAGTGACATCTTTGGTGGGTGGATGTCATGGTTCTGCCACTTAACCATCTTTAGTCTCTCCCTGTCTTGGTTTCTTCAAAAGAGAAATTAAGAAAACACAAATCTTATGACCGCCAGGATGGAACAAATCAAAATCTCCAAAGCAGTGGCGACAGGAAGCACCCGATGTATTTCCATCACTGCGTCTGTCACCAAGGGTGGACAAAGTGGACCAGCGGGTCCTCAGCAGAGGGGAACTGGTTCCTTAAGGAAGAGCTATAGATGCAATGGGGCTTTTCCAGACCGTCTGTCAAATGAACGAGGAGTAACTGCTATTGTCTGTGAGCTCCCCAGTCTTCCCCAGCTCAGATGTCAGAGCGGCTAGGCTCCTCTCAGACACACATGCTTGGAAAGGGAGGCCTTTCCGTGGAGCTCCGCTTGCCTTCTGGATATCAACCCCAGAAGCTCAAAATAAAAGAATTTGAGGAAGAGCTAGGAACATGGACAAAGGGCACTGAGGAGGAAAGAAGAGAGGGAGGGAAAGAAGGGGGAGGGAGGAAAGGAGGCAGAGAGGAAAGGAAGAAGAGGGGAGGGAAGGAGGAAGGAGCCATCTCTCAAGGCTGAGGCACTGCATCCCTTCTCTGCTTTTACAGGGTCAGGTACCAGGGCAGCTATCTGTCCAGTGCAGGTGGCAGGAGGTCACACTTCAGGGACTGCTGAGAGACAACTGGACTCTGCCAGCAGTCATCCCTCTGGGCTCCAATGGCTGCGAAGGGACTTCCCAGGAGGGTGGCAACAACTCAAAAGGAACACAAAATAGAAACAGGTGAAGGTCTTTCCATGGCTCTCCTCTCCTCACCTTCCTTTCTGCCTCACCCATCCCTCCTCAGGTAATCACAATTTATTCCCTGACAGATAAGAAAATGATAACAAAACCAAATGCATTCCTAATGAACTAAAGAGAGGAGGCGGTGACCAGTGGAGGCCTTAGCTCAGCACTTATTTTAATGAAGACTTGGGAAGAGGCCAGAGCAGCATCAGTTAAAGAGAAGGCACTTCTGATTTAGTGACACCTTCAGATACTGCAGAATGCATCTTTTCCATCCTGTTATCCCTAGCTACAGCCACCTACCCACCCCAGCTTCCCAGGGGTCCTAGGAGAAGGGGAGGGTGGGCAGAGAAGAGTAAGACTTTTATTCTGTACTTGAAGAAGGGTGAGCACTTCCCAGTGTAGATGGAGCATATTAGAGCAAGGAGCACAGGACTGAATGAATCAGAGAGTTGCTGACATGGGGGGTGGGGGAAGGGAGGGATGTCCTTGCGGTTAACCACATTTTACTGGGGATTTTTATTGATTGCTGTTGTATTGAAAGAGACATGACTCAAAGGTACCGTACCCACAGTCTTGCAAAGCACTGGGTCCCGGTGGGATTCGGAGGCTGCTGATGTCGTGAGCCCCAGTGTGGGGCGGGAAAAGGTTTGCTGGCGTCACAGGTGTTGCTCCCCCCATGGCTGCTGAACTGGCTGTCCTTTCCTTGAAGGCTGTGGCTGATCTCTGCTCAGGCAGGCACCAGGCTCTCTGAGTGTTAGGGGCACTTTCTCTTACAGCTGGTTTTATCTGCCAGCCCGCCTTCCCTGTATGTTCACATTGTGCTGTGTGTATAAATCCATTAAGCGTTTTATATATATATCTGCTTTGTGTACATCAGTTCTTTTACAAGTTTGTCTCCACAAGTAGAACGTGTACTACTTGAAGGCAGGGTAATAAAACTGCAACATCAGAAAGAATAAAGATTCTGCATTCAATTAAGCCCAGTCAGGTTCGTTTCCTCAGAGGGTTCCTGTGTACAATAGCCGGGACCAACAGCCTCTTTGAGAGCATGTGAGGCCTGTTGCCTATATAGGTCGTTCTACCAGATCTCGGAGACAGTTTTCTGGTGGATATTCAGATCTCTGATCTTAATGGCAAGTATGTAAGGCATGCAGGGTGCCTTAGGGAAGCCCCAGGGCTGTGGCCAGGATTCACACAGGCCAGGTCATCCTGTCCAAACACAGCTCCAAGCCGCAGAATAAGGAACATGCGGCTGAGGCCATGCATAAAGTTACATTCAAGTTCCCAGGCTGCCAAAAGACCCACATTTCAAAGAGGTGAGGTGAGGCCTTCCCGACTGCGATGCAGAGTCGTCTGAAGACACACAGTAGCTAAGAAGAGACCACAGGTGGCTGTGGGGTCAAACATGTCCCTGATAGAACCTTGACCCCGCGGATGAGTGGTGGGCCTTGTACCCCCTAGGGCATCACTGTGCTCTCATACACCCCACAAATCATACTCAGTAATAAATCCCACATCCTAAAAGGACGACAGCAGCAGGAGCAGCAGCAGGGACAGCATACCATCTGAGAGAGGACTTGTCCACTGTCTCGGCAACAGGAGGGGAGCCACCCGTGCTGCGTAGCCCAAGGGTGGGCAAGACCTTATCCCTCTCTGCTTGAGACCTCTGCTCCTCTTCCAAGCACTGGTCTTCCCACAACACAGTGCGTGCACAGTGAAAGTGAACTGAATAAGATAAAATGTCCTAGGTTGTGACTTTCAGGGACAATCCACACAGGGCTTAAAATGAGAGGTTAAAGGAGTGAGGTCGCTAACGTGCCATCCGCTCGAGGCCAGGGAGGAGGGGGCTCGGAGAAGTGAGAGTCACTGTTTAGAAGCATCAGGACCAGAGTTCAGTCCCTAGCACCCATGTAAAAAGCTGGGTGTGGTTGCACAGATCTGCAACCCCTGTGCTACAGGGGAGTGGAGCTAGGAGGAGAGGCAGTAGCTTCAGCCTATACTGTCCCATCTCAAGGGAAGAAGGGAGGGTGTGATAAAACAAAACACCCACTATCCTCCTCTGACCTCGACACACATGTAAAGAACATACACCCGCAGATCATACACACCACACAAACACACACAGTGTAAAAACATGCACCACCTATTTTGAGAAAACCTTACTAATAACACAATCCTTTTAGGCAAGCTCTCGGTTTCCTGCCCTTCCAAGTAATATCGTTCTATCTTATTCATGACTTTGACCAATTTGACCAGAGGAAGCCAGGAGATAGGAAAAACACCTCAATTGATATCCTCTCTACTTTTAACTGGGCACGGTCTCTTACTGTTGACTAGCTTCAACACTGTTGTATGGCAGAGTTCAAGAGCTCACTCTTCCCGCTTACCTGAAAGTCTAAAACTGCCATGTTTGGATGCTCCTCTCCCACCGTCCCAGGCTCTGGCAGCTACTATGTCTTTTGAGATTTGTGAATCTGTCTTTAGATACCTTTTATTTATAAACAATATCTGTAACATTCTTTCCCTCTCATGGAAACTTGGACCTCTTCTCAGCTTTTCTATACTTTAAGGTGACCTTACTTCCCTCCTTTCAATGTATGTCAACTTGATATGCTTTTTCAATTGAATTCTCACCATATAAAACACAGAAAGCTAAGGGCCTCAACAATGACCAGGAGCTGAATAAAAGAAGGGCAATTTCTTCAGTCCTTATGAGATTCAAACCATTTTTGTGTATTAGATCATTCCCTTCCTTAAAATTCATTAAAAAGTGAGTTTTGTTTTGTTTTTTTTTAATATCCTCATTTTTAAAGAAAAGTAAAGTGAGGTTCTAAACAGGTAACAGGCTGTATTTTAACCTGGTCTCCCCTAGGCAAAGCCTGTATCTTCTTGCTACTAGTTCACAATTTAATTGTCCCAGGCAGGATCCTTGTTGGTCTCAGGTTGAGTCACTTTCTTAGCTTACTCAGAGCAGGTTGGGGGGTCAACAAACAAAATGTTAGCATCTTCAAAGTTGGAATGGAAGGACCACCTTCTGCTTCACAAAGCGAAAGAAACAGAGAAACATTACAGACACTCATCTGTCTAGACAGATGACTAAACAGGGGTCCCTACAGGGTTAGACTTGAATTTCCTCCTTTCAGCCTGTTGGATATTTAGCAATAAAAAAATAATAAGAAGAAAGAAGAAGAAGGGGGGAAAAAACCCCATTTAAAGGCTGCAGTTCTGATCCAGCCCCTCCTCCACTGCTCAGAGAGAAGTTTAAAAGTCATTTCAACACAGGCTACATGTGGTAAAAGTCTTAAGCAGAAATCAGATTGAGACAAAGGGGGCCCCAGAAGTACTCTCGAAGTCTGGCCACAGATACAAGAAGGCAGGCTCAAGCGTCCCTTTATAGCCCTCGTGACAGCAGCTTGAACTCACTGAGGGAGCAGGGTCTTTCCCAGGTGTCCCTGCAGCTGGGGATGAGAAGCCACTGCCCAGGGCACAGAAGGGGCAGAGAGAGGCGACATGGCAGCCCATGTGGAATGTGGGAGCTGTGTGCACTATTTCTTTATTTGTTTATTTGGAGATGCATGTGGGGATCCGGCCTGAGATGACACACAAGCTATAAAACTGCTTCTGGTGGGAAGCTCATCCCACACTATTAACCAATGCATGAGCACGGGCGATCTCTCCATCTTCTAGCATCTTCCTTAATTCCTTCTTTTCAGAGTTCTAAAGTATTCTTTGCAGAGGCCCTTTGCCACTGTAGTTACATTTCCTCTAAGGTAATTTTTTGAAGTTGTCACAAATACGAGGGCTTCCCCTATTTCTTTCTCAGTGTGTTTATCATTAGTATATCGAAAGACTACTCACTTACATGTTAAGTTGAAAGAATTGACCCTGACACAATGTCAAACTGCCTTCTAAATATTCATGTTTATACCTATAGACAAATACTACTCTCAGCCTTAAACACAGAAGCCTTTCTGTCTATTGAACAAGAGTAACTGAAGAGACTCAGGAATGTGCAAAGGGATAAGAATCAGTGATGGCTTAGAACACAACCCTAAACAAGACATTTGTACTATCTTGTCTAAGGCTCGGGGACACTTCAGGAGAGGTGGGTAGAAAGAAGGTAAGAACTGAAAGAGAGGGGGAGAGCTAAGAAGTGTCTTCTTCTGGGCCAGACACCGCTGTTACAACCGTGGGTCGCCACAGATGTGTGTCTACACAAAAATAGGCCTATCATCAACAGTCAGGCTTGGAGAGGGGAGGAGAGAAAGGGCTCTACCTCTCACTGATAGATTCAGAGGGAGGGGAACTGATTGCCTTCAGTTGTGTGCCTACTGGTGACGCTACTGGGCTCTAATGGATAGTTCCAAGTCAATGGTCACATGGGTAGGCTTGGTTAAACCAAGCGGCTTATAAAGCACAATCAAAAGTCATGAACCTGGGAGAGGGACTGGCAGGGATGAGGATGAATATGGTTAGGGATGGGAGGGAGAGTACAGGGCAGAGAATAATTAAAATATACATGTACAAAACTGCAAATAACAAAATCAATAAAATAAAGAAAAACACTACATGTAGGGAAAAAGAAGTCAGTATTCCTTCATCAACACCGAGATACAGAAACACAGGCTGGTGGTGGTAAGATTTTTTTTTTTAAAGCCTATTACTATTGCTGTATTTGATGGACACAGTGTTCCTCCAGGTAGGCAGCCAAAAGCTAGCCAGCCTGCCATTCATGGAGAAATGAAAGCATTGTGTGGCAAAAGCCAGACCTCTCTTTCCTTTCCCCAGAACGTCTCAGCACAATGCATACTGCCTTTTCTATTAGGGTGCATATTTGCAAAATTCAGTCCCTGTCTCATTTAACAAATATTTATTGGACGCCTGAATCTGCCACATTCCTTCTTATGTGTGGGGATTGACAGGCTTGGCAGGAGCTGCTATGGAAATTTTTGAGTCCTGCTGGTCGATGGGCGCTGGTAGGATGATAATCTTTTAGCAGGTGTTAGAGAACCAAGGCACTCTTTAAACAATTAGTAAGTGCTGAAATTCGCCAGGCTGAAAATAAAACAAGAAGAAGAAGAAGAAGAAGAAGAAGAAGAAGAAGAAGAAGAAGAA
>NW_026590859.1:7672058-7697969 GCF_907164565.1 Psammomys obesus | reverse complement strand
AAGAAGAAGAAGAAGAAGAAGAAGAAGAAGAAGAAGAAGAAGAAGAAGAAGAAGAAGAAGAAGAAGAAGAAAAAAAAACAAAAACAAAAACAGCTACCTACACAGATAGCAGGATTTGATATTGCACACCATAATTATTGGCTAGATCAGGGGGACACACTCATCACACATCTAATGTGGAGAATAAAATAGTTTTGCTCTTCAAAGAACACGTATGAGCCCTTGCTTTGCTTTGATGAGTGTGTTTGAACCCAGGGGTGTCACAAGCCTAAAGGAGAGCTACATACTGTATTTAAAATAAAGGAAAAACACATCTTTCTCAATGTTAGAAAAGAACGACATCCCTGTACACAAGACACAGATGGTTCCCAGCCCTTGGAGTCTCTTTTTTTGACATCTCATTCCTGCAGATAAAATCTCACTTAAATTTGAAGTTTACCCCTTAAGGGATGGCAGCCTCTGGAGTCAGACAGCCCAAGTTCACACCCTTTCTCTGCCATCTATCATGGGTGTGACTCTAGGAAAATGACACATGATATCTGTAGGCCTCTACTTCCTGTCTATAAAACAGAATAACAGTGGTCCTATACAGGGCCAAAACAGAGATTAGCCCAGGGCCCAAATATTCATCCACTAACTGTTAGCAATGTTACTCATAGTTTTGGTTGTATGTATAGGTGTGTATGTTCATGTATCCATGGGTGTTCATGTATGTATGTACAGGTAGAGACCAGGGGACAACCCAGGTGTCATGCCTCGCATGGCATGCTGTCCACCTTTTTTATTTGACACAAATAAGTTCTCTCACTGGCCTGGGACATACCTGATAGGCTAGGTTGGTTACAGTGAGTCTTCAGATCTGCTTCTCTCCCCAAAACTCCGTCAGGACTAGACTGCCCCCAACTCCTACCCTTGTCTCCAGAGCTAGGCTTAAAGCACGCACCACAGGCCTGGCTCCTTTATGAGGGTTCTGGAGATCAAACTGTAACGCTCTTGCAAGCCCTTTACAGCCTGTGCTATCTCTCCTGCCCTTATAATATCTGTAAAGGCAGAATAGAACCGGCTCTCCTAGTGCTCTCCTCAGCACTCATACCCCAGATGCCTTTTCTTCATGCAAAAATCCCCTCAGAATAAAACACAGACAGCTAGGCAGAACCATTTTACATGAAACCATCGGTATTCCCCCAAAACAGGTTCCCAGACCATGTAGGCGGCCTTTTGAAAGCTAAAGATGCTGTGTCCCTCCAGACAGCTGGGTCAGAACTTCTCCAGCTGTTCTGTCTGTAGTTCAGGTAATACAGGCTTCCAGCTGATGGAGACACAGTAGAGGCGCAAAGTCCTAAACTCGGGCTCTGGCGCCAGAACGTGAGCGATTTTACAGGTGGAGCTCAGGCACAGTTGGCATACCTGTTGCTCACCCATGCTGGTGATTCAGCATGTTCAGTGTCTGAAAAACAAAGTCTTCTCCTTCCTAACAATGCTACTGGAGTTAATGACCCCTGAAGCCACTGTGGCCTCAGATCCACTTGGGGCCACCTTCCTGGTTTCCCAATACGGACAATGGATGAAGTAAGTAGCAGTCAGTCTTGGGAAAACAAGCAACATCGACCGGGAGAAAGCCTGGTGTGAGCACACATGGAGTCGGCTCCACTCTGGAGCACAGACACAATCCAACTGAATATTAGAAAAATATGCTCTGACCATTTAGCTCTCAGAAGGATCCAAAACCAATTCAGACTCCAGTTGGTGGACAAAGTTCACATTCAGCAAAACAGCTCCAGCAGTTGCGTCATACACACAACAGGGCGATTCAGAAATACAGATGTCCAGCCATGTGCAAAACAATGCTTTCATTTTTTTCTCCTCCTTCCCACCACTGACCCCGAGAGCGGGCTGGAAAAGCTTAGCATCTGTTGCTACTAAGAATAGGCTGTGCCGATGATTATTTATGAACTTGTAAGCAATCCGCTGCCTTGCTCGCTCAGGGGTCCTCATGGCAGAGAGCTGTCACTGCAGTTTGCTTATTGGCTGCAGCAGGTCAGGGTCTGACTCTGAGATCTGTTCCTGAAGTGTCACTATCAGGAGACCAAAGTTCTAGAGGATAACATGATAGCTGAGGCTTAGGACAGCATGAAGTTCCCATGAGATGTACAAGGGGCAGTAGATCTGGCTCCTTCTCAAAAACAGCACCTACAGACGCAGAGCTTCGAAGACAATGAAGAGAATCCTTGCTGGGGACCACCTCTACAGGTGCCTCTGGGCACGTCAGGACCAGGATGACAATCTAGGACCCTAAGGCCAGCTTTGGAGATAGGCCTTTTTTTTTTTCTTTTTTTTTTTTTCTGACATATATAAACTACATGCACCATATCAGGACATGCTTCAGAAACCGTGCCTCTGACACCAGAAAAACTCATCTCAGCTGGAGGAACAAGTCCTTATGAAGATGAAGGGAAGTGACACAACATGCCTATCTTTCTAACATCGGCCTACTCACTCAGCATTCAGTCTGCTCCAGAAAGCCTTTCCACACTGTACAGACACAGCGAGGACCTCGTTCATGTCCACAGTATAGAAAGTTTTCAACACTGGCGAAACCTGTCTCTCTTTCCCAACTTCTCTACCTACCCTGTGACAGACAGTATCAGCTGTTTACAACATTGGCTGTCCTCATCCATAGGCCAATCCTGATGCATCCCCCTCCTCTCCCTGGACCCTCCTCAGACCCTACTAAAATCAGGCTTGGCCATGTGACTTGCAGAACAGGTGGGAAGTGTTACCATGCCTACGTTAGGGTCTGTGAATGGAGATCTCCCAGAGTATAACGTAGTCAGCTGAGAAGGCGTTCCATCATAATAGGAACATGAGGTACATCTTTGCTGTGGGCTGTTGGGATTAACAGCACGGCTTTTGAGGCTACCCTCAGAGCTTAGAGTCCAAAGTACCACAGCATACCATCCCAAGCACGTCTATAATCAATAGGCTAAACGCATCTTCTCAGGGAACAAACTTCGGAAACTAAGCACTTCCTAGAACTCTACAATTCCATTCTCCAGCCTCAGTCACTCAAGAGAGCTCTCTTATAGACACACCTCAGTGTTTTCAGACTGTAGGAAGCCTTCCTGGCTGGCTGGCTGATTTCCAACTCATCAAGATAGCAGTCACGCACGCTCACATGAGAGGACAAATCTGCTTCCAGAAAACATAAAACACCTCCCGCTGCTGCCAGGCGGCCAAATTACAATCTCAAAGGTCATCTTTCGGGTTGCAAATATCATCCCCCTCCAGAAGCTGCCCTTCACCTCATTAAGCCCTTTTAAGCGATGCTTTTAGCCTCCGGAATGCCTTGCTTGAAATCAATCACACAGTGTTGGCTTTTGTTTGGCTGTTTGGTTTGGACTGCCTGACTTCATCACTAAGTTGTAGATTCCCTAAAAGTGGGGTCTGTACTAGTTAGCCCTGACTGCCAACCTGATAAAGCCTAGAGTCACTTGAGAGGAGAAGCTCAGCTGAATAATTGCCTAGACCAGAAAGGAATGTTTGTAAGAAATTGCCCTGATTGTTGACTGATGTAGGAGGGCAGGCCCCTCTGGGTGGCACAGTCTGTAGGTGATCCTGGACTGTGTATGAAGACTAGCTAACCGTGAGCCTGTGAAGCCGTGTTCCTCCATGGTTTCTGCCTCAAACCCATGTTGGGTTCTTGCCCTGGCTATCAGTGATGATGCTCTGTTGTTACCTGGAAGCCAGACAAATCCTTTCCTCCCTTAAGTTGCTTTTGGCCATAGTGTTTGCTGCAGCAATAGAAAAGAAACTAGAATAGAGTCTGTGCTATACTCCTACACCTGTCATCTGTAGACTCGACTGATGCTTCTTGTTCAGATAAAGGAATGAATCAACTTCCCAGGGTTAAGTCTTAGTGCTCAGAGCTTAAGAATTAGACAGCAAAAGCTGGCCCAATGGAACTCTTTTTGAGTGATAAGAGACATGGCTTTACACATTCCCTGCCTTAAGAACTGACTTTAATAATTGAACTAAGGCATTTCCATCTCAGTTTCTTTTACTGGGCTCAGCTGGACAGAACCAAAGATTTGAGGGACTAGCTTTCTGCTGTGCACAGGGAAGGACAGACTGTCATTCTTGGAGGCTAAGGCACGGTCACCTAGGAATTAAGTGTTCTGTGTCCCTGGCCACTCCACTGAGTCAAAGGGGACAGTTACTAAACATTACAGCTCAAGCACATACTCCAACAGCTGACACTTGGTGTTTGTCAGTACAGGATGGGAGACCCAGGGAATATTTTCACATACAGAAGGATTCTCAGGTGGTTTCTGGTCAGAAGGGAAGGAAGTGAGTTACTTAACTACTCATATTTACTAATTAAAAGCAAGCGGGGACAGAGAGATGACTCAATAGGTAAAGGCACTCGAAGCCACACCTGACAACGTGAATTCAATAGCCAAAATCCCACATAGTAGAAAGGAGAGAACTAACTTCTACACTGACCACGTGCACTCTTGTGGCACCTGCCTGCCCTTCCCTCTGCCATACACCAAAGTTAAGATGGCGTCCATGCGCACATGCACAAATGTTCCTAGCACACGGAACTGTGTGCACAATGTCATTATGATACAGATTTACATGGAATGTTCTTGGAAAGCCTCACTCTCATGCCTTCCAAAGATCTTGCTGGATGTGTCACTTCTGCCTGAGCTCCTCTGTGCTCTGTTTTCAACCCGCCAGCCACAGTAAGCCTTTAGTAACATCATCCTGTCTCCAGAGGAAAAGCGATAGATCTCCAACGGCCAACAGGACTCTACATCAACTTTCCCTCATCATCCTTCTACTCTCATCTCCTAGGATACGTCTGATGACGTAGGATATGACAGGGTCAGTTTGGCTGCTTCCTTTGCAATGATGGTCTTCCCCCATGGCCACTTTGATCTTTCTGGTCTCTGGGTAAATGTTACCTTCTAAACAACACCACCTTGACCTGCCTGTGTGAAACTGCTATTCATCCCTCCATTTCCCCAAACTTGCTCTACTCATACTCCCTAGGACACTTATCAGATTTTGTCTTCTCCTTTAATCTTTACAACTGATTGCCTTCCATCACCAGAATTAAGATGTCTACAGGCAAGGGTTTACATTGACATTTAGTGGCAATGGCTACATTGGTACCCAATAAGAGCAAACACTCAATAAATACTGTTCAATAAATTAGTATCTCATAAGGAAGTCTCCTCTTTAGTTTGCTTTTCCAAGACTGCCATAGCATTAGAGGTTTACCTTAGGGTTCTCTTTTTGCCTGTTGTTAATATAGAGATTTTTCTTCTAAAGCCTTGTTGTAGAGTAAATTTAAATCTCTGCTATTCTTTTCACACCACAGTAGGGTGGTAAGTCATGAGAGGAGAACTGGGCAGTTCTCTAAATAGTATGATGACCACAAATAGAAGTAAGAAGAGTACTAAAATATTCCTACTATAGGATAATATTCAGAATACTGGGTGGTTCAAAAACGGCTTCAGAATCCTGGAAGGGAGAATGTCACACAAGGTAAATAATTAACTACACTTTCTAATACCTATTCCTACCTGCTCTAATACCTTTGAGGGAAAAAAAATATCTTTTGGAGAGTAAAAACTGCAGTTTCTGGAAGACGCTTAGCTTGGTCAGACAGAGGAGTTTACATTCTGTTGTCGGCTAGATCCTAACCCCATGGAATGTGTCAGATTGGGCTTCAAGCCATAACGAGAATGTCAGTGTTTTGATCAAACATCTCCCTGGAGAATTATACTTGTCTATATCTATAGACAAGTTTATATCCATATTTGTCTCGTATGCATTAAACACCCTTTCAGGGGCTGACAAGGCGGCTCTGTGACTCACAGTGCTTGAGCTCTTTCGGAGGAGCCAGGTTTGGTTCCCAGCAACCAAAGAGCAGCTCACTACTGTCATAACTCCAGTTCCAAGAATCAAGGCCCTCTTCTGACCTCCTCGGGCGCTCCATGTATATGGTGTACATGCATGTATGCAGGCAAAAACATCACACATACAAAATAAAAAAATCCAATCTCCATGAGAAACACCCCCCCCCCCCCGTTGCCTGGTTGAAGGCCCTTGGATGAAGGGATCACTCCCCTGCCTGATTCCACGATGGGCATCCGCTACCCCCATGTGTCCAATTCACTTCCCTATACTCATGGCCCGTTTCTGTGGTGAACAGGGAGCAGGGGCTTTGGGTGATACTATGGGTAACAGCTCTACCTCAGTGTTTATAGGTGCTTCGGAAAACGGGAGGCACATAGGGAAAACCCTGGCTGGGCCGTGCATTCAGAGGCCCTCCACTGCAGCACCAGCTGATCAAACAGATCCTGCTGGATCTGAAGCCTTCCACATGGGTGGCTGTGAGGAAACAAACCTGCACCATCAGAGGGCCCACTGGCTCTCACAGCTGCAGATGTCAGTGATGTCAGGAGCACCTGCAGTCTGTTTAGAGTATACAAGCTCCCAGCTGCCCCCAGAGTACTTCTGACTCCACTGGTCTGGGACAGGCCCAAGGCTGCTGCCTTGGGATATACAAACACAGGCTATGCTTTGAATGACACCTTTAAATCTTCGTTTATTAAGACTTATTTATTTTGCTCTATGTGGATGAGCATTTTGCCTACATGTATGTTTGCGCACTGTTTGTGTTTGGTACCATGGAGGCCAGAAGTAGCTATCAGATGCTCTGGAACTTTAATTACTGATGGCTGTGAGCTACTAGGGGGTTACTGGAAACCAAACTGGGGCCTCTGCAAAAGCAGCAAGGGCTCTTAACCTTTTCCTATCTCTCTAGTCTCTGTCTTTAAATATTAATGGAGACACTAAAAAGCCTGTCCTAAATCTTTAAATAATGAGTTCAACTTTGTGACTGTTAATCTAGGCATTCATAGAGAGACTGTCAGCTAATTCTACTGCTCATCTAAGTTTAAAATTCCAGCTCCTCCTTCCTCCCTTTCTCCCTCCCTCCTTTTCTTCCATTTCTTTTCCTTCCCCCACCCTCTGCCCTCCTCCTGCTGTCTTCTTTCAGACAGGGTCTAGCGCAGGCTGGCCACAAGTTCATGATTCTCCCTTGTTGTGCTGGTACGACAGACATGCCCCTCCACACCCAGCCACCTCTAGAAACAGGTATATCTAACCCTTTGACAATTGCAAAAGTATGTTGCTATCTACAAAGTTCACCCTTGGGAACCGCACAACTGAATTTTTAAAAATTCCTCCCCCCCCACCAAAAAAAAAAAATCTCATAAAGTTTTAAGTAAGTTTGTGTTGAGCTGCATCATAGTCTTCCTGGGCTCCAGGCAGCCTGAATGTGGACAGCTTTGCGGGAGTCCAGCTCTGGTAGCATATTATAAAACACTTCACCTTTCTATATTATTGGGGCTGATAAAGCGAAAATGGGAAAATGTTCTGTGAGGTCACGGTCTGTGACTGGGAAGAGCGCTGCTGCTTCATCTTTCAGGGTCATTGCTGTCACGAGGGTCAGACACGGACATGTCAGCACTCAGGGTACGGGGCAAAGAAAGGAAGAAGCATCCCACCCCACTGCTGCTTGCTGCTCCCAGCATCCCCTGGGAATGGAGGCACAGTTCAAGCAGTGTGGCAGTGATGGCGATGGAGCTGCTTGACACAGGCTGAGTTCACTCAACGAGTATTCAAATCACAGGCATGGAGAGGAACCCTCCTACACCCTGGGTGCTCGCCCCTGGGAAACACTCAGCTGCATTTTTACTCAGTTACTATTTCTAAGAACGGGGGGGGGGGGGGGGGCTAAGAATAAGAAAAGAGAAAAAAAAGCAGAGCTGCACTGCACAGAAACCTGATCCCCTGTGTGTGTGTGTCTAAGAAAACCTCATGTGCCATCCTCGTGACCAGTTCTTTTTGAGTCAGGGTCTCTCATTGGCCTGGAGCTCACTAATTAAGTTAGATAGGCTGGCCAGTGAGGATGCTCCTGTCTCCAACACCCTGGATTACATGTGTGTGCAATTGTACCTGGCATTTTTACATGTGATCTGGGACTTGAACCCAGGAACTCCTGAATACATGACAAGTACTTTACTGACTGAGCCATCTCCTGGCCCCCTGTTAAGGGGTCTTGCCTAGAAGACCTGAGAGGGGTCTACCATGCTGGGTAGAAAAGCCTCCCAGTACAGAGGAACCTAAGAAGGCCTTCCTTATAAACCCCTTCCTTCACCCTCAGAGATATTCAGGACAATTCCAGCTTCCTGTGGAATGCTGGGGTTTCATGTGTCTTATTCACTAAAGGAAAAGGAAAGCTCTAGGCAGTTACTAACTGAAAATAACTCCATCCAACAGGAGAATATAAGGAGAAAAGCTTCTCCAGGAACCAGAAACAGGCTTAGCCTGTTTGTTAGCTAGGACTCTCAGCCTGCTTCCTGAGCAGGAGAGGAAGAGGAAACTCACCTAAGGTGGGTGACTTACAAAATGAATGCACCTGGGTTCCCGGAGCAGAGCAAAAGCAAGAAGTGAGTTTGGAGCCTGTGTGGAGGGTGGAAAACAGCCAGGTCACACCTGAATTCCAATGTCAGCCCCACTACCAGCCAGTTCTGGGACAAGGACAAGGGACTCACTCCTCCAAACCACAATTTCCTGAAGGAGGAAATAAAAGGAGGTGGGGGTTGGAGATGGGGTGGGGAAGACTGTCCCGTGGCTTTGTGTCACTAACCCAAGTCCAGAGAAAGAATGGTGTGACCTGGGTTACAGGATGTAGAGGGGATTTCACGAAGGTTTGTCTTTACTCATTTGCTTTCATTTTTTGCCCCAAATACCAGTCGGTGAATGGCAAAAAAAAAAAAAAAAAAAAAAAAAAAAACGCATTTAATTCTTTGGTTTATAGAGTGGAATAAAATAAAAAATTCAGAACTTAAAAAACAAATGTAATCTGTCTCACACAAAAGCTATCTCAGCACAGATCAAACATTTCACTATTCTTATCCCCATTGCTCTCTCCAGCCACTGGGAGCCCTTCTACACCAAAATAAAATGATCAACATACACTTTTAACAAAACTGAGGCTATTGTTTTGCTTTGTACTAGAAAGCCCCAGCTTTGGCCACACTAAGTAACAGAGTTCCTACGAAGCGAGGCCAGGCATGGTGAGTTGTAAAACAGAATATCCAAAGAACTAGGCTTCTGCCAGAGCAGGAAAACCAATGCAGGATCTTCACATACACTTGGTCCTAACTAACTTGGTCTGTCTCTTTTCTCCCTGAGCATGGCTCAGGGACAACCCAGCCACTGAATTCCTTGAGTGTTCGCTTGCTCAAATCTTACTTTCTGTGGCTTCATTGCCCAGAACAAAGTCAAGGCTGATGGAGTCGGCTGATGTTCCACACAGAAAGTAGTAGAGATCTGTTGTTCTGGTGGCCGTCATTCTAACAGGTGTTGCTGAGGGCCTTACAGGGTCCCAGGCTCAGCTAGCTGAGGGCCTAACCTCCTATGACAATCCATTTTCTCATGCAACTCAGACATGTCAACAGCAGGACAGAGATGACAGCATCAACACAGCTCTCCCAGGAGCCTCCCTCCATCACTTTAAAAGGAAGGGAGTGGTGTGGGGGAGGGGAATCTCCCTTCACTTTGGTTCTGTACAAGAAGCATTAATAAATCAACTACTGTGTGTCAAAAATGGAAGCATACACAAACTCAGCAAAAAGGACAACCCTTCCCTCCCCCCCCCCCCACCCCTCATTAACATTCAGGCCTTACTCTAGGGCCCTCCAGAAAGCGGCCTCTGTGGGGATCAAAGGATCGATACTTTAAATCCGTCTGTGATCCCTGGCACAAACAGCTCATGACACGCAGTCACTCCTGCATAAGGGCAGCGTGTCCCTTCCAAGCGAGTCGTCAGACCCTCTCATGAAACTGACTAGAAAATTGCAGGCACTTTCGTGACGCTCACCTAACAAGCTAGTTTTCAAAACCCTGTCTCCCCTCAGACCGGTTCCCCACTGGAGACAGATAGAAAAGACTTGATATCACCATGTCAAAGGAGGAATAAAGCAGACAAGTATACTCACCAAGGTACCCACAGAGCACCTGGGACTGTCTGGAGCAAAAGCTGCCCACTGAGCCAGAGGGTGTTGTAACAACTGGGCAGACAGCTAGGAGTTTTAAAAAGCAGTCATTAGCTATTTTACTGAAGACATGCCCAGCCCAGAACTATACTAAGATTCCAAGTAGAAAAGGGACTTGTTGGCTAGTCTTACCATCCCCCCTCACCGCCCCTCAAAATAGCAGGCATCTGATACCCAGGCAGGACATTAGGCATCAAACTCTCTGCCCCCACCCAGATTTCTAGTCTCCTGCTATGCCATACCCAGGAGCCCACGCTGTTCAATGCAATTGTCCCTTTTAACATGCTGTAGTAGTAAAACAAGAGTTTATAATTTATATACGGAACTGGGGAAAAGTAATACTCTGAATCATACTAAAGATGAATACGGATGGTCTTGACCCTCTTGGACAAAAGAGAGCCTACTGTAAAGCCCAAAGCTTGAGCTTTTGCTCAGCTCGCCTAAATCCCACTCTTCTTACAAACCACCTGTCCTACAGTTTACTCACATATGAAAACCCTTTCACATATGAGTCAAAAACCCCAGAGCCTATTGGTTCGGAGCTGTTTCAAAAGAGATTTTGAAAGAGATTAAACCCGTCTTTCTTGGAGGTAGGCTACTAGGCTATTCTGACAGTCTGAAGTTTTTACTTGTAACAGAACACTAATCAGATTTAAATGTTGCCACCTTATTCTCAGAGACAAAATACACTGAAAACAAAAAACAAAACAAAACAAAAAAAAAACCCACAGGTGTGTACATGAATGTCAAAGAAAAGAGAAAACATTGCTAAGGGTTGGAAGCAGCAACTTGCCTCTCACCAACAGGATTTTTGCATGAGGAGATGCAGATTAAAGCCTGTTGTTTTCCCGTGAATTTACCCATGCTCATGTTTCTGAATGTACAAAATGACACCAACTCCCTTCCACTCCCGGCCAAGATGCTGGATTTCAAAGACTGGTAGATAAAAGGCACTCAACTGATGGAGCCCTATTTGTTATCCGGTTTGGGTGAGGACAGAAGCCTACGTCCTGGCCTAGCACGAATACAATTGTCTCTAGCACTAACTCATTCTGTTTGCATGCCTGCATGGGTGTGTCTTCTGGAAGTAACCCACACCCTTCAGCCCCGACTTGAACCGTCTTTTGACAAAGGCCTCGCGGACTCCTCCACACGAGTACCTCTCACTGCGGCACTGTAGACCGCAGCACGCCTCCCACGCTTTGTAACTGACCATCTTCCACATTCTCCCCGCTAACAAGACCCCGGTGACAGATGTCCACACATGTGCGGACTCGGCTTTCAGGACAGAACAGTCTTCGGTTCGGAATTGGGGCTCGGCTCGGCCGGCCAGTGCGGCAGGAAGATGAAGGCTACCGATGACCCTTTCACCGCACATGCTCCTGTCACGTTGCTACCATATGCCGCTTCCAGATCACATCTGCGCCCATATGTTCACCCCACCAAGCGACTGCGCCGTTTACTTTTAGAGTTTCTCCACAGTCAGATAGGGAGAGTATCCCTCACCCTGCGTATAAACTGTTTGTCACAAGATTAGCTAGAGGGAGTTTTCTCTTTCATGTCTGACCTTTACAAAGCCGTGCTGAAAGTTATCCTAAATAAAAATCTTAAGGAATATAATCAGAGATGGGCAAGGCAAGCTGCTTGCTCAGCATCGCCTGCTCCTCTGCGTGAAGGCCCTATGCATTACTTGGGGGGAACCTAAGTCCTTTTCCTGGGAAACAGCACCTTCTTCAGGCCAGTACATGCTCTGATACAGAAGAGATACCATTCTGCCCACTGAATTCAGGTGGCTCACATTGCCCAAAGTCACCTAGACCACAGGGTCACACGTGAGGATGAGGGAAGGGGAGCACCATTCTTGAATCCTTAAGTATGCACTTTTGGTTTGCTCTTATTCCACTATGAAGTTGCAATATTAATATTCTTCCTTTTCCCTTTTCTTTTTGTCCTGGTCTGTCGTTTTTTGTTTGCTTTTGTTTTTAAGCACGGCCACAGGAAAGGGATCTCTATTGGAAGCCAATACTACAGACAGGAAAATCACAAACTCTGTGAGACTATAAAGAAGTCAATGGGAACTTCTCTGGCCACAGAAAGAAGGTCTCACTGCTAAAATAACCAATATTCAACTTATATGTGATTGGATAAGTGGTGATAAGATGCACATTTTTTTTTCCCCAGTTGATAAAGTTCTGGTTAACTGTGATGCTCCGAGTCTTTCATAGTCTTAGAGATTAATACTGTTATGGGTACTCATAAATTGAGAAATGGGAATGAGAGTTACACAGACTATAAGGTGGAGCTGGAATGTTTAGCATGAACGCTTTATAAAATAAGCAAAGACTGTGATGTAAATTATGAGGGATCTGGAGGCTTCTTTAGCCTAGGCCTGGCAAGACAGGAGGCAATGAAACAAATCTACAACTTACAAAAGAAGACTTTTTCTTCTACCTACCTTGCTGGATGATCTTGAGGGACAGTGAGGTTTAGCAAAAGGCCTTTCTGGGTTCTCAGTGGAAAAGAGTTGGCCTAGTAGTTTCCGAATTTTTCTAATGCTCAAGAGTCCCCTCTGGTGTTTGTTATGAATGCAAATGACCAAATCTTTGTCTCTGGCCCCTCCCAGTTATCATTCGCAGTTGAAAAAAGGGTTCCAGAAACCTGCGTCTGGGCAAGGAGGTCAAGAGCTCCTAGCACACCTAGTTTAGAAACCATCCTGGAATAATGTGTGGAATTCATTGAGCATAATTAAATGCCATTTAATATTCTCATTCCAGATGGAAGAGACTGCTTGGTAGGTAAGAGCACTGGCTACTCTTGCAGAGGACCTGGATTCAGTTTCCAGCATTTATGTGATGGCTCAAATCTGTATCTTCAGTTCAGAGGATTCTATACTCTCTTCTGGCCTCCAAGAAGAGATTCTATCTAAGAATTTGGCAGAATCACCTTTTATTATAGACATATATGTGTCTATAAAATGTATGTGTATACATTAATTATTATTATTTTATTACATTTATGTGTGTGTTTGTATGTGTGGGAGTTCATTGTCTCCCATCAAGAATGTTCCAGGAGTCAAACCCAGGTCATTAGGATCAGCCACATAGGCCTTTACCCACTGAGCCATCTTGCCAGCCCTAGAATCAACCTTAAATGTCCATATTCCTATCAACAGTCTCTTCAAAGTAATCTAGGCTTTTCCAGTATTACCACAATTTTCTAAACCTCTCCCACTGCCCATTTACAGGACTTGCTGTTGTTTGTTTTGTTTTAAGATAGGATTTCACTGTGTAGCCCTGGCTGTCCTTGAACTCACAGACTAATACAGGCCTTTACTTCTCAGCACTACAAGCCCAGGGTGCATATATGTACATTCGGACATGCTCATACACACAAAATAAATATATCTTTGTAAAAGTCCCCGTGAGCTTCATGGTAAGTTAGCTCCTGGGAAATCCTCCCTAGCTCTTCATTCAAGCATCCACAGCATCTCTCTTTCAGCAAAAACAACTGCATAACCGGGTGCTACCACGACCTCACAGCGAGTTTCAACTGCTCTTAGAACGTTCCTTCAACTGTTACTGGGAAAGAGAATACTAGAGTTTGACTCAAGGCCCTGTTTCCATAATTTGAACACTTGTGAAATGAGATCTGGCCTTACACACATCATGTCCTTACTGATGGTGATGTTTTCTGACAGTGGAATTCTTCTGGAATATGTTCCCCTCTAAGACAGAGTACTATCCACCAAAACAAAAAGTACAGGTTTCCTAGGAAGAAAAGTGGCTGGTGAGGGCACAGTGCCTGTAGGCCTGTCTAGGGACTTCAGTTAATAAATTAAGAACCTATTGATATGATGAAGAGGTGTAAGACTGGGCACTTTAAATCAGCAAGGTTTTCTGTTTGTTTGTTTGTTTGTTTGTTTGTTTGTATTTGTATTTTAAGATGTCTCAGATATAAACAAGATGGTGAAAGATATGACCAACCTAGCGTTTCCTCAGACATCTCTAAAGGTGGGGATTTGTGGTGTCAACATGAGGAGGGGGAGCTATAATTCAGCTTCTGCTCTGCCCCACCACTTCCAGACCAGGAAGGAGCCAAATAGCATGCCTTCCTCTGCCCCTGTCCTCAACTTCCAGAGCTTCAAATGCTAACGGATGAACTTAGACATGAAAAGATAGGCCAATAGAATCCCAAGCAACGTCCCAGGGCATAGTTCCTTCAATGAATCCTCCTCTGCAGTCGAATGGCCTTTGTCTGGGATTCCTCTTTTCCTCTTCTGGCCTAGGGTCAGAGAACACCGGCTACACTTTTTAGGACTTTCTGAGCTAGCTGCTTAATTACAGAAATCCATTATAAATCAAGTAGGAACGATTCCAGTATGATCATGAAGATGTCAAAGCAGAAGTGAAAATGAGATTGAACTGGTGGATGAACTATGGATGGCCCTCTAAAAACAAAAAATCCCCAAATGGAAAAAAGACAAAGTTCTACCACATCTGGTGCAGACAGAATAATCGGTGATAAACTTGGTCTAAGAAGCACTGAAATTACCAACAATGAAACCAGTCCAAAACTTGAAAATTAAATTGCACTTCCCAGAATACTCCCACTTACATTTTGGCAACAGTAAATATCTCTGTGCTGTCAAAATCCACCAAGAAAAACTAGCCAATTATTTTGTGTTGTTGTTATCAGGTGGAGTGATTTGAGAGGTCACCAGGCCTGCGGTCACTTCAGCCTGCTTCTCAGAGCCAAATGGTGCATTCTTGTTCACAAGAAGGAACGGATGAGGGTTCTCTTGGCAGGCCGAAGTTATGAATGGATGGCGATCTGTGAACTGGCTTGTTGGGACAGATGTGGTGTTTGTCAGTGTGCTGTGGGCAAGATAGGGAAAGCCATGCGAATTGAGCCAAGATCTAAGTCATGGCATTTTTCTTTTTCTTTCATGAGACTGGAAAGATCCTGCAGAATTTCCTGAAACAAATACCACCAGAGAGCGGTTCTCACATAGCTGCTCCATGACTGTGCCTTCAGATATGTGGAGTCTCCTCTTCAGGAACAACCTGCCTCCTAATTATGAGTGTGGAAAGAGCCAGGAAGGCCTGAGGCAACAGAGACACTCTCCCTGGGAATGGAGATACATGGAGCCGGCTGGTGTGAAGGAAAACAGCTGCCTGCCTGCCGAGGGTTGGAAATGCGTTCAAACTATTTTCAGACGGTTTGGGCTTCACAACATCCACAGAGTATTTTCCATCTGCCTTTGGTTTCTCAAGTCATTGTGGCTAAAGAAAAATCTAAGCCAAACATTTCTAACTTATCAGGCCTAACGAGTCCAAGGGCTGTTGGAGAGAACGAACGGAGGGTAAGCAGTCCACGGGACAGGGCTTGCTCAGCCCCACGAAGCTTCCCCTCTTTCCAAAAGACCTCAACCCAGTCAATTTCCTTTTGAACAGTAGAGTTTTCTGGCATCAGTAAAGTGGTGTTCCCAGGCTGCCCTAAGAAAGCCTGGGTACAAATTCACAGAGGAAACATTGTACAGTATATCATTAAGCATGACCCAAGGGCTCAGCATGGAGGCTCCCTGTGTCAGCTCTTCCTCAGATCATTTGGGGTGATTCCCAAGAAGTCCCTTCCAGCCCTCTCCTCGGCTTCCTCTCCCACTCTCAAAGGTCCTTCCTTCACTGGCTCCAGCCACCATACACGATAATTCAGGGCTGGGCCAGAGCAGACTCTGCTGAATGTAAGTCTAACCTCCCTGACCATGGCTGTCTGACTGGGTTCAGCATGCTCGCTAAATGTCTTGCTTCCTTCTTTTCAATAGAGACTCTCACTGGGGGAGCTGGGACAGGTAGCCACTTTGAAGAGGTGAGAGCAGGCCTTCAGGGCCACAGCCATTGTGGTCCTCCTCAAACTTGTTACAGCATGCATCACGACAGTAGGAACTGCTGGTATTTTCTTCACGCTTACAAACTGGGAAACTGAGGCCCAGGCAGGTGAAGAAGCATGAACTCATACTCCAAGGCCAGCAACAGCGCAGCCATGCTTTGATCTCAATGACACAGTTCTGAAAGCTGGACAGGGCCGTGCTACAGTCAAGGCAGGACCCACTTTCACAGCTTCCACTTCCTGTCCACTTCCATCCACTTCCCGTCCACTTCCCTCCCTCGGTGCAGTCTCCTTCCATGTATTATTCTCTTGCTTCTGCTTAGCTAGCTAGCTTTAAAGCTCAGGCTCACTTTGCCTTCCCAAATCAGTTAATGCTCTAAGCATCACAAACTTTTTGAGAGGGGTTGAAGTACAGGTCAAAACCAAGTTCTTGATAAATCATAATTTTTCTATCAACCAAGTGAATAGATAAAAGCTGAACATGTCAAACAGAAAAGAATCCCTCCAGCTTTGTGCAATCTTCAGAGATATATTTGCTTTCGATGGGAAGGTGTCCTGAACTCACGAGGAGAACAGTCATCTCACATGGATTGACCAATGACGTCAGGTCAAGCAAAGCCATGCTAAGCTATGCGCGACAGCAGATGCCTCTAACTCTACCACTCAGAAGGCTGAAGCAGTAAGGTAAAGAGTTCAAGGCTAGCCTGGACTGCATATCCTAAATATGTATATTTAGGTATATGATATGTATCCTGAGCTACATATCAAGACCCCGTCTCTACCAAACAAAAAGAAAAATAATGGTGTCCACTTCCTGGACTCTAGACTAGAGCCGGTGTTATCAGCAGGGAATGGAACCTTTATTTATATAGCAGATCACTGATAGTTCGATATTGGTATTCTCACATGTCAAAACGAAAATGCTAGAGCCACCTTCAGAGGCTGGCTTCTGAAGATGAAATGAGGCACATGTAAATATTTAAAGCCAGGCCTGGCACACAGAAGGACACAGTAAATGGTCACTTTCTTTTTGTCCATCAGTATAAGTCTCTAAAAATGCAGAAACAGGAAATGAGCCATGTGCCTCAGCCCAGTGACACTATAAGTCCATTCTCCTCTGTGTAAGGGAACAGCCTCTATCTCCAGGTGGGGTAGAGCAGCTCATTTTGGGGCTTCAGTCTTACTCAGGATGTATTGCTCACTCACTGAATGATAATATGCTAAGTTCTGTAGGAGCGGAGAGGATTCGGGGCATCTACAGAACCAACAAAGCAAAACAGTGCAAGGAGGCAGAAATAAGAAATAAACATTGGGTCAAGATCTTGGGGTCAGAAAATGAGCCAATCACACATATTCAGAAAAAAAACAAAAATGGCCACGTATGCAGAAGCCATCTTAAGTCTACAAGAATCTTCAAAAATATTAAAAGATAGTTCACCCCGGTGAAGAAACAGCATCCACAGGGCCCAGAGACATCAAAATCTGTGGCCTGTTTGGCTAAAGGACAAAAGGAAAAGGCTGCCAGAATATAGTGTTCAGGCAGAGATTTGGTAAGAGGCAGGGCTAAACAAGAATGAGGCAGAGCTGGCTTTAAAGGGTTTAGAATAATAACTACTTAAGAGAGATGAACTGAAAAGCCACCATAAAGCTCCAGGCCCCTCAGGTGAGCTGTCACCCACCTTGCTGTCCTCTGTGCCCTAAAGGCCAACTGAGGAATAATCAGAGTGAAACTTCCATGGGATGATGTAAGGACAGTAGAAGTGGTCTCCGGGACATCTCATGCTGGTAAAATCCACGGCATCCCCTAACGAGTCACACACTAGATCAGCGGGAGCAGCCATCCCTCTCCAGCGGTGTGTGGAGCAGCGGTGTGACTTCAAGTCAACGGCATCTACCATTCGATGACTCATGGCTGCCAGGTGGGGGCCTACTAAGCACCACAGGCTTCTTCCCACATCAAACCTCAACAATCTGTGAGAGCAGGTGGCTCAGTGTAGAACTCTAAAGCACCGCCACATCCCACAAACACGGCAAGGGGCTGGATGTGGATGGGCACAGCAGTTTGGCCAGCCTACAGAGAGATATCCGTCATCCTGAAGGACAAAGGGGCAACTGTATTGGGAGCCAGGGGTCAAAGAGGGTTCGATATGGTGTCAGAGCACACAGCCAACACAGGAAGCATGGTGGTCAGAGGGCAGCCAAGCACTCACTTCTGTCTATCAGAGGTTAGGAAAGAGACAACCACCTGCCCAAGGCAGTCTGGGGTTAGAGCAAAACACAAATATCTTCTAAACAAAGGTACAAGTAAACCTCTCAGTCTAAAGAGCCTGTCGCAGAATCTCTAACAGGTTATTAAATTTAGAATGAAATACCTCGAGAACAATGAACTCCTGAGTTAAATACTAGCTCTTTTTAAAATATATTAAAGAGCAAAACACAAGCACACCAGATGCTTTAAAAATGACAACAGAAACATCTGTTTATCTCAGCCAAAGCCACATTTCGTCAGGCTGCTGGGAATCTGCAAAGCTGATTCCTCACGGAGGCTGAAGGACAGACCGGAAATGCTAGGAAACAGCGGAAAGGACTGCTCTGGACAGGCACCTGCTTATGCCCACCTCACTTGGGAATTTTTGAAGAAGATGACAGGAGCAGTGGGGAAGGACCCACGCCAGGAACCCATCCTTGCACACTTCTCCCAGGCTCCTCCGCCCTGCCTTCCCGAACCTTCTAAAACTGCAGCCTCAAGTATGTTGTAATCTCCGGGCAAAGGCCCTGCTGGAGTCACTGACCTCCTCGATTCTAACCCAGATTTGATGTGAGTTCAGCAGTGAGTCATTGGCCCCTTTTCACATCTCCATTTCCTCTAGGAAAAGTGATTTGTCATTCTTTCATATCTTTACACGGAAGGTACTGGAGGAGGTTTCATCAGCATCTTTCCGCCACAGAGAAGACAGCTTTCAAAACCTGCATCTCCTTGCCTTGACCACGGGGGGCGCTGTGGAGACCCAGAGGTGTGGTCAAGTGGACCTCGAGTTCTTTAATCCTGGGGAAGTCCCAGCCTTTATAACATGGAGGTCTACTCACAGAGAGGTGGCAGGCTCCCTTGACAACTAAACTACCTACGTGTTCCAGTACAAACCTTGTTTTTTTCTGAGGCTTCTCTCACCTAGTTTGCAAAGTGAAAATGAAGGAAATCTTGAAGAAGAATGCAGAGGAACTCACGTGTAACCACAGTTAGGCATCAGAAGTGGTGCAGACCACAATGAAACAAAAAGAGGGAATGAAAGTCTGGTCTGTTGGGTATTAGTAACAGTTATTACGGAAGTCAAGGGGTCCCTGCTAGTCTTCATTCGCCAGCCCTGCTTCCTCCCTCTGACACACATTCATATACAAACACACACAGATAATCTTTCAGGAGAGAAGATAAAAGTGCACATTAAAGTAAAGCTACTACTGTGTTCTGCTAATATTCTCCTTCATTGGGCAATTGGCCCAATAGACCAGCAATCTGTGTATAGAAAGACAGATTCATGAATTGAATACTAAGTCACATTCCTCAAAACCATCATGTCATTGGTATTCATTCTACATCCTGCAATTTCACTTGGAAAATTACAGGGGTACCAGAAAAGGGGAATTGCTTAGTATTAAATGTTTAGTTTCATGTGAAAGAATTACAAAGGAAACCTCCTTGTGATTTTCCAGGCTATATACTTCAGTCCACCTAATTCAAAGAGATGGACCAAGCCAACATGGCCATTAACTGTCTTTGCTTGCCCAAGCTGCAGACTCCACTCTTCATGAACACAAATTGCTTATCCTATTTGATAGGAAAATCCAAGATAATTCCTCTGTTTTTCCCTATGTGCTGACTTGGCATTCGACTGATTCTGACCGGCATTCCTAGTGAATGAGGACCCAACCCCATTACTGAAGGTAAATGAATGGGAAAATTGGTTGTCTCTAATGTAGGAGCTTTAATATCACAATAATAAAATATATGCCATACAAAGTAGCCTAATCCATATTCCATTCTGATTATTCTCTATGTGATAATTTTATTTTAATATACTTTGCTCATAAAGATATTTTATTTTTGCTATTACTTCTGAAGTGGTATTCGGAGCAAGATGCAGCTACACACCAGAGAACTGTGGCTTCCCACCACGGGGCAACATAAACTTTGCACAGGCTGGATAATCCTTTGGTATATGGAGGAAGGGGGTAGGCTGCCCTCTTCATTATAACAGGACAGGAATATTCCTGGCTTCAGTCTAATGAGGACTAGCAGCTCTCACCTCAAGACAGTGACAACTATTTTCAGACATTACCAGTTGTCCGAGCAACACCAATGTGGAGCCGGAAGAAGACAAGGCAGAATACAGCACTGCCAGAGTTCACTCACATGTGTCTGCTTCGTTGTGAAGAAAAGCAGGGAGGCGAGCCAAGCATGGTGGTGCACACACCTGTGTTCCCAGCACTGGAGGTGGGGGATGGGGCCTGAGTTTGAGGATGGCCTATGGCCTAGAGCATATGCCAGCTTGAGCTACAGCGTAAGGTCCCATCTCAACAGAACAGGGTTTGGGGTATAGCTTAGTGGTAGGGAGAGCTTGTTTACATAGGAGAGCCTCAGACGTAAAACAACAACCAAAACAAAAAATAGACAAAAAAAAGAAAATTATTTCCCCTTCCCCACCATGTCTTTACATGTATTGAAATCAATTGAGATTAGTCTTGGATGCGACAGTTACTTTTTCCCCAGTCTCTAGAGACTTGTACAGTGTCTTTTGAGTAGCTGCACCTGAACTTCAAAGGGATAGCCAAAGCGTTCAACATCCACTAATTCCTGCTGGGCTAGCTATTAGTAAACTCCAGCACAACCCCACTTTGAGTCTTAAACTAACAGTATGTGAAAAGATCAATATGAAGAAATTCAAAACTAATCAGATCCCTTCTTTAAATGTTGACACAGTATTATTTATACCCCCATAAATACATTCTTGGCTAAAATTCATACTGGGAGCTTGGCACCTGGCCAGTTCTATTAATATCTACTTTATTTATACAGCACACTTGGCCAAGGATAATATTTAAGACAAAGTATGCCTGAGGGCATATACAATATCTCTTGTATTTTCACTTTTAAATCTCCACATTGCTAAAAATATTAAGTTTGAACTTTATAAAAATGTCCCACCAAGGGCTATCAGCCATCTGCAGTGATATATGGGCACTGAGCATAATTAGGGCATATTTGTAATACTTGAGTCAAAGTCACTCCCTGAACGCTAATAGTTGGTGGAAAAAAAAGAAAAAAGAAAAAAGAAGTGGTGATCTTTCCCATGCCTTCCTCTATGGGCTTATGACCCTCTTCAGATTCACTGCAAGATATAACAGGCACATACCCTTCCTTTAGGCATCACAGAGAGGCAGAAAAGGCTGAAGAGGGAAAGCTGGTATATAAGCCAGCCAGTGCTGTACTTTCTTTGCTTTAAAAATACAATAGAATGATTTTCTTTCTTTCTTTTTCCTCTCTCTCTCTCTCTCTCTCTCTCTCTCTCTCTCTCTCTTTTGGAAGCACTCACTATATTCCAGGACTAGGAAGTCCTGGAAAATCAGTTAACCTACTTTCTATAAAATTATCCACAGTTGCGTTGAATCTGCTATTAGTAAGACTTTCTACTCCTAAGCTTCTACATTGAACACAGTCTTCTTAAATCTCTGTTTTTCACATAAAAATATGACAGCATATGTGTGTGCATAGCATGCATGTGCAAGAGGGCACAAGGCATGTGTGTGTGTGTGTTGCATGCAGTGCGAGAGTATGTAATATTTAGGTTTTCAATTATTTGGAGGTTCAGGGGTGGGATAAAGAAGAGCTTACTCATATTCACCATCTTATATGATACTCTCAAATCCTCCCTATAACCTGGAGTTTTTCTAATTAGTTCATGACCAGAATCCTGGCTCGTCCTGTCTTTGCTCACCTTCATTCATGAGAATGAAGTGCTATCAGGGTGGCCTGCTGGATCTACACCTATTCTGTGTGAGACTGGATCCTCTGTGTCTTTGTAAACATTCTGACAGCTGATCTGAGCTTTCGCATGTGAACACCCTGTTTGTTAGCTTAGATACCTGCAGAATCAACACACACATGCAAGAGAAGGCTAACTGACTCAACCTTTCACTCAGCCTCAGTGCTTGTGGACTAATTACAATGAACTCTCCTCCCTAACACTGTGGCTCCGCCCTAGATAGAAAGCCCTTCTTCCCAGGGGGAATAAACAGGGCGGAGTGTATGTATCACCACTGTGGTGGATAGGACCTTAATTATAACAATAAAATCATCCTGCTGGGCAGGCTTCCCTGCATCTGTTACGCCATTAAACAACAAGAAACACTACAGGGTAGGAAAGGTGACTAGCGAGAGTGTGGCTAGGCACATGGGTAGACACTGAGGACACTCAGTACAAGACACGGCAAGTCAAATAGCTATGGCTTGTCAAACTAAAAATAAATATTAGAAGAGAAAAGCACCACCCTGCAATTCTAACTTCTGGGATAAAATTACCAAGATGGCTGCATTATCTATTTAGGCAAGACACAGAAACTCTGCAAAGACAGCCAGCAAGGATATAGGGCACAAAAAGGGGAGGAGAAAAGAAACCAGCCAATGAAAAGTTTACAATGACGGGACTTGGAACACAGGGATGCTCGAGTTTTTATTTTTTTCTTTTGGTGTTTCTTCCTGGTGTTTAACCCTCTCAGGTATCTCTCAATGTTGTTGCCGATGCAATCTCTCTCTGTCTCCTCCCCCTTTAAAAAAAAGAACTCTGAAATAATTCTACAGTAACTACACCCCCCCCCCAAAGGGCTCCACAATAAATCACTGCTACTGTATGCCAGCTGTTTTTGAGGATACTGCTCGTAGGGAAACAGGGGAAAATACTTTTAAAAAATCAGCTGTCTTTTCTATTTTCGATTCGGAACGCACACAAGACTGCTGCTTATGAAAGCGCTGGAGCACAAAGTTCAAGGTTGAAAAGGACCACGGAGAAGCCCCCGTGAAAACGACCTGCCCTCAGGCTAGTGAGGACTGGCTAGAAGAATAGATCGCAAGTGAAACCTATCTCAACCCAGTTAGAACCGTATTTATCCTTTCTAACTCTCCACGTGAGGTCAAAGGGGGACTTGGCTAAGCGCTTGGGCGAGGGAAGGAGGTGTGAAAACACCTAGAGAGAGCTACAGCCGACCCAGAGGATTTAAGGGGTTTTCGGTGCCCCCCCCCCCACCCCGCGCGCGTGCCCGCAATCCAGTTTGGTATTGGCGGTGCTGACATTCTTCGGGGAGAGACAATAGCAAAGGCTTGGGGAACCCCCAGATAGGTCAGCACGGAAGGGGGGGCGCCTTTGGGAAGGCTAGTTTGGAGGCACTTCTTTTTTTTAACTCTTTGTGCACCGACTGGAGAACACCCCCACCCCCACCGTACGCCAGCCGGGCAAAGAAAACAATCTATCAGGGTCCCCTAGCCTAAAGTCATCCGGGAAGCGCTTTCCTTTGGACAGAAGGGAGCTGACTCCCTAGCTGGTGGACCAGGGAAGAGGGAGAAGCCCAAACGTCTTTTAAAAGTTCTGGGGCATTTGCGGGAAGGGAGTTATGGCGAAAAAAATTAAACCGTAAGGTGAAGAGGTTTGCAAGCTTGCGGATCTCAGTCCCACGACTGGAAAAGAGGTGGAAGGGACCCAGGACGGAATGGAAAACGGGCGACCCAGACCCGGGGACTTGGAGAGGAAAGGGCGACCGCCTAGGGCTGCTGTGGATCTGAGGAGCCCCGGGCCAACCGTAGAGCCGGCTGGAAGAGGAGAAAACCACGGAAGCTGTACTTACTTTCGGAGGGGAAGTGGGACGGCATGTCGATTTTATAAACCTCCTTGGCGTAGTATTCCTCGTCGCTCCGCTCGCGCTCGCAGGCGGCTGCCCTCCGGCTTGCCTTCTCCTGCAGTAAGTCCCTGGTACTGTTGTAGATGGAAATCACCTCCGTGGGGACCTTGCCCGGCTCAGGGTAGTGCTCCGGGGGGCTGGTGAGCTTCAGCTTGCTCAGGATCTGCCCGCGGATGGCCTCGATCCTCTTGCGCATAAACTGGTCCATGTCCAGGGTGCTGCAGGTAGACAGACCGAGCGCCACCGGGACCAGATGCAGGAGCAAAAAGGTTCTCAGCACGCAGTAGTGCATGTTTTTAAAAGGTGGAAACGTTGCTGCTGTTGTTGTTTAAAGTAAGAGAAAAAAAAATTTTTAAAAAGAAACCAGTAATTCTCAGAGCGGGTCAGGTAGAGTTGTTTTTTAATACGAAACTTTTGCAAAGCAGTCGAAAGTCAATGCCCAATAGAAAAAACCGTCCCTGGCTGGGATTCCTTCAAAGAAGAAAATGCAACGCGTTCCCAACGTGGAGATACTAAGATGCGATGCTCAAGGGGGGGAGGGGGAGACCTCGCACTTTAAGGGGTAAGAAAGGTTTGTTTTTTTCCCCTGCGAGGGAGGGGGTGAGTGGCTCTGAAGTAGAAATAAACTTAAGAGGAAGAAATGGAGTTCAGTGTGTCAGGCTCGAGTGCGGAGCGGCGGATCTGAACTCGGATCCTCCGGCCAAAAGGGAAGAGACGAGAAGGTCCGGGGGCTAGCAGGAGGTGCGCAGGGCCGCGGGGAGCGCTGAGCGGCGGCCGGGGCTGCGCCGGGCTCTAACTGAGATGTTCAAAGACCCAGCGGCTCGGCCCTGCCTTCCACACGTGTGTGGATGAGTGTGCGTGTGGATGGGCGCGCGTGTGCGCGCGTGCGTGTGCGCGCGCGGAGGGCGAGCCCGGCGAGCCGCGGGGAGGCAGATGCGTCCCGGAGCGGAGCCTCGCTCGGAGGCTTGGTGGGGTACTGTCCGCCCGGGAGATCCGCCGAGGGAGGCCCGGGGCAGGCGGCGACGATCCCGCTCCTGCCGGCCGCGCTGTGGCCTACACCCGGCTGGGACGCTCCACGTTGCAGCCGCCGCCGCTGCCTGCAAAGAGGGCCGGCCTCCAGCTCGGTCCTGCAGATCCTCCTTCTGTTGCTCCAGGCGGCCACGGGGGCTACAGGGATCCGCCACCTCCTTCGCCCGCTGCGGAACAACACCGCCTCCTGGGCGCGGTGGCTGCGGGGTGTCCCGGGACTCGTGCCCTTCCCTAGCCTCCCCTGCCTTCCACCAAGCTTGCACTTTCTCGCTTAGGGTAAGTCGGTACTTGCGACCCTAAAATAGATCTCTGCTGATACCTTCTGTCTGCAGCTGGGTTGTTCCAGAACGGCTCCTTAAACCGTAATACTTCTGCTCTCCATCCCTGTCGCCTGCCCTAGGGCTCAGCTCTCTGCTTGTTGTCTCACTCTTTTCTCTCCCCCCTACTGTCCCGCCGGCAGCTTCAGCAGCTCCGCTCCGAGCAAACCTTCTGCTGCCAGCAGATAACATCACGATCCTGCCCGGAGCAGAGATTTATAAGTGCTCCCCAAACCACGTGTTTGCCTTCAACAAACTGACGTGCTAGGATTACAGTCAGAAGTCCTGTTACTAAGACCACGAGCTCTGGACTGTTGAGGGGGTGTGGAAAAGGGGACGGCCCGTGGGGGAGGGTGACTTGCAAGGGAGATTTGCAGCAGGCACTGTCTGTGGTCCCCCACCCACCCAGGACTGTCTGTGGAGGGGCAGGTAGCCAAGCCTCTCATTTCCCCATGGTGGGGCTCATTTATTCCCAGTCTCCCCGACTGAGTCCCTCCTGTATTGAACACACACACACACACACACACACACACACACACACACACACACAGAGAGAGAGAGAGAGAGAGAGAGAGAGAGAGAGAGAGAGAGAGAGA
>NW_026590859.1:7546579-7672048 GCF_907164565.1 Psammomys obesus | reverse complement strand
AGAGAGAGAGAGAGAGAGAGAGAGAGAGAGAGAGAGAGAGAGAGAGAGAGCACACTGGAATAGTCAAGGCTGGGACAGCCCTGAAGACATGCTTTCCAATCTGAGAATCCTGACCTAACTTTTTCATTCTTAGGGATTCCATAACAGGTTGTTTTTTGTTTTACTGTTTGCCCGTGAACTAGCAGAAAACAGGGGCAGCCTTTTCACCCAAAGCATGCTGTTTTACTGCTTTGAATAAAGGAATCCTTGCCATTTTCATGTGAGCTCAGTTCTTGTATGGCTTTCTCCTGATTTTCTTCCTAGACAGGCATGATCCACCATCTTCAGTCTGTTACAGCATACATCAGGGACACCGGGATTATAAGTGTTTGATGTCTGCTGTCACACAGTACTCACAGCTTGACATTTTCTACACCACCCTGAGCAAACTATAAGGGTACCGGAATCGTTCTGGCTACCGCTCTTTTTCCCTGTCACCTTTTGTTAAAGTCAACATTTCAGTTTTAGCAATGAGTCTGTGGCCACACTGACTAGACAGATAATTTAAGCTGGAAACTCCGCTGCGTATTCCCCCAGAGTCAAGATCTCTATACTGTTTCCTGGTTCAGTCGTTTCCTAAGGACCCAGCCTTTACGGAGGCATACCGCACACGTGTGGGAGGACCTGTGTTATGAATAGAGGGAGCCTCTTAAATAGTAGTGACCTCGGGCAAGCATTATATACAGCAATGAATATTATTTATATTTCACAGAGAAGGAGACAGAGGCCATAGCAAGTGACGCCAGTTGGTTCACAGAACAGGAAGTGGTGGGCCTGCATGTTGCAGGGAAGGCCCAGTGCCTGAGCTCTCTCCCACCGGTGCACTTCTACGAAGTTATCAGTCCCAGAGCATCTGAGATAGGCATTCCGAGGTCAAGGAAGTGTGGGGGATGCAGAATAGTCTACTGCCTTCTCATGGAGCCAAGATTCCCACCGCTGCCTCTATGTTCAAAGAACCCGCCGAAAACTGTGTCATCTCCCCACCCACCCTGAACACAAAATTCCTCCACTCCGCTGACCTCGAGAGGCCCTAGAATGGATCAGTTGTTCCAACTCACACCTAAGTGAGTCTGAAAACCATATAAAAGCCTCCATTACTGGCAGACTTCTTTCTTCAAGGTCAGCCTCAGCTCTTTGGGGTTAGACCACCCCAAAGAGCTACAGTTCTATAAGCTGAAGAGGAACTGATCAAGAGTTCCATCAGTTGGTGTCATCCTTGTGGGTCTAATCTCAACCCAGCCCTACAAAGAAGACAGATAGAGGGAGCCACACTTCTGGGGACCAACGTTGGTGGCTTGAGAAAGTGCTGCTGGCATAGTCTGTTGGGCTTCCCAGGCAGCCAGTGAGCCTCTCCCTGGGTGCTGGGCCTAGCCTTGGGGAAACAGGCAGAGATGCATCTTAGGAAGAGTCCAGGCGTAAGAGAACACAGGCAGAGCAGCAACTAGCCCCTTGAATCTCACCCAGAAAAACAGGTACATCTCTGCGCACAAGCAGCCCTCTCCACATCCACGGGAGCTCTATACTGTAGGCCCGAGGAAGGTCCTCTTCCTGAGAGGCTCCTTTAGTTTTTCCCAAAGCCCAGGAAGTAACAGACACTTCTGCTAGGGACAGGCATAGAGAATGAATTCAGCAGGAGAGAAGGAGCCTGCTCTGTCTCACAGCAGAGCAGTTCTTGGGAGCTGCACTGGTTATCATAAGTGAATCCTGTCCTTGGAAACTAAGGCATTTATTTGCATTCCCATATTAAAAAACAAAACTACTATGTTTCATAAGGAGCATATATCTACTCAGAGTGCCGTGGTCTATAGGGCAAAAGAGCGCATTCCATGTACAATGACTACCTCAGTGTTCAGGAGGACCACTCCTGGGTTCAAACTCCTCTCACTGTGGCTTTGGGAACCTATACAATTATTCAGAGACTATTCAGAGACTGTTCGTCGCCTGTGAGAATTACAGGGGCGGGGTGACTATACAAGGCACAGGCAGAGTTTTTACCATCAAACTTTAGTCGCCATTATGCTAGCCTTACTCCACCACAATCGGGGGCCATTGTCAGGCCGTCTATGTCTGACCTCCACGCACCATCAGGCAACCAGAAAATACAGCAGGGAATGCGCCATCAAGTCGACTTCCTGGACACACACGCCTTGTTTTTGAACTTGGGGTATTTTGCCCCTTGGTAACTGTATCAGCTGAGAACACACTTTTATGAAATACCAGGCAAACCTGCTATCAAAGTTCAGTTAGGCCTTCAACATCAAGGTCTCTTCACACCCTAAGGTGAAATGCTTGGTTTCTAGGCCAGAGAGGCTGAGGCTGAGGAAGCAGCTGTTTCGAACTGCAGCCCTGACTACTCATCATGGGTCTGTTTTTCACGTCAGTGACATGGAGTGCCCACAAAACAAGGCTGCTCACTCCTGACCCGGGGTTTGTCCTCTTTCTCACAGCAACCATCTGACCTGGGATCTCCTTCCTCTCACTAAAGAATAACTTATTTGTGACAATTTGTAAAGCTTTCTCGATGCTTTCTAGCATAAAAAAAAAAAAAAAAAAAAGGAAGTGGGGAAGTATATGAAGCTGAAAAATGTTTTTTTTCAATCATCAGATTGTGACTAAGTGCAAGAACAATTCTTTTCCACTCTTATTTGTAACATATCTTTGCAGTTATTTATTTGTGTGTGTGTGCGTGCCATGGCACACCTACGGAGGTCAAAGAGCAACTCTCCTTCTGCCATTAGGCTCTGGGCCTGGAACTCGGGTCACCATGCCTTTCTTTACCCTCTGATCCATTTTACCGCTCTGTGATTTCATCTTTTGAGTGCATAGTTCAAAAACAACACTTGGTCCATATCAGTTTTTTTTTTTTCCCTCATGATCTGTATACATTTCAATAAACAAGTTTACCTTTAACCATGGATTAACAAGTTCTTTGAAGAGTAAAAAAATAATAAATGAACCAACCATGGAGATGGCGCAGTCAGTAAAGCCCTTACCTTGCAAGCATTAGGGCCTTGGTTAATTTGATCCCCAGCACCCATATAAAAGCTGGATGCAGCAGCTGACATGTTACCCCACTGCTGAGGAGACAGAGGCAGGAGGCTCTGGGGCTTGCTAGCCAGCTGACCGAGTCAGTGAGCTTCAGGCTCAGTGAGAGACCCTAGCTTAAAAAATAAGATGGGGGGGGGGGCAGATGATAGAGAAAGTTACCTGACACAAACCTTTACTCCCTCTCCATGAAAACACACATACACAGGTGTATATGAGGGCCCCTTACCCAAAATAATAATAATCTGTTACTTTTTTGGGGGGGAGAGGGGCATCTGTAGAATGAGCTCAGTATGAAGGGAAAAGGAGGCAGTGCCAGGGAACATGAAGAAAAGGCCTTAAAGAGACCTGTGGTGGTCAAAGGGAAAATGGTTAAGTTTAAGATGTAAGAACAAGCAAAGGCAGAGCTCGGGCAGCCTTAAATAGATCATCAGTGTGTGATGACAATCCTCACTGCCAGGCCACTCATATCCCCAGTCAGCTTGGAGACAGTGCCATCAAGAACACAGTTACCCGGTGGTCTAGGCTGTCATCCCTCTCCTCTGATCTCTCGGCCCTGCTGAAATCTGTCCACCGAGCTAGCACACAGTGCTAACACTGAGATGCGGGGCAAACAGCAGAAGCCCTACTCCTGCTTCTCTTCTATACCACCTCTGTGGTCAACAGAAACAATGGACAGAGCATGCACCACCAGGGCCAGGGTACCAGGGAAGAAGAGCAAAGTATTTGGGCCAAATAGAAATTAAAATGGAAGAAGAGAAAGGCAAAGAGAAGAGAGGATAGTTCTCATAAGCAAGTCTGACAGAACATGGATGGAATTGTCCTTGTATGTATGTATGTGTTCATTTACATGCTGAGTGCTTGTGTGTGAAGGTCAGAGGTCAATATCTGGTGTCAGTCCTTAGCCTCCATCTACCCTTTTGGAGACAGGGTCTGGGAGTGCCCTTGAACTCACTCAGTGGACTAGGCTGACTGGCCAGTGAGCCCCAGGGATCCTCCTGTCTCCGTATCCCCAGGACTGAGATTATAAACACATCTACCATGAAGAACTTTTGTTTTTAATGTGGGTTTTGGGATCAAACTTAAGTCCTCTTGCTTGCAAGACATGAGCTTTACTGACAGCCATCTCCAAAGAGCCCAGTGGAAATATTTTTAAGATGCACAGGCTGCATTTGTCATCACTCACCCAGGGGCCTTCGGACTGTGAAATTCCAAACGTGTGCAATTCTACTAGCAAAATCACCAACCTATATCTCAAGCAACTCAGCCTTTCTACTATCCCACTCTGCAATTTAAAAACAGAAAAATAAAGCAGAAAACACAGGGCAACAGTAATTGCATAAAAAAAGAAAACCTCTTTGTGGTTTTTATGACTGATGGAAAAACTGGTAAATAACTATTTTAAGAAGCAAAAGTATATGTTAATAACTATTTTAAAGTACAGCTAGATAGATGACTTTGATCCATAAAATTCAAGAGTCTTGACCACAACTCTCTGATGACTACTTCCATTCCGAGAAAAGAAAGTTCGAAAACTTACAGATGTAATGAGTCTTATTAATAAAATTAACCAGATCATTCATCACACAAATCTAGCAGACACTTGGAATACAAGAGGATGCAACTCATAAACACACTGACAGCAAGAAGGCAGGGTTCCACAGGCTGTCTCCGATGGCCTGTTAGGAGGAAGCCACTCTCAAATCTTATCTGCAGGAATGGCTCCAGCTTTTCAGTTACTGGGGCCACGTGACACTGTGCGTGTCCCCAGGCCTTCTTTCTGTATGAGCAGCAGATTCTCAACGTCATTTCACATTTCCACTTCAAATACACTTACTCTACAATGTCAGCGATTCATAGAACACCATCACAAAAGTGAAGCCTCCAAGGAGTGATGGGTCACAGCAAGCCAGTCTCCCACATGGAAAGAAAATAGATAACGATAATGAAGATGAGGCCAGCAAAAATGGCTCGGTGGATCAAGCTACTTGTTCTAGAAGCTAGTGACCTGAGTTCAGTTTCTGGAACTCACACAAAGGTGGAAAAGAACAGACTCTACAAAGGTGTCCAAGTTGACCCTTGACCTTCACACACTCACTAAGGCACACACATCCCCTACCACTAATAAAGTAAGGAAGACTAGGACTGACAGGCATTTCATATATTCAGTGTCTTCATCAACACGTTTAGAAAATGAGCAACAGACAACCTGAGAGGTGAGAGACAAGTGTTGTCCCTCTGTACTGAGGGGAGGCTGGTAGGCTGGCTTGGTAGGTAACCTTGTGTGCCACCGCGCCTCGCAACCTGAGTTCAGTCCCCAGGACCCACACAGAGCAAGGAGAGACGCGTAGGCAGCTGCTGTCAGCCCTCCACATGCTCAATAAATATAATTTTAAAATTATTTCAAGTGCCGTGGTTCACACACTACTGACTTTTTATGCTGATTATTCCTTTTAATAAAACCTGTTGGTCCCACAAACCCAGGACTCCTGGAAAGTTAACATCAAGAAACCGAGAGTTGAGTATGAAAATGTTTTGTGTTTAATATTCCTACAATCTATGGTTCCTGAGTCGGGTATGTCTTTCTTAAAAAAACAAAGGCATCTTTACAGTTCCTAACAAATGGCAAACTATCCATAAACTAAAGAAAGAAATCAGAAACAGTATGTCATGGTGACCTGAGCCTCAGCAACTTGGAAATGATCTTACAGATGATTAGTTTTATTTGCTCCTTAGAGAAGTCTTTGGATTTTATGTTGAGTCAGGGCCATTAGTGAACACGATGTTCTAGGGTCAGGCTGGCTAACTGACCAGGTGTAACAATTTAGTCAAAGCCAGTTACACTCATGCAGAAAGCAACTACTCAATTCGTGGGTGGAGAGAAATTCCACCAGAGGAGTCAATGACAACCCAAACTCTGCCACCTGGGGGACAGTAGTGGTATTTCACAACTTCCAATTTCCAAAAACCCAGCACACTCTCAATCTAGGATATTTTCCTCATAGCTACCATGTCGCCTGATATGAAAAACTAGCAAACTTAACAGTTTCACCTCACGAATATTTTCTATTACTGCACATAAAATTAAAATTACAGTTTTTAAAGTGTGGCATTTTGGAAAACTCCTTGGGTCAGGAGCTGGGGATGCCTCAGTTGGTTGGGCTTGCTTAGCATTTGGGAAGCCTGGGTCTGATGCCTAGCTAGTGCACATAGGTCATCCCAGCACTCGGGAGACAGAGGCAGGGAGACCAAAAGTTCAAGGCCATCCTCATGTTGAGGCTAGCATGAGCCAAATGACACCCTGCTTCAAAACAAAAATCCTTGATCAGTGGCAATGGGGCATTCTTGATCATCCTTGAGTCCCCCGTTATGTCCTAGATGTTAACATTCTCAGCTAAAATCTACTTTATAAAGCATAACAAAAATGCCTGCCACTGTGGTAAGCAAAAAACAGCAGTCCAAGGCAATCCATTGCATCTCAGCACTAAAGGGAGCCCTACCAAGACTGTGGGTGCCAGACAGCACCCAGATAATCAAAATAAAACCTTTTAATTACCAGACATGCTCAGGCAAGACCTGTAATGGCTTCTCCAGCAACACACTATGCAATAAACTGACCTCAACTGTCAAAACACACCCTGGAGTTATAGAACTCAATGTTGCCATTGCCAGGAAGATGGGCATCTCGTTCCATGGTGTCTGAGTCCGTCTCACACTGGCCACACTCATGTCACACTTAAGGCCACTATGTTGAGATACTCTATTCTCTTTCCCGTCGAGTTTACTTTCTAGAATGTTATTTGCTCTAAGCTAAGACTGACAGCAGTTAACAGGTTGGCATCCCTTATCCACAGAGAGCATTTAGAGATGCCTGAAGGGCTGTCTTGAACTGGAAAACAGCAAGCCCTACTTATACTATCTTTATTTCTATATAGACATACCTATGGCTACTATGTATAACTAGGTTTATAGACATATTATAATTATGTATATATAATCAGTATATAATTAAAATAATTACTAAAATATACTGTAATAAAATAAACGTCCTCTAAAAGTAGTCCACCATACTACACATCTTTTTGCACCCCCAGTAATTTTCCTAAGACAACTTCACCTTTTCATTTAAAGGAAGCCTTTTTAAGATTCCCTTTGGCACAAACTGCCAGCCTACTATTCTACTTAGGAGCCACTGTTAGGGTTATTTGAATATAAACACTGCAATATAATGACCAACATGGCTACTCCTGGTTTGGTAGTGTATATCGTGTGGATATAGTGGACGAAAGGATGATTCATTCCCAGGCAGGATGGTGGAGCATTCTCTCCTGATGCTCAGAGCAACAGACAGCTTAAAGCACGTCAACTCCTGACATTTTTCATTTAGTATTTTTACAACATGGTTATCCACGGGTAACTGAAATTGCAGAAGGCATAATCACACTGAAGTGGATGACAATAAACCAAGAAAACTGGTGCCCACCTAAAAATCAGCTTTCAGATGAGGCTCAAGGAAGCAGGTCAGGGAGTCAAGCTTCCATGTTCCATGTCCCTCTGGGGTACTTAGTCAGCTTGCTGATATAAAATCTCTTCCTTTCATTCTCTAAGAGGCAAAAGACTGACATTTCTGCAACTGTTAGTGTTTTTCAGCATGAGGCTTTTCTCCTCAGATTCTAAAGTCTCTGTCACTCTATCTATTTCTAATACATCTGGACCACACCATCCATGATATTTCCAGTGGCATTGTTGGTAAGTTCTCATTTGTCTTTGGTGATCATTCTAAATGGGAGAAATGCAGAGTTTTCAGGTAACATTAACATCCTCAGATCCATGAATTTGTATGTGGCTTTTGCTCTACTAAGACCAGTTCCAAACCAGAGCATTTCCTCTCTGTGGTATCTTGAACTGAAAGGGACTTCCAAGGAGAACCAGCACACTGCTGAGGAGCTCCTGGAAACGTCCTCTGGAGACATATGTGGTTAATGGAAAGCCAGGCACTTGAGGGTCACGGTGTCCTCTGCTCCTCGTACCACTGCCTTGTGGAGGACAACCGACCCTCTTGGATCAGAGCCTTTATGTTGGTTACACTCTCGGGAGAAGCCAGTGCTATTGTACAAAGACAAATATTATTGTGTAGATGTTATGTTTCTACTCCCCAGCATTTGGGGAGAGCTGCTGTGACCCGCTGTCTTTAGAGCTGATGTCAACTCACTGTTTATGTCCCTTCCATGGCGGGGTATGCATTTTTGCCTAAGACTGGTCTGGTTCCACAAAGGCAAACAGGCAACTGTCTAGAGCCTAATCAACAGCTGCAGGGCCACCCACGCACACACCGGGGACACAGCTCTCACTCAGCTGTCTCTCTACCACCAGTCCCAGTTAGTCCTGACCCCATACAAAGTTGGTGTTCCCACTTTGATGTTTATGAACTGATTGCATTAAAAATGCAGCATAATGATTCCAGAGTTACAGAAACTGTTATTTATACAAAATGTGGTTAACACCTCATCATTTAAACCGGCTGGGCTAATAACACCCACTACGTTGTTCTCTATTTCCCCTCAAGTCTGTGGCTCTGGCAGCAGGTCCAGTGTGCACTGGGACAGCATGGAGCCCTCCGACAGCTGACGGCACTTCCTGAGGAAGGTCCTAAGGAGGGACCCGACCCAGATGGAGCTGTGAAACAGGGAGGCTCATCACTGCAGAGCCCCTACACTTCATCATAAGCCTAGTCCTGCAGTGTGCTGACAGGACTTAAAGCACAAGGCATACATTCTACAGACTTACCCATGCCCAAACCAAGAATTATTTGTAATTAACAGTGACATGACACTTGAGAACAATAGCTATTCCATACCCTTCAATTATATAATAGTGTGTGTTACACACACTTCAAAATATGTCCCCCAAACTGGACAGCTCCATTACTATTAAGAGTCCTTGTGCATGTGGATGAACTACACTCCAGAAAGTATGAGAGGTCAACACAGACTTGCACAGCACTGAGTTTCCTGCTAAACTTACAGAAGAATAAGTTTATTTGGGCTTATTGTTCCAGAGGGACAGGACTTTGTGGCCGCATAGCAGAAGCATGGCAACAAGCAGACATGGCGTGTGGAGAAGGGGGATACAGGGATAATGACAACAGGAAGCTGGGAGCTCACTTCCTGAGTTGCAAGCACTAGCAGCACGAGGCCCGGAATGCCACCCTTCCCCCTGCAAGGCCGCATCTCCTAAGCCGCGCTAATAGCCCTGCCGGCTGGGGACCAAGTGATCAGATGCCCACTGGCATTTGAGGAAATTTTTCACTCAGACTAGAATTAAACATAATTCCCAAACCTACCACTGTTTTAATCAAACTGAGCATATATGCTGAATAACTTTACTATCTTCAGAGTCAATACGTGACAAGAAGCTACACGTAGCTTTGAGAAATTTTAATGGAAAGTAAAATTAAAAATGTGTTTCTTGTTATTTCTACCCACAACAAAATGGTCACCAGCCATCTATCTGTGCCAGTGACACCACAGTGCAGAGGGCAGACATACACTGTGTCTGTCACCAGGAGGGCACTGGCTTAGGACAAGCAGAAGGCGCCATGCTCACTCTGCTCGGGTATGTCTGCTGACCTCAGGTGAAATCAGTTTCCAGGGTATACGCTGTTGTGGGGATTAGGTGAGAGGGTACCTCATGTAACAACACGTAAGAGGTTCACTCTGCACCTACCCGAAAAGCCACCACTACTAACTACCCAAACTGCTCAGCAGAATAGAGGAAAATTCTGAGGCCCTCTGAGCTAGAATCTACATATTGGCTTACAGGATCAAGGTTTAGTTATGAAGAGCTAGAACCTATTTCCATCTATGGAATTCTGACTATCTTCATCAGAACCATTCACCCTCGATACGCTACTCACTGAGGGGACCTAACCCTTCCTTAATCTGCCATGATGTCTAACAGAGCTTCAGAAAGGCCCACCCCAAGAAAGCCCGTCGCCCTGCTCTGCTGCAGCCCTCAATAAAGTCATCTGCCCCACCGGCCAAACTGCAGACTCTTGTTTGCTTCATGAAGGAGAGAGCTGTTTGCAGGCCTTGAGTAGTTCTCCCGTTTCCAAAATTAGCTCTTCCTGCCAGCTCACCTCAAACAGTCTCTGTGCTCACAACACACGTAAGGCTCAAGAGCCTCTGCGCCCCCCCCCCCCCCCCAGGAGCAGTGAGAGCATGCCCGACCACCTCCCTCGCAATTGTGAGTGTGGGGAATGGATGGACAGGGTGAATCCTCTCAAATGGAAGGGGGCTGGCCCAGCGACAGCAGCGAAGCTAACACTCAGCACCAAGCAGTCACCTCCACAGCTCTGCGCAGGCTTCTTCTCCCACGGCCTCAGCAACGTAAAGCCTAGGCTCCGTCTTAGGTACTTTAACACCTCTCTCCTTAAAACCTGTTGGCGCAATGCGCCTGGGGATGCATGTAAGCTGCGGTCGACCTCAAGCACCCTTCCCGGAGCCACCCAGCGTGCCTTCAACGGAGTCTCCGACTGGGTCAGAGGGCCACAGGTTAGACCAGGTTACCTGGGAGGCAAGCATCCCTCCTGCCTCCACCTCCCTCAGCAGGGATTCATGATCTGCTGCAACACCCGGCCTTTTCCACGCATTCTGGGGAATCAAACCCAGACCTTCCATGCAAGCACTTCAGCATTTACTGTGAACATTGAACTTCAATGTGAAAAAGAAGATTCAACTCCATCACTACAGTTTCAAGTAACTTATTAGGCTGTAAACAAAACACCCAACTGTCGCATGGCACCTAGGAGGAGCGTTCAACCAATGCCATCAAAATGGTGAATTAACTTCCAAACTCTGCTAGATTTGTAAGGTCATAAATTTCAGTAGCTAAAGCTTCTGAGTTAAAACCTGGACTGATGGCCCAGCAATTAAGGGCAGCTGTTGCTCTTGCAGAGGACCTGGGTTTGACTGTCAGTGTCCAATTGTGGTTCAAACCTAACAAAGATCCAACAACTTTTTCTGGCCTCTGGGAAACCAGACATGCACACAGGACACACACATAAATGCAGGCAAAAAAAGAACTAAAAATTACTGTTAAAAAAAATCTATCCCCAGTTACTTGACAGCATATTTCCTAAGAAACACTTAAGTTGCCTGGTGTGGAGTCCCAGCTACTGAAGAGGCTGAGGCCAGAGGATCTCTAGAGACCAGGAGTATAAGGCCAGCCTAGGCAACACAGTGATGCTCCTAACAAGTCAGGAGCCTCCCACAGAGGGCCTCTGAAAGGCTCTGCCCTGCAGACTATCAAAGCAGATGTTGAGACTTATGGCCAAACTTTGGGCAGAATGCAGGGAATCTTATGAAAGAAGTGGTAAATAATAGAGCTGGAGAGGACAGGAACTCCACAAGGAGAGCAACAAAACCAAAAATTTTGAGCACAGGGGTCTTCCCTGAGACCCATACTCCAACCAACTACCAGGCATGGAGATAACCTAGAACCCCTGCACAGATGTAGCCCATGGCAGTTCAGTGTCCCACTCATCTATTTGCTCTTCAGTAACTCTGACTAATCTTTGGATCCCTTGAGGGACCAAAGGTAACTTAAAGCTAGTCTATCTATCCATGGAGTTTTGAAGGTGTATCTGTTCAGTAGCACTCAAGCAAGGAAGAACCCTATGTATCCTGACGATGATGATGAGTCAGGACTCCAATTCCATGCTCTAAGGCATGTTACCTATTACCAAGATTCACTCCAAAACACATACTGCTTCTGACGTTCAAACAGTAACCAATGAGAAACTGTTCAGTCACTGTACCAGAAAAGGGAGTAAGGCACACTATCACGCTGTTGGCTATTAGGCTCCATAATTCTTCCTAGATAAAGAAAATAAACTTCCGGCTCTGGGAAGCTAGTTCAGTTGATAAAGTGTTTACCACGTGAGTACGAGCACTTGAATTCAATGCCCGAACCACGTAAAAGCAAGGCATATTGATGTTCAACTACAACCCCAGTTAGCTGGTCTGCCAAATCTGCAATCTCCCAGTTCAGTGTGAGGCCGTAGACAGACAGAGAGACAGACAGACAGATAAAAAGAATGAAGAGGAACTGAGGAAGATAGCCATATTCACATCTGGCCTACACACAAACTCTTATGCATGTACATAAAAGTCTCCCATGCCTGGGTAACAAACAGCATACATACACTGTGTTTGTCTATGTATGCATGCATGAATGTATGATTGTCTGTGTGCACAGAAGTCTCTGTGTGTATGCATGTATGTATGTATTTGACCAAGAAGCATAAGGATGTAGGTTCAATCATTAGTATTTTAAACAGCACCTCCCCGCTCCCCAGACTTCCTTAACTACTTCATTAAATTAGTTACTAAAAACAAACCAAGAAATTACTGGAGCTGGAGGGACTCTGTGGTTCAAGCACTGGCTCCTCTTCTTAGACTCAAGTTCAGGTCACAGCACCACACCAGCTACGCCACAACCAGCTGTAACCCTGGCCCTAGGGGATTCAACTCCCTCTTTGCCCTTCAAGAACAATAAATTCACGTGCACATACCTAATACAGAAACACATATAAACAAAAATAAATAATCAGTAATGGGGCTGGAAAGATGGCTCAGAAGTTAAGAGCACTGGCTATTCTCCGGGATTCAGGTTCAAATTCCTGCACCTACATGGCAACTCACGGATATCTGTAATGCCAGCTCTTGGGTATCTGACACCCTCTTCTGGCCTCCACAGTTACTGAATAGACATGGCACATAGACATGGATGTAGGCAAAACACCACACACATAAAGTAGATTTTAAATAGTAACAATGTAACATAATGCTGTTATCTTTAGATGTGAGAAGACTGAAGCTTGTCTCTTCTCTATACAAAGTAGAAACAGAAGAGACTGAGAATCTCGGATGACAGAGGAATTTTGATTATTTAGAAATCCACAGGGCAGAGGCAACAGAAGTACCCTGTTTACAACACCCATCTCCAGCGCACACCTCACGGCTGGGTATGGTGGTGCACACGTGCAGTCCCCGAGACTGGGAAGCTGAAGCAGACGATGGTGATTTCCAAGCCAACCCAACCCTGGTACTTCAGAAGTCTGACTCAAGAATTAACCATAGATATTCTCACCTTAGGCGGCTCCTGACATACCTGTTCTGCTTAAGTATTTTCAATCAGGACACAGATGAGAACGTAGAAGACATGTCCACATGACAAAATAATGTCACAACCTCCCTCGAGTGACCCTCTGTTCCAGTGGCAACTTGATGTTATTATGGAATGATATCCCTTCTGAAAGAGGAGATCTACTTTATGTGTGGTGTTTTGCCTACATCCATGTCTATTCAGTACCTGTGGAGGCCAGAAGAGGGTGTCAGATACCCAAGAGCTGGCATTACAGATATCCGTGAGTTGCCATGTAGAATTTGAACCTGAATCCGGGAGAGTAGCCAGTGCTCTTAACTTCTGAGCCATCTTCCTTATTTGCGTTTTGAAAGCTAGGCTCCGCTTCCAGAAGTTAAATGAAGGGCTGTAAAGCCAGACCTCCACTCCAGACAACCGGATCTCCACAAGCAGCCACTTACCCACTCACCTTCAGCATCAAGTGTGAGCTCCAGAAAAAATTGCAAACACTTAGTAGGGCCCAAAAGCAGCCACCAGAAGACAATGAAGAATACTTTTGTTCTGAAGAGCCAAAGTTCACAGGTAGTACAGTTTTCCCCAAACTACCGCTGTGTCGAATTCTGTTGAAATGGTGACCTGTTAGGAGGTATCTGGGTTCCTCAGCATCCCTCTATCACTACCGAGGAAAATGTGTTCACAGCTATATCAGAATCAGCACAATTCAACACAAGACCCACGTTACACAGTGACATAAAGACCAGCGCTCACTTTGGACCTGTTCCGTAGGAAGCACTCAGCACTATGGTGCGTCCTCTCCGCTCTGAGCAAACTCCAGCCAGGGCTCATTCCCCTCAGTCGCAGAAGAGCTGCTGCCCTCGAACTGGTGTGAAAACTAAACATCTGTGCTGCAGCACACAGCAGGGCTAGGCCTCAGTGTGCAGAAGGTGAAAGCACGTGAATGTGTGTGGTGGCAGGGCTCACTTCATGGGAAGATGGAGAGAAACGGATCCTTCTCAAAAGAACACCTCACACGTGTACCTAATTTCCCTCACAAACTTCGGAACTCGAGCCAAGTTTCACAGAAGACTTGGATGAATATTAGACAACTTTATCGGTGTTTCTAAAATTCAAATAAAAAAGATTACAGCTTGAAATTTAACTACAGAGGTTTTTCTCAAAGGTTTAGCAACACAAACAAATGACACCAATTATCCCTCCCTCCTCTCCACCACAGGTGACTGGATCTGAGTAGGAAAGCAGAGAAATCTTATATCAAATTCATTTAATTAACTATAAACGGGACTGCACTTTAGAAAAACTGGTGCAACACAGTATGTGTCTGCATGTAAGAAAAGTGCACATCTTCCTGCTCAAGAAAAAATATTTCTTTGTACAAGTGTTTTGGGAAAAAGGCTTAGCGTTGTAAGGATTAAAATATGGCAACACAGTCTGTCGGTGGAGGAGCACTAGCTCTCAGGGAGTCACGGTTGTCAGCAGATGGCCTCTCAGCTCCAACCCTTAGGGACATTTGGAGTCTCAGATGCTCAGTCACTGGCCGACCCTGCCCTGCCTCCAGCAGGCTCATCGCTCTCCTTGTCCCAGTCCTTCATGCTGGCTCCCATCATGAAATCATCTCGCAGAATCTTCCACCCTGGGCCCTCTTCTGATTTCACTTCCGTCTGAGAAAAATTACAGAGCCAAAAATTCACAAATCAATTTAACCAGAAAGAAATATTTAAAATTGTACACTTCAAAATAAACTTTTCAATATGTAGTTTTAAATGAGATTAAACTAAGATAATAAAAAATTGATTTTATATACTGTGCTCATATATATACAAATACAGAGTAAAGTGAAAATTTCCAAGTCCACCAATGAAACATGAAAGCAAAATAATTTAGAGCTGGGAAAAATATAGTAAAATATAGATTTGGTAGCAATTCAGACACATTAATTAAACCTCAGTGATGCCTTATTAGAAAAATCCTTGACAACTGTTTTAATGGAGTCATTAACCCCAACTGCACTAACAAGAGAAGATGGGCAGGTGCTCCGGACAGTACCCCATCCAGACTTTGTAAAAATGTGAATAAACAAGCTCTCATTACCCAGCACAATCATGGAATCACAAACTAGTAAGATGACAAAATTACAGATAACTGAAGCAGGCGACAAACTTAGTAGCCGATTCACTGCATGCAGTCACAGGACCGATGTGACGCCTGGAGCTCTGTACACAGGCTTCCTCTGCAGGGCAACAGCACCACCTTGTGGGATTACGTAAGTACTGCAATACATTTCTCGGACATTAACCATTGTCCACCTGGGTCTCAGTGCCACAGCTATTATCTATGCAATAAGCATTTTAAAGGAAAAAAGACATCAAAATGTTTGCAAGGTTTCACAAGCCAATTACATAACTCTGCTAAAGCTTGTCTTTTCTTAAGGACACTGTTTACATATTAAGAGGAAAAATGTCCTACTGGAATCACTTGTAGATTTGTAGGACGAACAACTGAAACGCAGCTTGCACCCAAGCACATCCTGGAGACATGGCAGCATATAAGCTTGAAAAGATGGAGAAACCTCCACAGTGTTTCTATATCAGACACTGTGCTAGAATTTACCCAGCACTGGAACCAGAAACACTTGTGCTGTTTGTAGCATGACAATGCAGTGCTTGCTTGTCAGGCTGCAAAGCAGGAGGCAGAGCTCCCCTCGGCTGTGTAGCCAGGCCCTCTGACTTTGGGATTCGCCAGCCAACCCTCAGAAACTGATGCTCCGCCGCTGCCATTGCAGGCCTTTTCTGACTCGGAATTAAAGATTGCTCACGGTGTGTTACATACGCCCTCCAGACAGGCTCAGTTCTCAAAATTATGATATTTTAAATACACTTCACGATGTATGATTTGAATAGCTGAAATTCTTGTTTAAGGGATAAAATACAGCAAGTCTAACCTTCAGGAACAGGCAACAAGCTTCACTTCAGTTTTCAAGTGGCCATTACAAACACCAAGGAGGGAAGCTAAAGCAAGACAAGAGGCCCCCAGTGATGAGGCCCCAGTTCAGCGACAGGCCTTCTGCTATAGACAAGGATTCATCTGTCCACCTCTGGCCTCCACACACTAGCTTGTGGGTGAGTGTACCAAAAAAACCCACGTGACACAAAGAAACACAGCAGTGCCCCAGGGCCACTGTACGCAACTATGCATTAAAGGCCACTGAAGTGATTTGCACAAACTGTGAAGATGAGGACGGTTCTTGCAGTGTGGAGCAACGCCACCTAAGAACAGACACGCCGACAGCCAGGTGGCGCTGAGGAAGATAGGGCGTTACCATTAGTCCAACAGCAAGCACTTTAACGGCTCCACCTCACCCCATCTGAAAGGGAGAGAACGTCAACCCCCAAGGGAAAGTCACATCTAAATTCAGCAGTCACCAACAAGTGTATGTCGACTGACTCATAACACTGAGCTTTACTTTGATTTTAGCTAAACTGAACGGTTTTACTTCTGGGTAATTTCCTCTCAATTCCAATAGCAAACTATTTCCAACCACAGCTGTCCATCTACTGCTAACTAGCCTGTTGCAACATTCTCCCTGGGAGATGAAGGACACACAGGGAGTCCCTTCACATCTGAAAGCATGTAACATGGAATTAATTCAGCCTTTCCTCTCACAAGTGGAAACGTACATCGACGGCTTTTCATCCTGCAGGACATCCTACCACCTCACTGGTCCTAACACAGAAACGGTCCTCATGAATGCACAAAAGCTCGATTAAGACCCCACACTAGAGGGGAGACTGTGGACAAGCATAGCAGCATACTGCCAGTTTTCCCTGGGCCTCAAAGAACTGTTAGCAAGTGACAGCCAAGGGTCCTGATGGGTTGCTCCCTCTCACATCTTCCACAGTCTTGCTGTAATTTGCTTTGCCCGTTTTTGCAAGGTAATAAATAGTGTAGGCAGTAAGATCGCTGGGGCTTCATTTTTTAACTCCTCATTTAGTTTCCAAAGTTCTGTGAGGGGCATGGTGACACAGCCTATGTTCCCAACACCTGGGACGCTGAAACAGCATATCATAAATTCAAGGCCACTCAGAGCTATTAAGGGAAAGTCCACCCAAACAAGCAAGCAAACAAACATGTAGTTTCCACATTTCAGATGGGTAATTTATGAGATCCAAAATTACCAGACAGATAAAGAATGCTCCAGAGAGAACGAGAGAAAAAACTTCCAGCTACTAAGATTCAGCTGCCTTTAATAATAATCCAAGTACATTTGAAATGGACATACTTTTCAGAGAAAGCCTAATTCCCCTGTCCATGGCTATTACTGAAGCCTAGGCTCTGCTGATCCCTGCTTGGAGCCAATGAGCTGTTTCTGCTGTGACCTCCTTGTCCGCCCTACTCAACAGTCCTCACTCAAGGCTGTCCTGTGCGGCTTCTATCCCACGTCACTCTCGTGTGTCGAGTCCCACAGGACTCAATTTTAGGTGATATTCATATAGTACTGATACTCCCGGCCATTCACAGGCTCTTACAGTTTTTGTTAAGGGAAAGTTCACTAAAGTAACCAAAAGCCAAACAATGCATCTCATGAGTGTGCTCTACACATTTGCACACTAAACTAGCAGTCTGAAACACCTAAAATTTGTACTCTGCCAATTAACCCTACTTTATTGCACAAAATAAAAGGAAAACCCAGATTTACAACTAAATCAGCACACTGTGAATTCATGTATGGAAATAAGAAGCCGATCCAATGTCTAAGGAGATTAGTTTGCTGAAGAGTCTGAATGAGCAAACCTGTTTGAAAGGGCTCTTTTCCAGTGCTGAATCCAAATAAAGAATATGAATATAAAACAATATATATTAAACTCAACAAAAGACTTAAAAACACACAGATTGCTCCTATCAGAGCTCCTTGGAGAATGTGATATATATTAAACTCAACAAAAGACTTAAAAACACACAGATTGCTCCTATCAGAGCTCCTTGGAGAATGTGATTTTAGGGGTAGGAGAGTGAAAGCAAAGATTTGGGCTGGATATCAAGTCCCAGCACATGAAACCCTACAATAAAAACTGGGACTACACCTAAAGAGCACAGGGATCAGGGTTCAGGCACTCCTGTTGCCACATTTGCAAAGAGAAGGTAACTGACTGAAAACACTAAACAACTAAGAATCCCACATCTGTGGCATTTGAAAAGATGGACACAAGTCAAAGGGAGGCAGCTCCCTTGCCAAGGATGGAAGCGACTGAACAGTCTTTGCACTCCAGAGGGTGCAGCCTGAAAGGGAGAGACATCAATTTCCATCTTTAGAAAATTCAACACATCCCCATGTTAGCTAGTCAACTGGACTGCAAGGAGACAATTAACCCCCAACGCCATGTCTCATGCAAATATCAGTCAGTAACCGATGCTAAAGTACAAAAGGCAGTGAGCCAAATTTACTCCTCCCCTAGTGTGCATCCCCGAACCACATGCTACCTGCTGGGGAGGAGGCACAAACCTCTGTCAAGGAAACTGATTACTTGCCTGCCCCACTACCCAGACAAAACTACCTGCAACCTTCTGCCCACACCCCCGATGTACTACCATACCGCATTAAAGTAGCACGCCTGAAAATCAACTGCATCAAAAAAGTTCGACACACACCCCACCAGCATCTTGGTTCCTACTTTCAAGCTTACAATTTAAAAGGCACCATGAGAAAAAATTGGATAAATGAAAAACCATGCATCCACTATTAATTCTTCAAAGTCAGTGGTGGGTTTTTGTTTCTGTTTTGTTTTTTTCAGTTGCTTTACTGGTCTAGAATAAATGACAATAAAAAACAAATACAGCATGTTAACCTTGACTGGATTTTGGTATTCAAAGTTATAAAGAAAAATCTTCTGAATTGTGTGGTATGTGAATTATATCTCTAAACCTGTTTTTTAAAGGGATCTTTGGTGTACACATAGCTATAGCCTTCAATTATCAGCAAACAGAATTTATATGGGGAGAAAGATGGACAGACGAAACAGAAACAAAACAAAGATGGGTGAGTAAGTTAAGAGAATTACTAAAAGAAGCAGGCATCCCTCACTGTACTACCAACTAAATGTCCTTCCTATTTAGAAGTTTTCATAAGGAACTGTGTAAGAAGGTAGTCCACAATTTATATTTGGTGTACAATGGCTAAATTTTTAAAAATGTACCTGCTTTCTCGAAAACCTTAATTTCTTGCAAAAACAACTAAAAAGCCAATCTTAACAAGTAAATTTACAAAGAATTTTCTACAGGAGTTCTATTATCTTCTACATCAAAAATGGATGAGAGAGCTAAGAAAAATTCATGCTTGCAGCTGCCTCCCCAGACCTCTTTCTAGTCTGTCTCTGGGTAACAAGGATGTGCACCTCAATTCTGTTTTACCAGAGTGAGAGGAGCTGGGAAGTTTTCTGTTCTCATTCCCATGACATCCGGCACGTCAGGTGTGTGCCGGCCCAGGCACCTGCAGCTACAGCAGGAACTCAGCGCCACACTGCATTTGAACTGAGATTCCACTGAACACTACTGAGGTGAGCAGATGACTGACTTGTCTTTTCAACTCTAAGATGGAATTCACTACTTCTAAAATCAGCAGCTGTGTGAAGGACCTTGCACCCTGCCTAGCACACAGGGACCTGCTGAGGCCCTGTGCTAACTCATACCCATGAGTGATCTTCTAATGAGGGGAGATCTGGACACATTCCTAACGTGACCAGGATGTGAACAGTACAGCATTCTCTACTTAAAATCCACTTTCTTCTAGGCGGTTTAGTGTGGGGTCTTTCCTGAGACTGATACTCCAACCAAAGACTATGCATGGAGATAACCTAAGACCCCTGTACAGATGTAGCCCATGGCAGTTCAGTATCCAAGTGGGTTCCATTGTTCCATAATAGGAACAGGGACTGCCTCTGACATGAACTGACTGGCCTGCTCTTTAATTACCTCCCCGAGGGGGAAGCAGCATTATCAGGCCACAGAAGAAGATAGTGCAGCCACTCCTGATGAGACCTAATTGACTAGGATCAGAAGGAAGGAAAAGAAGACCTCCCCTATCAGTGGACTTGGGGAGGGGCATGTGTGCAGAGGATGGAGGAAGGGAGGGATTGGGACGGGAGGAGGGAGGGAACCACAGGGGGGATACAAAGTGAATAAAGTGTAATTAATAAAGAAAAAAATGGAAAAAAAAATCCACTTTCTTGCTGGGCAGTTGTGGCGCACACCTTTAATTCCAATGCTTGGCAGAGGCCAGTGGATCTCTGTGAGTTCAAGGACAGCCTGTTCTACAATGCTAGTTCCAGGACAGCCAGATCTATTACACAGAGAAACCCTGTCTCAAAAACAAACAAACAGGAGAATAAAATAAATTAAAAACACACCAAGCAACAACAAAATCCACTGGCTTCCTAAGAAAGCTGCTAAGCAGCACTTAGATACAGAGGACAAAGTGAACAAACTTGTGGTTTCTTGAAGCTCTCTTCTTTTTAAGAACTGTGTGTTAAAGACTGAACATGTAAAATGTTCCAAATCTAATTTTTCCTGAACTATTTTCAGGACCTTCTGAATTTATAACATCCAGATAAGACGTTATAATGTTCCCCTTTGAAGTTGGTTCATCTTGTCTATTATTTCTAGGAAGACAATAAGCAGCAAGGGCAGGGACCTCACTCTGCTGACAAGTAACAACGGCTGTGACGCTTGCACGATAGTGCACAACATCTCCCTGCCCATTTGTGACTCTCCTCACACACCTTCAGCATGCAGGTTATTCCTGCACACACAGAAACACACCTTCTGAATCTTACCAGATTCTACAATCTGTGGCCTCTGTCACCATATACAGTGTATTACATTTCCAGAGACTCCCAACTGCCTTCTGCTCAAAATGATGATTTTTATCAAGAAACAAGAAAATATGTTTCAGATTTTAAACTGTGACACAGGTACAAGAGTCACGTGCACAGGGTCCTTCACAAGGCAATATTCACACAGAGCACCACACTAATTTCTAGTTAAAGACAGAAGCATCACAACCGCTCTGTGAGAACCAGTCCTTACTCCACACTTAGCCCATATTCCCACCCAAAACGTACTCCCATCACAACCCTGGCTCACGTCAGACAGCCTCCTTCACCCTGACTACACAGTGTTCTTAAGTGACTACAGTGAGAAACTGACCTCAAACTGTTCCCATCCACAGTAATGCTGAGGACCCTGTTCCTTGGTTTCAAGCTTGGAGTCTAGCTTGTCTAAACTCTACTCTTTAAGCATTTTCAGTAAACAAACATTAAGTTCAATTATTTACAAAGCTGGCATTCCCCACATTCCATTTGCAGATCTTAAGGGACAGTAGAGCCCTGTTTGCAGCCCTGTAAGGAGCAATCTAGGGACAGTGCCTTTCTCTACCCAGTCCCAGGCTTCTGTGCCTCCAGACCAGCTGGGAATGTCCTGAAAATGCAGAGGCCACTTGGAGACTTGTGTGACCTCCACTCCAGGCTTTCTTCTCAGGGCCGTGGGTCTAAGCACCAGAAAGGCAGTTTAAAAAGTGCTAACAAGGCCTGGTCTGGGTGGTAAGACACCAAGCAAGCCTCTTTCTTCAAAGGCATTGTCCTCGCTGAATGCCTGGCTATGCTGCAGGGCTGCTGTTTAAGAGAGAGACACAGTATGCAGCCCCCTCCATCTCTACACAACATTTAAAGATCTTACATCACAAAACCAGAGAGAAAGAGCCTGCCTCAGTAAAATGACTTTTTCTGTACAAATGTGCGCTGCAATGCGTTGCCCAGCAGTGATTCTGGGAATTTCTATCCTGTGCTATCACTTGCCCCCTCTGCAAAATCACTGTGGCTTAATTATAGTACATCTGAAAAACTGACATAGTGTCAATTTCTGATAAATGAAAACTTTGCAGAAAGCCTGCAATTAAAAGCGGAGGTTGCACACAGCAACACTTTCCTAATTGTAACCAACAGTCTCCTTTGAAACTCAGATGGAAAACACAGCACAATGAGTCCTGGCTTCAGGGAAAGAAGTGAATTCCACAGAACTAACTGGAGTTTAACTAGCTTTTAAAGAAAAAGAGCAGAAGAAATAACTACAATTTTTAAGGATAAGTAAAATGAACTAACCTCTTTTCGCACAGTCTTAAATCCGGAATGGAAAAAACACCATCATCTCCTCACAAGTTGTACTTTGTAAACACAAGCACTCGCTGCTCCCCCCCCCCCCCCCCCCGCCAGCACTCACCCAAGTGCCAGCCATGTGTGCTCTGAGGAGGCATTGCTAGTCCAGGGAAGGCCTGTGTCTTAGAAAGAAGCACTTCCCTAAACCAAGAAACTCTTCAGTTTACTCATGACAAACACGTCCTACGACACTATTCATCCAGCCTGATTTGACAAGCAGCTGTCTGTCACCAAAGATTCAGGGGCCTTACGGAGACACCCAGGCTCCATCAGCACCTGCCGGAAGCAGCCTCAGCACACATGGTGGTTTAACTAGGAATGCCCCCATAGACTGGTGTTGTGAATGCTTGGCTCGAGGAGGAGCACTGTTAGGAGGTATGGCCTTGTTGGAGGACATGTGTCCTTGTGAGGCAGGCTTTGAGGTCTCCTGTGGTCAAGCTCCGCCCAGTGTGGCATAGTCTCTTGCTGCCTGCAGACCAAGATGTAGAGCTATCAGCAACTTCCCCAGCACGACTTCCTGGAAGCTGCCATGTTTCCCACCGTGACAATAATGGACCAAACCTCTGCAACTATAAGCCAGAGCTGCCGTGGTCATGGTGTCTCTTCACAGCGATGAAACTCAACTAAGATGCCCCACGTGCTCTTCCCCCAGCTGCAGCAATGTGGATTCCTACAACTACAAAACGCTTCTCCCCACACTCGGTTCTGACTTGTCATTCCGGTCTCTATCTCATCTCTGTTTTCAACTGGGAGAACACAACACCTACCAGAGTAAAAACTGTTAGATTTAAGTCTCCTGCTGGAAATCAGTTATTTGTTCATTCTCACCATCTCAGACAAAAATTAAGTTACTCCAACCTCCCATCAGCCTCAGCAAACTGGTTACCAACACCCACACCACCCAACCTACAAGACACCTATAATCCCAGGGCTAAGGAAGCAGACACAGGGATGATCCCAGGGAACTGTGGGAAAACAGTTTAGGCAAATCAGCAAGTCCCAGATCCAGTAAGAGACCTTGTCTCAAAAAGTAAGATGGGCATGCAGACAGACACCTAAAGCCAGAGCGACCGGACCGCCCCATACCCCCAGGAATACACAGCAATAATATCAATGCTGAATGAGACAGATAACTGAATAAACAGCTAACGTGGACACATGAAACATAAAGTAAACATCCTAAGCTGGGGCTACTGTCTCTCCTGGGCTGGCCCATAGAGTGCCCTCCTTCAGTTTCACCTTTCAGGACCCCAGCTCCACTCAACTGTAACTGGTGAGTCAACTGTAATTCATTCATTACCTAGCAGTCTTCTAAAACCCTTTCCGTAAGATGGCCTTTGAAAAGCAGCTCAACTGTTTCTCCTGAGGGAACTTCTAAGACATCATTTGTAACAACTTCACTGATAAGGACATGACTGTGTAATAAAACTAAGAAATAACCCCAAGTACAAGGACACAATGAATGGTGGCATGGACACACAACCCAGTAGTTTACACAACAATGTGAGCTCTATCTATCAAAGCACCAAGGACATCTTTTCACAGAACTAAAAGATCCACTAAAATCTGTAGCCACAGACTCTGAAAGTCAAGGCGTATTAGTCCCTGACTTCATATGCTGCAGAATGACAATAAAACACAAAAAGACATAAAAACAAAAACCAGCTCGGCCTACAGCAACTGTTGTGAGAAAGGCTCTTGCTATAAAGACCTGGAGACAATCAACAGGGTGAAGATGCCACCTACAGAATGCACGGAGGGGAAGAGGTGGCATCTGCCCAGCAGCCGCCCAAAACCGCACAGCAAAAGTCCAAATACTTTAATTTTTTTTTTTTAAATGGGCAACTGCCCTGAACAGAAACGCTTCAAAACAAATAAAATTTCGAATTATTATATAAAGATGTCCAAGACTGTTAGCCATTACGGACATCCAAGTTAAAACTACACTGAGGACAGGGGCCTGGTGGTGCCTTTGATCCCAGGTACTCAGGAGGCAGAGGTGGGCAGATCTCTGTGAATTTCAAATCAGCCTGTTGAACATAGCAAATTCCAGGCAAGCCAGGGCTATACAGTGAAACTTTGTCTTGATAAAGTTAAAATAAACCTGCCCTGAAATTCTAACTCACCCCAGTCAGAATGGCTATTACCCAAAAGACAAAAAATAATAAATACTGGTGATGATGTGGAAAAAGGAGCTTTTATATGCCTTTGGTGGGAATATACATTGGTAATAGCCACTATGGAAACCAGTATAGAGGTTCCTAGAAACATAGCTATCATATGTTCCAGCCATGCAACTTGAGGTCATTTATCCAAAGGAAAAAAAATCAACATACTGCAAGAAAACAGAGGTGGGCAGGGAAGGGTGGAGGGTGGGGGGACAGACACAAGGCAATTACTAAAGCCCTGTTCAAAACAGCCAGCAAACCAAATCAGTCAAGAAATAAATGCATGAATAAAAGTGTATGTACACCGCGCAGCATGTGTACATATTATTCAGTCTTAATGAAAAGCATGCCTTTTGCAGATAGTATGTAAATCTAACCAGTAAGTGAAATGAAGCAAATTCAGAGGCAGCGGCAGAGGCATTACGTGTTTTCTCTCACATGCAGAAACCAAAAAAACAAAAACTGACAATGACCTGAAGGCAAAAGAAAGAACTACTGTGAAAAGGGGGAGAGGAAGGGCAAGAGAGAATAGAAGGGAAAACAGACACAATCAATGCACAACATATTCATACATCAAAGTATGAGAAGCCCACGAGTGTGGACAACTAACGTGCATTAATAATTATAAGGTTAAAAATCCACTGGGCAAAAGTGCAGCAAACAATCACATCAGGGAAAGTGATGTCTAAGTAAGAATCAAGACTCAAATCAAGTTATGGAGGGGAGTCAGAGTCAGGAGAGACTGAGATGACAGGTTTAGCAATACAGAGCAGCGGCTACGTGTCTATACAAACGGCAGCAGACAGCCATGCTCCAGGAACACTGGAACAAAGAATCTTACCCCAATGCAGCAGACACTAGGACCTTATTCTAGAAAAGGGTTCAAGAGAAACAGACTGACAGATGGGCCTCCTTTAAAGAACCCAGCTCTGCCTGCTAGTCCACGAGCCAGGGCTCACAGCAAATTCGTGCCACTTTTCAGTACGCTATTCTGAGACAAGAACAGCGAAGGTGCCACCATTCATTTGGAGACCTCTAACAGGAAAGACATGGACCAAAACACACAGCAAAACTAAGCTCATGAAATAAGACAATGTAAAGCCAAAATAAATAAATAATTATAATTAGTTTTTCAAAATGAGAATGTGTATCATATCTGTGAAATAAAATCAGCACTCTCAGAAAGAAACAGATCATCAAAGGTCCTCAAACTTAAAACCATTACACCAGGTTTATTTTTTCCAATTAAGCATAAGTGCTGGAAATGAAAGAACTTGTCCAGAAAAGAGCACAAGTGACAGGAAGTAAACACTTACAAAAGCCGGAGAGCCAATCAGACAAGCCCAAAGAATCAAGCAACCAGACAACAATGTGGATGAACGCTATGGCTTATGGGACAGAGAAAGAAACGCCACACCAGGGCACTCCAGTGCCAAACTTCAGAATGAGAAATGAACAACAGGATTCCACTCTCACAGAAGTCTGCCTGCAGATATCAAACATGAAAGAACTGAAAGGCAGCTATTAAGGAAGCAGAGAACAACATTTACTTAGTATAAACTTTTAAAAGACACAAGGATAACACAGTACCAACTGCGCATCCATAAATGTTTGCGATCACAAGCAGTGCAACCCCTTAAAATTAGATTCAAACTCAAGTACAATGTTCAGAAACAGGATTTTGTGTCCACAAGTAAGAAACCAAAACAGAACAACAGAACATGAGAAGAAAATGCTCCAGGGTACTGGCGGCACGCAGCCACTGTAGAGCAAGACTGGAGACCAGAGCGCTGACCGTCTCCAGGTTTCCACCTTACTCTAGATCAACAGATGCCTATGATTACGATACAGACAAGAAAGCCAACAGCAAGGTCAAATGGCAGAAAGTAGCCACTATTTCTCAGCTCATAGACCTGAGCATCCATAAAAAATTACTTTGAAACTAACAGAAAAAGAGAAAAAGCAAGTATTTACTTTCCATTTCCCAGGAGTTCTATCTGCTAATGCTACGAAATCTCTCTGATTCTTAGAGAACAAAGTTGTCCGTGTGAATACAGCCTAAGATTTACAATAAGCATAAATCCCACAATGTGATGTCCACGTCACTAGAACATCTTCTGATAGACACCTCAAAATAAGAACTATCGTCCATACAACACTATATGGGTCCTTTGCTACCAGAGACAGACTCTCATAATGGTTATGCGAATTACAACTGTCCCGATGGCATTTCAGAACCAACATTTCTCTCTGTGGTACAGCCATCCTGATGAGATGGATGTTGCTCCATCAACTACAACACTCTCCATCGATCTCATTCTTGAAAATATTCTCAAAGACAGTGAGATCAGGAATGTAGTTTGGTGGTTGAGTGCTTGCCTAGTATGCATGCGTAAGCCTTGGTTTGACTCCTAGCAAAAGAAGAGAGTAAGGAAGGCAAGAAGAAAGGGATGGAGGAAGGGAAGCAGGAAATGACCTGAAGTCAATATAACAAAATCTTATCTCCCCATGTATACTGCACCATTTCAGTACCAGGATATAGAGTAAATCTAAATAGCCATCAACAGACAGGGGATAAAGAAAATGGGACTTAACCCATATACCTGTGTTATACCACTATTAAGAATTAATGTACATTACAATAGAGTATTATTCAAACATAACATATGATGAACCCCGAGGAGGACATGTGTTCTGTGACATAAACCAAGTGCAGAAGACACAGTCCACAATCTCTTGCAGAGTCTTAAAGTCACGTCACAGAAGCTGAGAGCACAGTAGTCACTACGGAAGAAGACTGAGGAGAATATGGGGGCGGCTGGCCAACTGCGACAATGACAGAAGGATGAACTTTCGGTGTTTGGCTACAGAGTAACACACTGTGTAGCTCAAGAGACACCTGGGAGGAATTCAGTTGTACTCATTATTAAAAAAAAAAAAAAAAAAAAAAAAGTGATTAAGGCAGTGGATATGACCTGCTCATTACCAACTTAAGAAATGACCCCCAAAAAGCCCACCTCCCACTGTAGTCCCTAACATGTATGACTATCTACCACGGTCTCACCTGTCTGGCTTTCGGGTTCTTCGCAGCAGGGCTGTTCTCATTTGTACCATCCATTCCCCGAAGAACACTGATGAAATCCTTCTTGGAAACAGTCGACATCAACTTAGCTTGCTTCCTGATAGAGCCTCCTGCTTCCTTAACTTTTTCACCAACATTCCTTTGGTGTTTCTGAACAGCATTGAATAACTGCACCACACCCCTACAGAGTAAAACATCAGAGCAACATAAAACAGACAAGGACAGCAGAATATAGTCTAACACCACAGTCTAGAAAGAAGGCAAGTGCTCTTGGGTGGCAAAAATGCTAATTTGCCCTGAAAGCAAACACTGAGATGAGCTAACCCACAGTGCCTGCTCAGTCGACAGAGCAGGGACTTAAATAGGTCCTGTCTTTTGTAATTAAATAAGGTAATAAGCTTATTTTACTTTCACTTTAAAGCATGTTGAATTCATGAGTGGATGGTCTTCTTAATATGCCAATAAGATGAATTTTCATGTAGTTATTTTAAAATAATCATGGTTATATATATAAAATAATCATGGAGCTCTTGAAAGCCAAGTTTAGTTTTTTTCAAACCAAAATGACCAAGGTGCCTCAATTTCTAACGACCTTCACAGGCTAGAAATAACATCGTCTTCTTTCAACAGATAAGCTGAGACAGAAATTCAGTAGGATATGCAGATTCTCACATCTCACCATGTAGCTCCCAGACAGATCAAAAGAATGTAACCACTATGCCCCCCTTTATTTGTTGTTGTTTTGTAACCCGATACAGGGTTTCTCTGTGTATTCCTGGCTGTCCTGGAACTCGTTCTGTAGACCAGGCTGGCCTTGAACTCAGAGATCCTTCTGTCTCTGCCTCCCAAGGGCTGGGATCACCAGTTAGCTAGCATTCCCACTCATGAAGCCTTGCACAATTCCCCAACTCCCATGGCTGTCACCACCCACAGAACACATTCATTCTAAGAGATTCATTTCTACAAATGAGAAGCGATCACACAGAAGAGACCCTATCCTATTCAGTTCTAGATGTGGAAGGTTGCTCTGTTAGGGGGAAACAAAAGGAAAGGTCAAGGTAAAGCTACCATAACGTACGGCATAGCATCCTATAAACATAGTGCAAGAGAACAAACCCAGCACCATCCACTGCGACAAACACCAGAGGAAAGTCAGGGCTCTGACTATACCATCCTCAAACTACAAAACTATGACCTGAGCAGATCCAAACAAAATACACACTTGGCATTCCACAGTTCTGCTTCATGACACAACTCCAAAGTCTTTGTTTAAGTTCAGTGCCCAACAGCAAGTTGGAGGTGAGGCCCTTGGCTCTGAGAAGGCAGAGCTCAGGAATCTAATCTGAGCACAGGAGGTCAGTACCAAAGCTTTCGTGTACTTGCTTTTAGGGTGGAAGCACTGTCTTACCTCGTTGCAATCCTTTGAAGGTTCCTCTCTGCCTCTTTGTCTTTGACAACATCTGGCTTCACTCTGCACATCATTTCCCACTCCCGCTTTTTATCAAGCTGTGTTATAAATACAGTTATGTGAACAAGTATTAGGCATCTCTGAAAGTGCAGCAAACTCTGATACGGTATTCTGAAAGGACAGAGATGATAAATCACCTGAGCCCCATGTGTCACAGAGGCTCTTTTTAAAAACCAATTTCGGGAGCTCAGCTCAGCAGCTTGTGGTCAGCACTCCGTGTGCTACATGAGAGGCAGAGGCTTTAAGAGAGCCTCTGGCCCCAGGCTCTGGAGAACTGCCAGTACATCCAGTCACCTGACATCACAGGACATCATCAGGAGGATACCCAACACCACGCTACCCACTTTGGGAAGGGCAAGCGAAGCTACCCACTCCCTTCCTGAGGACTCGTCAACTCTCAGAATCAAGTCTGCACCAGCTCTGAGCAGAGCAATACCGTATGCAGACACTCACGTCCTGTCTATTTCTCTTTGTTTGAAACCATAAACCTACTTCTCCCCTAATGGCATATCTAACCAATGTTCTCACCAACACAGCCCTGAAGGGAGCTGGAGAAGGAAAGCACCAGACAACAAACGGACTAGTGTAAACAGTCTCTGAGCAACATCCTGAGTCCAGGTGCCTCACCTGACAGACTGGCTATTGGGTCTGTTTCCCAGGCTGATAGATATTGACTGGATGAAGTGCTCGCCTAGAGGCCACTCAGCATCACACCAAGAATGGTGGAAACGCCAACTTTCTCTACCCTCATGTCTGTGTTAAGAACAAGGCTAACGCTCTTGATCTGACAACATGACCTAGCCTGGCTCCTTTAGAGTGCAGCCTCTCCCAAACTGTATATTTTAAAGCCAGTGGACTCATTAACACACACAGTAAGAAATGGACCTCACCAATTTATACACCATTGCTACCTGACTCTCTACATAGTTCTAGCCATTGCTGCTATCAGCAAGTGTGCTTCTATGTGCTCTGTGCTATCAGTAAGTGTGTTTCCGTGTGCTCTGTGCACGGCTGGTCTCCAGCACTCAGAGCTGACCCACAGACTTGGCTTTAAAATGCTGTCCCTTCCTTCCTCCCTTCCTGGAATTTGGAGACTAGATATAATTACAGAGTCTGTCATTTTTAAAACTTTCAGCCTTTGCCAGTAAGTAAACAAATATTCAAATTTCAACTGAAAAGCTCTGTGTAAGGCTTAGAAACAAAATTTATCTTCAAGTACAAAAGAACTATCAGTCTGAGCACACTGGTGCGTGCAGGTGTGAAGCAGAGTAAGCAAAGAGGGACAAGGCATGCCCAAGGAGAGCAATGCACGTAGCTCAGGCCTGCTGCCTTTCATTCGCACCCCACGCCACTCCTTGGAACTCACTACCTCTACACAGTCAGTAAAACCTAGAAGTAAAATATACTTTGCTCTCATTAGAAAATGCCTACTTTCTATCCAAGTATTTCTGACACACTGATACTTAGGTGCAAGGGACAAGAAAACCTCACCTGAGCTTCTTTTATACTGTGAAACAGCCAACTTATTTGCAAATTTAGGGCTTTAGTCAGAGTTAAAGTAGACCAACTTCTATCAGCAGCGATTAATTCAGTTTATCAACAGAAAATAGCCTTTTTCTGAACTGTACCCACTTCAGTATTCACAGATTTACACAGCAGGGCTGGGTTTGCTCAAGGGGTTGCATAGGAATGTACTCCTGGCTTAACCCTGCTTACCCACCCCTACAGAAGAAGCTCTTAAAGCTGAATGCTTGTGGACAGACTGCCAAGAACAGCACAGACACACGGACAGACACACCTGTTTCCTTTTCTCCAGCCTCTCCTGCTTTAGCTTCTCTTTCTCCTTCTCGAGCTCTTTGCTTTTCATAAGGATGGTGGGTTTACTTTTAGGGGTCTTTTTGTTAAGGATTTTGGCCATGGCATCCGCCCAACCTGAGTTAGTCCCAGCACTTGGTTCTGCAGCATCTTCACTTTCTTCCTCACAGGATTCAACATTGTCCTCTCTGTCAGCTTCTGCAGCTCCGTCATCTGACTGGTCCATCTCTGAGTCACAGCTTCCTACAGACCCTAAGAATAAAAACAAACTAACATTAGTGCTGGGGAGAGCACTACCCACGGTGCCCATGTCGGTGCCCATGTCGGCAGCACTGACCAGAAGCACCAGGACTTCCTGTGTTGCTACCAGCATGGGGCACCAGCCCACAATACAGAGAAGTCAAAGTGGCTCTAAGACCCAGGCTGCAGGGACAAATCCAACAACTGCTCCACTCACTTTAACAAAACAAACAATCCCCTCGAGATGTTGAACTGCAGTTCTGAGTAACAACGATACATCCACCTCAGAGCTCACCGACCACGTTTAGGGGTGCACTGCAGAACCCCACCATGCAGGAACACCAATATTTACAGAATGCAGCCAAACTAGTTCCTCACAGAAAGCCCAAGAGTCAGGGTCAAAGGACAGCAGCAACAACAGCACAGGTGGGGCTTGGCTGGCAAAGCTTGCTGAGCAACCGGGGTGCTAGCGGGCAGGCTGCACCGGCTACAGGCCCAGGGCACTCCATGGACTCCTGAAGGTTCTTTCAGAATCCTGTGGAATTCACTGGAAAACACTTCAAAGGGGAAATCACTCAACAACTAAGTGGCTTGGAGGGTTTTCTAATAAGAAGAGCTAACAAGGCAGCTGAGACGTTCTCAGAGGATGAGTGGCCTTTGAGAAACAAAGATCCTTTCTTAGGTTGACTCCTATATATATATATTACCTCAAACTTTTCTTATCAAAGTACCAAAATAGCAACATTAGTAATCAACTACTGGGAATCATTCAGTGACTTCCTTGTATCAAGAGACACTGTTAAAGTAATTCCAAAAAGAAGAAAGACAGAAAAACCTAGGCATGAATTTCCCATTACTTAATAAAAACCTCCCTACTTAATAAAACCCCAACACCTCCTCATTGCAGCAGACTTTGGAATGAGCTCTGACTTTAAGACATAAATCAGACAAAACTGTTGTTTAGACCTTTTACCTGGGGACTGATTATAATGCACACCCTCCAGTTACTACTTTATATAAGCTGGGCATCCCTAAATCCAAAAATCAAAATCTCAAACACCGCAATAGAAAAATTTTAAGTGCCTTACTGATCAACTGCATTCAACTTTGGAGGAGTGAGGATGATCAACCAGCAAAGTTTACACTGGGTAATGTAACCAAAGCACTAATAACTGTACAAAGTCAAAGGTCACAAAACTTCTCCCCAGACACACATCTGAGGCCCTTGCCTATTAATATTTAAATAAGGCAGTTAGTAGAAAATATAATAATGTATATGTTTTAGCCCTTAGAAATAGCAGCACTGCAGAGACTAATAACAAAGTTTTCAGGGAAAAGAAACCAAAACCCTACTTTTTTAGCAAGCGTTGACCAGATGTAAAGAGACACAACCAATGAAAGCTTAAGACAAACACTGCCATCTGGAGCATTAGAAACAGACAAGCTTCAGAACTACAACACTGACATCTAGTGTCCATCCTGATGCACCTGTCCAGAGGCCACAGAGAGGCTTTCCATGAGGTAGGTCACTGCAGCTCACCACTGAGACTTGTGCATTTCACTGTGCACTGTTTAAAAAAAAAAATCCCAACCTTCTATTTTATCAATAAGGACTCAAAAGCCAGATGCTGGGGTGAAAACCTGCTAGCGCAGAGAGACAGAGAAAGTAACCAGCTGACCTTCCTTCTCAGATGAGGTCTGGATGGAAAAATCTCAAAAGGCTCACTAGCTCAGCTGACAGCCCAGGAGCAAAAGGACAACACACACACATACACACACACGGCCAAAGGCTTGCTAGCTCAATGCCCAAAAAGCCAGGAAGCTGAGGAGCTGAAGCCTAAGCTAAAGAGTTTTAGCAAATAGCCTTTTCTTCTTCTCCATGCTGTCTTAAATACCCCTCAACTCAAAATCCCTCCTACTCTTTAATCCATGTCAGCTGGTTTCTTGTTCTGTCTCTTGACCTAGGGCTAACTTATTAAATCCTACGTACAGAAAGCTCTTGGATTAAAGGTATGTTCTAGGGCTCAACAGACCAAAGAAATGGGGTTTTACAGTTCACAGTTGGGGGGTCACAATGGGATCAAATAGCCAGCAATACTGTGATGTGTTTCTTACCGAGAGTAATACAACACACACATACACTCTGCAATCAATTCCGTGAAAAGTTTACAGCATTCTTTTATACAACCTGAACTCATCATACCAGTAAAAAGAATTCCAGAAGAATTTGGAAAGGTGATTTTTTTTTTCAGCAGTTGAAGAAAGGCATTTATTGGGGCAAGAAAACACACGCATGAAGCAGACACACAAAGAAAAAGATGGGGAACACAGGAAGCCAAAAGATTACTATTTAATTTCATTTTTTTTATTTATTTTTTTAAAGAAGTTCAGGCTCAGGGGCAGCACTTGCTGCCAATGGAAATGATGTCATTCTGTATAAATAAATTAAAACTGCCAAAGTAATAAGATCTACCAGCACATACGCACAAAGAAACAGAATTTTCTTGAAGAGCATCACCATGAAAACCTGAAGGGGGGGGGCTCTCCAGGCTTGATGGTACCTGACGAAAGACTCTGTGGTTCACTGACCAATCATTAGCAGCAAAGTAAACACAGGTGTCTAACGCATGACTAGAAATCTCTACATGTGTAAAGGCAATACTTGAAGTGCTTTATTACTATATATGTGACTTCTGAATTTTACTTTAAAAATCTGAAACCCAAGGAAGAACTGCAGAGGATGTCTACTGCAAATAACGACAAAACTTCCAGCAATGGCAATGCTCCCCAACAGCTGGCCACAAGCCCCAGCTACTATCACATGCTTCAAATACATCTAGCACGGCTACAGCTAAACTCAATTCTAACCACCTTAAACGTAATATAATTGGACTAAGGAAGACATGCCCCCTTTTCACCTGCTGCCCCTCCCTCAGCAGCCTCACAAACTTGCCTATCAATTCCTCAGCCCAGATAGCATTAGTGGCCATCTGATAAGAAAGTAAACTTTTCACCAGGACTGAGACACACTTAAAAACTTGCACCCTCGCCAACATTTCTGAGCATCCATGAATGGAGAAAAAGAAATGAAGCTTTCTCTCCCTGCAGACCTCGAGTTCAGCAGATAAGAGATGTTCAGTAAAAGTTGTGAATGCACTAAGATAAAAGAATGAAAAAGCGGTGATGGAAGCGGGGGAAGGTGGGGAAGCTCCACAACAGTGATACAGGCCATAAGTTGCTAAGGGCTCACGCAGGGCTGCAGTGTACTTCGTTTGCTATTTTAAGTAGCTTAAGTGATAAAGAAGACTACAGTCTGACGAGAAACATTTATCTGCTGGGTCTAAAGTGCAGCTTTGACTATCTCTAGGATTTCTAAACTGGATGAAGTTATGAAGTCCGGTGAAAGTGGACAGCCATTTTTCATAGAGTGACCAAGACAATTCAGGGTTGTTTACTGTCTAGCAACATTACCACTCACCTTCCTCTGTTCCTCTGTCACAGTCCAGGCACACTTTCTCTGAGGATTATGGACCAAAGAAGTCCTCCCCCCACCTCCAGGGTACAAGCTCCTGCATCTTGTTAGCATCGCCTGACAACTGGGACAACACAAATTTAAAAGTTTCTACTGTGCAAAGGAGAGAATTAGCACAGGGAAGAAAATAAACAGTCAGCGGAAGTCTTTACCAGCTCCACATATGGTAAAGGATTAACAGTTTTGGAACCTCAAAACACCACAGTATTGAAGGAGCAAATAATCCCATCAATAAATGGGCAAATGGACTAGGCAGACACTTTACAAATGAAGACGTACAAATAGCCAAAATTAAAATAAATGAATATATATATATGCTTACTATCTTTAGCCATGAAGGAAATAAAATCAAAACTACAGTAATATTCCATCTCTCTCCAGTTGGAAAGTTGGAATGGCATCAAAACAAAAACTGTCGCTAGAGGGCTGGAGGTGAGAGGGAACACAGGAAGACCTGCAGCTGGAAGCTGCTGTTAGGCTCACAGCAAGTCTGGGCTCATGACATCCATCTTAAAAAAACCGACCATCAGTACAAATACAAATTGGCAGCACCTATAAAAAAAAAAATGAGTATAGATGTTCTTCAAAATGCCAAAAATTTTACTTTTAATATTTTTAAAATTCATGAGCCATAAAAAAATGATATAAAGTTACACTAATTATTAGTTTCCTACTGCTAGACACTTTATATCCTAAATAAAAGCAGATATTTTAATAACAAAGATTAAAAATTGAACTATGATTCAGTATCCCAAAGAATCAAAGTCAGAGACTTTGGTCAGAGACCATGTCTACCATAGTGCTACTCAGCCAAGTTCTGGTACCAGCCTCAGCATCCATCAAAGAAAGAACAGAGACCTTTCCAATGTACTTAAGGAATAAAAGTCTACTGAGCACTACACATGCACCAATCAGGCTCTATGCTAAATTCTGATGATGCTACATCAAAGTCAACAATTCTTCTGTCTCAGAGATCCTGAAGTTTCTGAAACACACACTATTTCATAAAAGCCAAATTTTCAATTTTTCTTGTACAAGATATCAAAAGAAATAAAAACCAGAATATGAAAAGTACTTAAGCGAAACCCATGTTTCTTGTGAGGCAAGTGTCATCCTTCAAAAGGACACCGCTTGACATCTCAATAAGGCCATTCGTCATCACCGTCATGCCCAGTTGAAAATCAAACATGTCCTGATAGAAGGGCCCATACAACTTAATATGGCTACAGCTTGCACACCACTCCTCAGGGGTCTGAGGACTCAGGCTTTATAGTTTTTCAGTTACGATCATCTGAAAACCTAGCAACAATTCTAAAATCCATGAGTCACCTTTCCAGAAAGACTATGAATTCACAAGAGAAAAAACCACTTTTCAGGTTAAATATCAAATTCTGAGTGACACCAAAGAATGCACATTAGCCGACAACCCTTTATTACCAAATTTACAAAATGAATGAGACTTTATCGTTGTTGTTTTTTTTTTGTTTTTTTTTTTTTTTTTATTAAATCACTGTCAGAGAGACTAAACGGCTTAAATGCTGAAAAGGAAAATTGGATGGAGAGTACCACACAGTAAGACACATAAAAGATGTTTGGTTGTTTTTGTTTTGTTTTGTTTTGTTTTTTAGAGGGGGCTGGGCTAACCACATTTGGTGCTCTTCAGAGGACCTGAGTTCATTTCCAGCTCCATGTCAGGAGGCTCACAACCATCTGTAACTCCAGCTGTAAGGGATCTAATGCCTCTGGCCTTCACATCTGTGAACATATGCACATGCAGGACACACATATAAATAAATGTTAAAAACTCAAGAACAGAACTAGCTAGATGGCTCAGCATTTAAATGCCCTTGACACAAAGCAAGTGAGGACCAGAGTTCAATCCTCAGGGCCCACACGGTGGAGAGACTCTACTCTTCAGATCCTTTGCCCTCCACATGTGTGCTGTTATAGCATGAGAGTCCCCAAAAAGAAGCAAACAAACAAATAATGCCATTCCAAACTTTTAAAAAGACTAATGAGACATGACATCTCTATTTAATGTGGTTCTGGATTAAGGAAGAAAAAACTAACAAAAGATCCGGCTGAGTACATGGAGGTGGCATGTATGTGGCAAAAAGCACAGCTGTGAGCTCAGCCCTAGAAATCCAGTGCCCGACAAGACCCTACCTGAAAAGGTAGCGGCAATCATCATGGAAGCTGCACAGACGCTGTCACCAGTTCACAAGAGGATACAGCTCAATGGATTCTTTTGTTGTGGATTCTCAATGTGCAAGTTCACAGATGTGCTAAAGTTTGTTCTGAACAACATCAACAGTCCTGCACTTGGCAGTCACACTCCATCCTGACCATTTCTTGTGTTCATATCTGTCTTCCTTAAAACTGTAACTTAAGGTTCAAGTCAATGCCTAGAGTGTTACTATAACATAACAAAGCACAAGCATTCATTGTATAAATCCATATTATTCAGAAGCCTCCTTGACACATGATCTATAACAAAAGAGAACTTTAGAAATCTAATCAGCATTTATACTGAAAAGAACATTTCCCCCTGGAACTATCCAGTACTTGAGTAAAGAAATCCAATTTCCATCCAAATTTGTAAGCAGTATCGATGTCTTGCTTAAAATGGAAGTGTTTTCTTTTTCTTAAACAGTCCTACTTGATCTAGGAACTGAGGTTCAACTGTCTGTACAGGTATGGTACTTTAAAACAGCAAATACACCTCAGATCTAACATGGATGTTTGAAAAGAGTAGGGTAGGACTGGAGAAATGTTCCGTGGTTAAGTTCATGCACTACTTTTCCAGAGGAACCGAGTTCCTTTCTCAGCATTTGCACTGGGCTGGTAACATCCACCTCTAACTTCAGCTCCAGAGGATCTGAGACCTCTAGCATCTACGGGCACCAGGACTCACATTCACATACTCTCACCCACCCAGCATACATACATGTAATTTAAAAATAATAAAACAAATCTAAATAAAGCAGGACACTGAGCCACAAAGTGAAAATGCCAAGGAGCACAGTGGCACATCTAAAACATAGGACAAATCTCCTTGACAAATGCACGGGATCAGACTGACGTCCATACAAGATGAGACGATCATGCAAGCGTCTGCAAAGTACTGCGCTTAATAAAGGCAAAGGGTGGAGAACTCCAGAACGAGAGCATGTTCAAATGCGGATAGAAAACAGTAATCATCAAAGGGTGGAAAGGTACATGGGGAGTCGAGATAAGCCACACCACGGAAGCTAAAAACTCTGGATGTTATTCTGGTATGTGAATCCACTGGTTCCTGAATAACTGACACAATCAGACACACACGGATCGTGAGTATCAGCCGCAACACATGAGAGGTGACTGGTGTATAGAAGCAAGTGCCTGCCCTTCCTTCTAAACTAAGACGCTAGTGCCAGGAACCACGGAAGCTTAAAAGCAGCAGGAAGGGCAGACACATAACAGTGAAAGATCTCCCCAAGACACATCTTCCTTTGATTCTCAAACTGTGAGCAGATGTTAACGCTGCTTCATCCTTCACCACACGCTCCTCTTTCACTACCCTGTCTGTAACTCCCAAGCGCTCACATTTCCCCAATGTACAGTAACAGTATTTCCCCCCTCGTGTGGCCGTTTGCTCCTCACTCCCCGAGCCTATTCCACCCATCATTTCAACTGCGACCCTTACTTCCACGCTTTGCTAGGGGTTCCAAAGAGAAGCTCGTGGACATTGCTCTTACAGCCTTTTCTGTTTTCTGATAAACGCTTACAAGCTGACAGGCTGAAAGTACAGAGCCAAATCCTCTCATCTTAAAGCTGGGAACATTTTGTGGGAAATGAAGAAAAAAAACAATACCTGCTTTGATTTTTCTCTGTCAGACCCTTAGGTCTGATCTGCGAAAAATTAACCTTGTTTTTACTCCACTTCTAAGCAGGAAGTGGACCTGCACTGGGGTTATCACCTGCCCGTCTGCTCCAAACTTGTGTGCTGCCTGCCACTATTTCTCATTGGCACAGGCACGTTCGCCCACCTTAGTGACAGCTGACGGAGTGGAAACACTAAAATAAACACGACAGCGAGGAGCCTCTGAAGAGCAGGTCTCCCCGCCCAACCTCAGGTGCCCTACGGACCCAAGGCAAAGAAACACACCCCTTGCCTTGGGGAGCTCAGCCCGACCTTCTGAGCCAAAGCTCCGCCCGATATTACCTTCTCCGTCGGAAGAGTCTTTGAGCTCATCTTCCAGCTTCGATGTTGCGGCCTTGACCACCATTTTAACCTTTTTCTTCTTCTTCAGGGATCGCTTTAGCTTTTTCCCCGAGCTCACACGTGAGTCCTGAACGGCCGCGGCCATTTTGGCTCATCGGAAGTGCCACCAGATAATTCGGTCGTGTCACAGCGAAAGAGGTTTCCTCCTCCGGTTCCGGGGTTACAAAGTTCCGGAACACGGTTGTCCAGCCTGGAGTTCCGGTGGTGCAGCCTCGGGTGTAGACGGAGGGACGTCCACGGATGCTCGCGGGCGAGGTCGGTCCCCGGTCTCTCCGCCCTGCCCCCCGGCGGCGGGTGCGGCCCGCTCTTATTTCTCCCCGCTAGGTTAGCATCCGCAGTCCCACCCACTGTCCTGAGACCCGCCGTGAATTCATCGGAATCAGCAAACCGAGCGTGTTCTACACGGCTTCCCCGAGCTCCGTTTGTTCCGAGCAGAAATTCTTGGGTTTTGATAGGTCCGAGAGGCTGTCCGGGTAGAGCAGATGAGCCACGCCCTAAATCCTACCTACCACCTTCCATAAACTGCCAAACAGCCTTGCCCCAGGGCAGGGGGCGACGACCGCATTATCCTCCTAAATTAAGCCTTTAAATTCTACTCGGTACCTCTACTAATCTGCAGACCTCTGGTTCCACCCTTCCTTTGAAAGGCTGTATGTAAGGAGTTTCTTTGGGTTGTGAGTGGCTGTCGGTTCCCCACCCCAAAACTCGCCAGGGTAATCACCTGAAATACGTCCCAGCACCTGACTATGGGGCGCCAGCATTTCATCCAGGTTTCTTTCCTTATCTAATGGCTTTTAGTACCCAAATTTGTCTTTAAGAAAAGCAACAGAAAATAAGAGTCTTCATTTTGATGTGTTTTTTTTTGTTGTTGTTGTTTGTTTGTTTGTTTTGTTTTTTGCGTGATGTCTATGCAGATAATAAATGTAAACGTCCTAAAAACAAGATAAATATAAAATAAATATATCCATCCCTTAAACAATACAGGACATCTGTCACTGTAAATACAGTTTAGGACAAGATCAGGTTCCAGGGTAAGCCTCAAAAAAGAACAATTCCGGTTCCACTTAAAGAAGTTTCCCAGGTCTCCCTGCTTCCTGGGTCTTCTTGCCTCTACAGTAGTACAATGCTCTCATTAGAGTGCTGTGCTGACCTTGAGGCTACTTCCTGCTCTCTCATATTTAGCATGTGTTCGTTTTTTAATATTTACTTTCACTTTCTCCATACACTATATTTTAATCATACTGCTTCCCTTTTCCCAATTTCTCAAAGATGCTACCTGCCTGCCTATTTACCCAACTACATATTCTTTCTCTCCCCCAACCAAAAAACAAACAAAAAAAAAAAAAAAAAAAAAAAACCGAAATGATCAACAAAAAATATCAAAACAGACAAACTATGTTTTTAAGATTTAATTTTTATTTTTATAAGCCTGGATGTATTTATGTGCACCCTGTGTGGCAATGCCTGTGGGGCCCAGGAGGGAGGGTGGGCTCTCCTGAACTGGAATTCATCTGTGAGCCGTCTAATATGAGTGCCGGGAACACAACCAGGGTCCTCTGCAAGAGTAGCAAACACACTTAACCACTGAACTATCTTCTCAGACCCCAGCTTCCCTTTTAATTTTTTAAATTTATTCTTCGTCAAATTCATGCATCTTTCACCTTATCTTGATAATAGCCACCCAGAGTCTTCTCCTTCTACGCCATGCCCTATACCATGTACCACTCCCATCTCATGTCTCTTTGCTCATGGGCAACCTACCATCAGCACACCCTGGAAGAAAGATGCTTCCTCAGCCTAGTCATCAGTTTCCAAAGCCCCTCATCATTAGTCCCTCCACTGTCCATCAACCCATTTCTTTGTTATTTTAGTTTTGAGGCAATATCATACAAAGTCCCATGCAGGTCTTGAACGTTACAGTGCTCCTGCCTTGACCTCTATAGTAGTTGCAGTTTCAGGCTTGTGCTGTCAGGCCCAGCTTTTACATCAATGTAATAGTTTCTATGTAAGAATTGTTATAGGCTTGGTTACATAGGCTTGGTTAAAACGTTGCTTGCAAGAGAAAAATAGTTAATTGGTTCCAATTAAATTTTTTTTCTTCATTAAGGCAATATAAGGTGAAATGCAGGTTTTGACTCTGAAAATTTGACTATCAGAAATGGATACAAGTCAATGAGAAGTGTCTATTGACTTCCTTCAGTTTTCATAGTACACCATTGAGCTGGTTACTATTACTGTTTCTGTTTTATACATGAGGAAACTGAGGCTGAAAAAAGCAACTGTTCAATATTGCACAGGCAGCAAATGGTAGAAGCTACGTAAGTCCTCTGCTCTAGAGTCAACTCAGCCATTCAACTGCATGGCCTACTTACCGTGTTGTACTTTTAACAGTTAGAAAGCATGAAATAAAAGTAAGCAATGAAAATTTCAGGTAAGGACAAGCACGGTGTCACACGCCTGTAATCCCAGCATTCAGGGAGGCAGTGTCAGGCAGATTTCTGTGAATTTGAGGCCAGTCTTGTCTACAGAGCAAGTTCAGGACAGCCAAGGCTACACAGAGAAATCCTGTTTCCAAAAACAAAACAAAATTTTTCAAGTAAGCACTGGAATTCACAAATTAAAAAACAAATTTCTTCTATTACAATCATCCACAGTAATTAAAAAGACTCAAGAAGAAATCTACTGTTCCTGAGGACACAAACCACTCTTAATGGCAGACTAAAGGTACAGCCACCACCCTTGCAAAGCTACACTGGGCAGCTACAGGGATCCAGCACCACCTTCTGGCCTCCATGAGCACTGCACTAGTGTACATGTTCACAACTACACAAATGAGGCAACAGCAATAACAAAAACACACAATAGGCAGATCTCCCCATTGTCCCTGGAGCATCAGCTGAGCTCAGTCCCCTGTCGCTGGCATAGCTTACTTACCTGCCTGTCTACCTGTGTGCCCATTTGGACCACAATCCCACCCTTTCCTGCCCTCGTTCCAGGCTCTGCTCTTTTGCCTCACAACTGTACTCCATCCTGCCACTTTGTCTTGCCTCTTGGTATCGGAAGAATTCATCCATAGTCACCCGGCACCAGGTCTCTGAGCCTGTCGGTGGCAGAGCATGATGTGGCAGCGGGAGTGTGTGGGGGATGTGGCTATTCATCTCGAGGTGAACAGGAAATACATGGAGAGATAGGAACAAGGGACCCACACTTGCATCTAGGTGCCACCTCCTAGAGTTTCCACACCTCCCAAAATAACACCAAGTGTGAGTCAACGCACAAGCCTGTGGGGGACTTCACACTCAAGCCGTAAAAAGCAGCCAGTTACCATTTCACATCAAAGGAGAATGTGCTCCAGCTATGGTCTAGCGTAGCAGTTGCCTAGAACAGTTGCCTCGCATATACATTGCCTGAGTTCCATCTGTAGCGATGACTTGAAGGTTGGGGGCAGCGGGGGATGGGGGCTTTTTGCCATGAAAACAGCAAACAGTGAATCCATGGAGCAAGTGGTTCCCAGAGACGTAAGGCCAGAGGTAGATACCAAAATGAGGTTCCTACTTGAAGGGTTATACTAAGCTAGGTATTACTGATTTTGCTACTGTGTATTTATCCTCACAGATCTTTTTGAGCATGAAAAAGAAAAGAAAAAATTGGTCTGTTTCCCAAAGTGCCTTGAAAGAACTCAGGTAAAAACACAGATAAATAAACCAAACTTGGTGGCACACGCCTGTAATCCCAGCACTCAGTGAGGCAGAGGCAGACGTATCTCTCTGTGAGTTCTTGGCCAGCCTAGTCTACAAAAGCAAGTCCAGGACAGCCAGGGCTACACAGAGAAGACCTGTCTCAAAAAAACCAAACCAAACTAAAAAAAGACACAGATAAATAGAAAACTCTAGAACTCTGGTTGCATGGGGTAGTGTCTTTTTGTTTGTTTTTTAGCTATGCCCCCCTTCAAATCTGCTAATTAGCTACTGAGCCCATACAAACTAAAAGTTTAAAGTAGAAAATCATTAGCAGCCAAGCTGTCCTAGTGATCTGCAGTCTGTCAAGGTTTCATGAGTGATAGGCTGTCTCAGTTATTTTTTACAGCTGTGAAGAGACACCAGGACCAAGGTAAATTACAAAGGAAGGCTTACAGTAGGGGGTTACAGCGTTAGAGAAGTAGTCCACGATCAGCATGGCAGCCAGCACACAGGCATGATCCTGGAGCAGGAGATGAGAACTCACATCTGATCCACAAAATTGAGAGAGGGAGGGAGAAAGAGGGGAAGATACTGAGACAGACAGACAGACTAGTCCTGGTGTGGGCTTTTGGAATCTCAAAGTTAGTGACACACTCCTCCAACAAGACCACACCTCCTAATCCTTCTCAAATAGTCCACCAGCCAGGAACCAGACATTCAAGTACTTGAGCCCACCGCTGTCATTCTTATAAACCACCACATAAGCTTTAAGGTCGATGTAAGCCCACACAGATCTTGTTCAGGAAAACATAAGTGGCAGCAAGAAAGAGAAGACTGACATGTGTACCAGTGTGCTCTCCTGATCAGCCAGAAGGAAAGGGCAGACAGCACCTGGCACCTGACTTCAGGGCTGTAAATTGTTCATTCCACTCAGCAGCTCGCCTGCCGTTCTGCACTGGCACCTGGCTTTGGAAAGTTGTGAAACAAACTTCCTCACTTTTGCAATGCTGAATGAACCTCCAGTCATTTTATTTCTAAGTGTGTGTGTGGTGTGTATCTGTGTGAGTATGTGTGTCCAAGTGTATGGTATTTGTGTGTGTGCATGCATGCTTGTGGTGTGTGTGTGTGTGTGTGTGTGTGTGTGTGTATGCTGTGTGAGTGTGTGTGAGCATGTGTGAGCGTGTGCATATGTGCGTGCCCATGTGTTGGGGGTTAAACAGGACTTTCTTTGGAGCACCAGCTCCTAAATAGTGACATGAAGACATTTTATTAATTCTACAAGCTTGGCCTTAGCTTACTTTGTTCCCCGCTAGCTCTTAACTTAATCTACTTTCTGCCACATGGCTGTTACCTCTCAGTCCCTTAATCCCCCACTGTTTCTTTCTCTTGTCCATCTTCCCACCTCAGATTCCTTCCCAGATTTCCTATCTCTGGGAAAGTCCTGCCTACCTTCTCCTGACTCTGCTATTGGCAGTTTAGCTCTTTATTAAACCAATCAGAAGGTATTGAAGGGAGTATTTAAAAAATATGATGCAGCCATAGGAATAACAATACAAAGTCAGTAGGGCCTGTACTCAGATCTCAGCATTTGAATAACACAAAGACAATCTTACATAGAGCACTAAAGGATCAAGGTGTGTGTGTGGGGGGGGGGTACTTTACATTGCTGGAGCATTGTTAGCTTCAAAGAAACCTTAGTGTCTCTGATGACAGACTTTCCTGAGCCGGTATTTCCTAAGCTTGATTTCCTGAGCTTGGCATGCTATGGGTTCACTGTTAGCTTTTTTTTTTTTTTTTTTTTTCTAATAGCCCAGTCCTGTAGGCTGTCGTGTAAAGGAAAGTGTTTGTTTGGTGTAGAGTTCTGTCTTAAGGTATAGGCTTTATCCTGTGATGAACCACTGGTACATGGATTTCTCCCAAGGAAAGTGGGAAACAGGGAATGCATTTTGGTCTCCCCTTTACCTTATGAATTTTATTTATTGTGTTGGGAATTGGTCCCTAGTGTCAGGCGTGATAAGCATAAGCCCTACCACCAAACTGTTTACTCAGCCCATCTGATCCTCATAAAGCACCAGGATCCATCACAGGGGCTCATGCTGACCTTACTCTCCTCCTAAAGACCCAGTCTCTACCCAGCATCTATTGCATTTCTGTCCTCTACAGTATCACAATGGAGAATCAGTTCCTGTCTGAATTTTAGAAGAAACAAAACTAGTCAAATAACGGTGACTGTCCCCAGGCTTTAAATAGCTACTGAGGCTGACTTCTGATTCAGAGGCCATACTAAACAGCTATTTGGCCAAGAAAAGTCCTTTAAATATGAAAAGTATTAACTGAAGTTCCAGGATGGAAGCTCATATTTAGAAAACCGATTGGTTACGCCCCTGTTACTCTCAGCACATTTATTAATGATCTGTGCATCACACACAGGAAAACCAACAAGTGTGAAATCATATATTTTTCTTTTTGTAGAATGGCCCAATTACATCCTCTCCTAGAGGTTCTCTCTAATTAGTGGTTGGAGCGTGCAGGGAATCTCTGACCTTTTGTTCCTGCTTCTACTAATGGAAAAGGCCTTATGCCATGTGAGGGTGGGCATAATGAGGTTGGGCTGAAAGCCGCTAAATAATGTCATAAATATATTCTGACAATTGTTGATTTTTCCATGGGGGAACCATAAGATGATTCTGTTGACATCAGCAGATACTCTGAGTGGGGCAGACTCCAGACTCTTCTACTGCAAACACGTGATTTATCCCTGAGTATTTCTTTTCAAGGAGAGATGGCCAGAGTGACAGGTGCTGCTTGGACTCCATTCTAAGGAGATGAACACAGAGAGAAAGCCTAAGGCACACATGCAGCCCAGTTCTCACTGAGGAGGAAAATGCAAACAGCGCCCTTCAGATCACAGGAAGTCCAAGGTCAGTCTTAAGACAAAACAATTGAGAGACAGAAATTACCCTTTAATTAAAGTAAGCAGAGAGGGTTTCAGAATGTGGGGTACATGTATAACCACACGAAGTCAGTAGTTGATGACAATCAGGAGCCAAGTTCAAGGCCCAGGGAAGAATCTAGTAAATGGGGCACAAATGAAATAGTGATTATAGAAAATTAACAACCTTTCTCCACTCTTTCGTCATTGCCCAGATCCAAACTTATACAACCCCTCCAACAGACTTCTGGATAACCGAGGTTTTCTCCCTGCATTCATGTAGCGATATAGTGAGCTTTAAAAATGTATGCAAAGTATCGTGGTCCCTTATACCCACTCTTCAAACCCTTGCATGACTTCAAAGACCCTGCAATAACAATAGAATTTTCAGTCTCAGAGAGTTTGTGCTCAGAAGTGCAGGAACAAGAGATACTTTTCACTGTTACATTGTAACAGCACTGTTACAATGTGCTGTTGTACCTAATGGTCATGCTGTGAACCATCCTACAAGACACCGGACAGACCCCACAATGAGGAACTGTCTGGTCTTCAGCACAAATATTGAGACTGAGAAAGGCTGGAGCCTGCCCCCTGCATGCATACCTTTTCTCAGATTACCCGTCCCATGACATGCGCTTCCGGCATGCTGCATTTGATTTCGCAGGTTGCTACCTTCTCTTTTATTTATTTCCTCTATTCGTGTTACTTTCTCAGAATGATATCTTCCTTCCCCCAGCACTCCCTACAGATCATTAAAATGTCACCATCCTTGGGGAGACCTTTCCTACTGCCCACCCCACTTCTTATAGATGTATACGCACTTTTAAGATTGTTTGACACCCTGGGTAGGAGTAAATCTAAACTTTTGCATCTTTAGTGTTGGCAGCTGGCTAATGGGAGAAAACTGTGGCAGATCCCATCTCTAGTGAATAACACAAGTGCATATTGCTAAATGATTAGATTTTGGGTCCGTCAGTTCTGCTGTCAATACTCTCTAGTGCAGTTTTCTTGCTTGCTGTATTTTTCAGCTCTTAGGTTACTTAACTATTAATTTCAATTTTACACCTACATTTCTCGGCTTGATTATTATTTTCCTCATTTCACTGTTTTTTCCCGCGTACTTTCTTGAAGCATGCTTAGGTTCCTTTAAGCAGCTGTTTTGAATTCTTTGTCAGGCAGTTGAGGACTCGCTATTCTTGAGGGCCAATTACAGGCGCCTTGTTTTGTTCACTTGGTCATGTAGTCTTTCCTGATTAGTCTTGGTCCTGTCGTCAGGTGTCTGAAAGGGTAGAGGTCATCAAGCTTTTCACAGACTAGCTGTTCTGGTTAGTTTGTGCTAACTTCATACAAATTAGAGACACCTGGAAGAGGGAACCTCAACTGAGGAATCACTTCAGTCAGAATCTCCTTTGCACATGTCTTTGGGGGATTTTCTTGATTAATGATTGATGAAGAAGGCCAGAAAGCCACATGATGCTCACCCACTGTGGCAGGGCCACCCCTAAGCAGGTGGTCCTAGGTTCTAGAAGAAAGCAAGCCATGGGGAGTGAGCCAGTCAGCAGTGTTCCTCCATGACTTGCTTCACTTCCATCTTGAGTTCATGACTAGACTTCCCATCTTAATGGGCTGTCAGGTCTAAGATGAAGCATACCCCTTCCTTGTGAACTGCTTTGATCAGTGTTTTATCACAGCAACAAAAAAGCAAACTAGAACAGAAGTGGTACCACAGAGGGAGATCTTGCTGATAGAGCTGATCATGTGGCTTATACCCTGGAATTTGTAGAAGGAGGGTGGCAGGTTTTGTAACCTTGGTCTGGAAAAACCATTAGTACTCAGAGTTTAATGGGCTGTTATGGGGTTTTGGAGGATAGCGATGCTGGGAAAGGTGCAGGCCTGGTGTAATGGTAGGTTTTGATGTGAACTTGCCACAAATTAGAACCAACTGAGTAGGGAGCCTCAACTGAAAAATTGTTCTGATTGCCTTAATTGATGTGGGAAGACCCCACATCACCTTTTGGTAGCAGCTCCTATGACAAAGGGCAGGGCAGAAGGAACATTATTTGCCTATCCATTGCTTAGTCTCCTTGTTGACCTGCTTAGAATTCCCTTTTGCTGCTGAGTTGATTTCTCCTGCTGTACTCATGGCTGTTGCTGCTACTACTCCTATTGCTGCTGCTGCTGCTGTTGCTACTGATGATGATGATCATGATGGTGGTGATATTGGTAGTGGTAGTGGTGAGGATGATCATAATCATGATGATGATGGTAGTGGTGATGATGATGATATGATAATGATGATGGTGATGATGGTAGTGGCAATAGCAGTGAAGATGGTGATGATGATGGTAGTAGTAGCAGTGGTGGTAATGATGATGATGACAACAATGGTCGTGGGGTATTGACGATTTTGATGATGATGATAGTAGTAGAGGTGGTGGTGATGATGATGATGACAACAATGGTCATGGGGTATTGATGATTTTGATGATGATGATAGTAGTAGAGGTGGTGGTGATGATGATGACGATTCCTTCACTGATGTCAGAACCAGCATCTTCAGGATTTCAGTGCCAGATTGGGACTACTGAGTCACCCAGCCTTATTGATTTATTAGCTATTGTGTCTGCGCCTCTCTGGTGTGACACTGCCATTGTGAAACTATTCTGACCGCTGAGGTACTCGGCATCAAGAATCAAGCAACCTCAGGTTTTCATCTTCTTGGATATGAGACAACTTTTGTTACTATTTTAATGTAAGTTGATTTAAGAAATTATTTAATATGTGCATGTTTATCTGGCTAGTGTTGTTTCTCTAGAGCAGTAGTTCTCAACCTTCTTAATGCTTGACCCTTTAATACAGTTCCTCATGCTGTGATGACCCCCAACCATAAAATTATTTCATTGCTACTTCATAGCTGTAATTTTGCTAGTGTCATGGATTGCAATGTAAATATCTGATATGTAGGATAACTGATACGTGACCCCTGTGAAAGGGTCACTCATCTCTACAGGGGTCAGAACTCACATACTGAAAACTGCTGCTCTAGAGAATGCTGATTAATACATTGGCTTTGTCTGGGACAAGTATGATCTGAAGCACAGCAGAAATGTAGCCAATGCCTGCTGTTGACCAGTATATTAGAGGTGGAGAAAACACAGATAAACCAGATGTGTCCCCACACCACAGGCATATTGTTAAAACTGCTACACCAACTGAATGAACAAAAGCAGGTAAAAAGGACTCATATGTGCTCTGTGCACAACAACATAAATATGGCGATGACTGAAAGCTAAACATTTTGCAAGGTGGGAATGTGTTCTTAAGGGACTTATGGTTCTCTGGGAATAGTTAATGTTACTGGGCTTTACATGCTGTTCCCAGGGATGATCCACAAATTCCCCCATACCTTCACTATTCTTGTGAGTTACTGTGAGCTCATGAAAATAAAGGAGGAAGCTTGACTTTGAAGAATGCAGTTAAGATAATATCTGAGCAACTTCACTGCTACAACCCAAGTTTACAACCTTCAGCAATCTTTTTGTTTGGGGATTACATTCTTGCAACAGTGTCTTCTGCCCTTGTTCTTCACCCAGGCTGTACTCAACCCCTGTGTCAGCCAGCATTCATATCCCAGCTTCTGTCTCCTGGAACTGTCTTTCCCTCTTTCCCACAGTCAGCTCCGTCCCATCTGAGCTGGTCTACAGCAGATTGTGAAAATCATGCAAAAGCATCCTTGCCAGAGACAGCCCCTGCTCCCTTACTAGGGAACCCACATGAAGACCAAGCTGTCCATCATGTACATGTGTGTAGGGGCCTAGGTCCAGTCCTTATGTCGCCATTGGTTGGTGTTTCAATCTCCACAAGCCCCCCTGGGCTAGGTTAGTTGGCTCTATTGGTCTTCTTGTGGAGATCCTGTTTCCTCTGGGCCCTTCTATCCTTCCTCCCCCACTCTTTACAAGGCTCCCTGCTCACTGCCCAATGTTTAGCTGTGAGTATCAGAGTTTGTTTTGATCCACTGCTGTGTAGAACCTCCCAAATGACAACTATAATAGACTGCTGTCTGCAAGCATAGCAGAGTGTCATTAATAGTGTCATGGGTTGGCTCTCTACCATGGTGTGGCTAGACGTTACTAGGACATTCCCTCGATCTTTTATCTTTATCCCTGCACATCTTGTAGGCAGGGTCAATTTTGGGTCAAAGTTTTTGTAGATGGATTGGTGTCTGGTTAGAGGGCAGCCTCTTCAGTTCTCCACGTCTCCTGCTAGTAGGAGCCTTCACTAGAGTCACCTGCTTACTCTCCCTGAAGCCTACGCTCTCATAGGTCTCCAGCCTGTCTCAGAGATGCTCTAGGCCACTGATTCTCCTCTCCCACCCACTCTCCCCACATCAGATCCCCACCTTCATTTCCCTCAGCACTCTCTCGCCTATCTTGTTCCCTCTCTTTGAGCACTTCCTCTGACTTTATTTCCCTTTATCAGTGAGATTCATGAATCCTCCACTGAATCCTCGTTACTTAGGTCCTTTGGGTCTGTGAATTGCAGTATGGTTATCCTAAACTATATGGCTAAAATCTGCTCAGAAGTGAGTACGTACCACGTGTCTTTCTGGGTCTGGTTTATTCATTCAGATGAGCCTTTCTAGTTCCATCCATTTGCCTGAAAATTTTGTCATTTCCTTTTTTAAATATTCATTGTTGTGTAACTCTGTACCTATCACTGCTCTTTAGAACACAGAGATCAAAGTCTCTAATATTAATGCCTAGTGACAGAAGGAGCAGGGTCTGGGTATTCTAGTTTTTAAAATTTTGTTATTATTATATTATTAATGAAGGGGACCCTACCATATTAGAACAGACATAATAGATATTGTCAGCACAAGAAACACAATTCTGTCCTCAAAGGGGATAGTTTACTCTGGAGCTAAATAGGAGTAAATATGACCCAGGAACATAAATTCAGGTTACCTCAATCTTCATGTTCAAATGTGGCAGCAATTTTACAAACAAAGAAAGTTACTAATCAACACATTTTTTAAATAGATTGGTAAAAACATCAGGTGGCCAGGTTACAGCAAATTGGGAAATCTCTCCTGTAGGCCCCAGGTGCTGATAACATTCTTTGCTTTGGGATTGGTAGAATATAGAGGTCTATTCAAAGATCCCCAAAGATTTCCCTAATAGTCATAAGGAAGCTAGGTCATACAGAGGTGGGTGTGGGGATTAGTTTGACTTGACAACTTGACACAGTCCCAAATCACGTAGGAAGACTCGGTCCACTGTGCGCAGCACCATTCCCTGTACCTGGGTCCTGGACTTTATGAGAATGAACAAAGTGAGCTGAGCAGTAGGCACATATGGATTCATTAATTTTCTTGGAACAGCTGCTGAAGTTCCTGCCTAGATTTCCCTCCAATGGTAGACTATAACAGTCTCTGGAATTGTGAATCAAATAAAATCTTTCCCTCAAAGTTGCTTTTGCCAATGTAATTTATCACATCAATAGGAAACTAAAACAGTGAGCAGTTAAGTGGCCATTAAACGAGGCTAAAGTTAGCCCACAGTAGACTCTGGGATTGAGATATTCTGACATCTCCACACCATTGAAGTTCCAGTCAGTTAATCAGCCTTTGTGGTCACAGCTTCTTTCTAGTAATGTTCAATCACAACATCGAACTTACACATCCTGTATCCTTTTGAATCAAACTATAATTTACATATTGATCGATATGTGAATGTTTTTATAGAATGATGTTGGTTTTTGGCATTAGTTTTTTTAAAAAAAAACTCTTATTTACATTTCTTATATCTTTTTCTTCCTACTTCATCCCAATCCCTTCCAACACTCTAACACCAGGTAGGAGAGAGAAAGGGTTAGTGGGAGAGGGGACGCAGTTCTTTCTTAGCTGCTTCCTGCTGGTCATCAGGTTCCTTGGAAGCAGTCCAGTCCTCCTCTTGTTTCACAACAGCAACTAGGAGCAGCAAGGACGAAGCGGCAGCATCCTTGTTCTTTCTCATGGCTCCTCACTCACTGGGCTCTGGCATTTATTCTCTCTCCGAGTCCTCAGATTTCAACTATCTGCAGCTGGAAAAGAGCTCCTCTTAGAGCCTGCATGAAGCAAATAGTTTGCTGCTGTGGACCATCTGAATCAGTCCCACAACCCACACCTGGGATTAAAACAAAAACATGCTTATATCTACAACAAAATGTCTTTTTGAAAGTCTAGATTTTGAAGAAAACTTTTCTGTACTGATATGTGAAACATACAATGAAAATAGATAAAAAATTATGTCTCTTGCATTGTTTATATATAGGCTACAGCAGGTGAAAAGCTTCTGCTTTATAAATGTCATCCTATTGCAACACCAGCTGATGTTTTGATTAAGTTCTGTGGTTTTTGTCTTTTGACACAGGATCTTGCTATGTACTCCCTGCTAGCCTTGAAATTACAATGACCCTCTTGCTTCTACTTTGAAGCAATATTAAATTATTTTTATTTTAATGAACAAACACACTAACAAGTAAATGAATAAGTTTTTGGGACAGGGTCTCACTATGTAGCCCTGGCTGGCTCAGAACTTACTATGTTAGGCCAGGCTGGTCTCAAACACACTGAGATTTGGTCACCTTTGCCTTCTTCGTGCTGGAAAGAAAAACAAGTGTCACCATACCCAACAAAATATTTTTTAAAGAGAATAATATACAGGAATATTTTTTACATGAAAATATTCATCTTCTTCTTCTGTGCCTCTGCTCAAGATCTGAAGGATGAGAACCAGAGCAGCCACATTCCACGTGGTTCAGAAGGTCCCTGGCAAACATTTGAGTCTTCATGATGAGAATAGGAGACAGAAGCCAATCAGGTCATGCATGGACTACAGGGCAGCAGTTTGGAAACTGTCCTTCTAGAGGCCAGAAATGCTAGAAGAAAGTTTCCTTTTTTCTCTTCTAAAGGAGCACTTTTTCTTAGATGCTATACGGGGCAATGCAACTGGAGCAGAGAGGAGGCACCTGGACACATTGTGGTCTGGCCAGCTGGACTGACCAGCTCATCCTGTCCCAGCATATCTGCCAGGAGTCCTTTAAAATGTCCCAAGAGTGGAAGCTCAAGGGTACCTTCTTTCTGGGACCACTACTGTTGTGCCCTGTCCTCTCTCTGTCTGTCCCCTTACATTCTCACCTAGGGCTCTATAGTAAACATCTATCCCAAACTTACCCCCTGGGCCCCATCAGTTTCATTTTCTGAATTCCCAAAACAAGAACTGAAAGCCAGGGGCTCTGAGCATCTTTGTCACCCTTGGAGCTTCCTGAGGCCCTCACCTCACAAGACAAGCTCCCTAAGGGTCTGCAAAGGCTCCCTCACTCTCAGCGGTGCCTTCACTATCACCAAATCACTTCCAGCCTCTACATCTGCACTGTGCTGTCTTTCCTTCTGACCCTCTTGTTGCTATCTTCAACACACAAGCACACATATTTATTTTACAAGCTTACAAGCTCTCGCTGTTAAATAGGAAGGAAGGGCCAATTCTAAATTGCAGCCTTAATACTCACTGTTCCTTCAGACTGCACAGGGAAAAACAGCCCTTCTGACATTTGAAAAGGTGTGGGTTTTGCCCTGCTGTGTAGGCGATTGGGGTACTTCATTGCAGAAGTCCCCTCTCACTCTAAGGGACTAGAGTCTCCTGCCTCCTTCCACTCTCCATTCTTTATTTGTGTGTGCGAGCCTTTTCGTGGCGAATAGAGCCCTAAATCTTGCTTTAGAAATGGATATTGCGTGGTGTGAGCATGCGGGGGAGGGACTATCAATAATGTTAGTTATGAAACCTGATCATAAGTGTTTTTACTCCATTAGCCCTTTCCCTTGATTTATGTCCCTTTCAGGAGGATCTGAGGCCAATATTCAAAAGATGAAGTTTGGATAAAGAGCAGCACCAGAGGGTATAAAGCACTGTGGCATTATTTCATGCTAGGAATCATTTGTTCCTTATACTGTTTCTTTAACATCTCCTAACTATAAGTAACCCTTGGCAGGGAATAAGGGTGCAGAATAAGGGCGGGGCCGTGGGTGGGAGTTATATCATATCTCCCTGAATGCCTATGCTTTTCTATCATTCCAGGACATTACCTTTAAATCTTAAAAATTGCCATCCCTCTGATAAATATGACAATGAGCAAAATGACCTAGGTTGTTCCATTTCTGCTCTGAACAGGAATTCCGTTCATGCTTTATAAACAAAACCTTGTTTGTTCTTATCAGTTGCTTTGTCTACTGGTGAAACAAAAAGTTGAATCTGCAAGGAGCTAAGGCTTCTAAAACAATGGTTATTTGCGTACCTATTTACTTGTTTATTTATTGCTTATTTCTTTATTGATTATTTATTTGCTTATTTTTATTATTTATTTCTTTATTGATCATTTTAATTTATTATTGATTGATTGATTCTTATGCCTTTATTGATTGCTTAGTTATTGATTGCTTATCTTTTTTATCTATTTATTTATTGCTTATTTATCTATTGTGTGGTCTATTCACACTGTGTGCAGCTGTGTGTGTCTATGCATGGAGGCTAGGCAAAGCCTTCAGTTGTCCTGTCTGTCACTCTCCACGGTCTTTCCTTGAGAAGTCTCTTGCTGAACCCAGAACAAGGCTGACAGCCAGCAAGCCCAAGCAATACTATTGACTCCACAGTGCTGAGTTACAGGAACTTGTGCGCACTCTTGTCTCATATTTGACTACTGAGGATTTAAACCCATATCTTCATGTTTGCACAGCCAGCACTCAACCCATCCTGAGCCATCCCTACAGGCCCTCCCCGTGTCTTACCATCAAGGGTCAAGTGGCAAGATTGCTGGAGTGTGGTTACTGCTTTAATGTCTCTACAAAGCCAATGCTTGATCTTCTTGCTGCAAAACTTGTGTGAAGAAATCAGCACAGGGACTTCTTTGACCGCTTGGCCTGAGCTGTAGGTAACCACTTGCAGAAAGAGAGAGAAAGAGAAAGAGAGACAGAAAAAGAGAGAGAAAGAGAGAGAGAAAGCAGCAGGTATAAGAGTGCTGTGCTCCCCTAGGAGAAGACAGGGAACAGGACAGAAGTCCTCCACAGAAGGTCTCTGAAAGACTCTACCCACCAGGGTATCGAAGGAGGTACTGAGACTCATAGCCAAACTTTGGGCAGAGTGCAGGAAACCTTATAGAAGAAGAGGGAGCTAGAAAGACCTAGATGGGGACAGAAACTCCACAAGGAGAGCAACAGAGCTAACATCCTGGACCCAGGGGGGCCTGCAGAGACTGATACTCCAACCAAGGACCATGCATGGAGAGGACCTAGACCCTCTGCTCAGATGTAGCCCTTAGGCTGCTCAGTTTCCAAGTGGGTTCCCTAGTAAGAGGTACAGGGGCTGTCTCTGAACTCAGTGGCAGGCTCTCTGATCTCCTCCTCCTGAGGGGGGCACAGCCTTACCAGGCCACAGAGGAAGATGATGGATGCAGCCAGTCCTGATGAGACCTGATAGACTAGGGTCAGATGGAAGGGGAGGAGGACCTCCCCTATCAGTGGACTAGGGAAGGAGCATAGGAGGAGAAGAGGGAGGGACCGTGGGATTGGGAGGGGTTGAGGGAGGGGGCTACAGCTGGGACACAAAGTGAGTAAATTGTAATAAATAAATAAACGAGTGCTGTGCTGTGCTTTCCCTGGTTACCTAGATTTCTCTGGCATCCTATCAACCCCATTGTCACATAAACACAAAGGAGCTGTTCTGTCTGGTAGGGCTCGGCACGTGGTGGTGGTGGTGGGAGAGTGTCTGCGAAGAAAATAATCAGTGTTTAGCTCAGCATCTAAAAGTGGTGAGCCGTGCTTGGCGACCCACTTAAGAGTGAGCCTCTGACGTTAATTCCCCCTCGTGACAATGCAGGTGCCACTTTAAATCTCTCCTCCAGGTACCTAGCCCTTCTCTGTGAAACCATGTCTAATTGAATGTTAAGATCAAAGTTTAAGTTTATAAGAAAGAAAAACAAGCGCAGATAAATAGTTATTATCTGACATCCTTATGAAAATTCATGACCTGCAGTTTTATCAGAGCCCTTATACGAATTCTAATTGTGAAGTATGCTGGGCTATTAAATAGCCAGCGTGCCTCCGTCTCTTGATAAGAAGTGAGTTAAATAATTGTCCTGTTTAACTTCTGCTTGTTAACCTATAAGGTCAACTAGTTTGAACATACGTTTAATGAAATCCTAGAGCCAGAATTTATGATATTGCCACTGAATGTTAAATTGGACAATTTACATAAGCAGGGCATTAACCTTCCGAGCACTGAATAGCATTTTAGCACTCAGCCGCTGGGGACAATAAGGGACATGTTCTATATATTTGTGATTAGCTTGCCTGGAAACTCTCAGGATGACCAATTGGCCTACCAAGTTTAGCAGCATAATTAAATGAATGGACTCAGCCTAAGTAAATTATCAGTGCTGTGTACAGTACATCATTACAGTCCGAAGGGAAAAAGATATGAATAATTTAATAATACATTACTAATTTATCAATGCTAAGTGACTTCGAGGAGGCTCATTGTAGTTCATTGTTTTAAATTTGATACTTAATTTCCTGTGTTCATGACTAAAAACAGACAGATTTCTTCTCTTCCCCCCCCAAACACACCCATGCAGCAGGCTTTGTACTTTCGTTTTTCGAGGAGAAAGCAGCAGTGTTTTCTGCTTCGGTGATATTACAAATGCCTACCACTGTGCGCTGCTGAGAGGGTCACCTAGTGATTTGTCACAGTCAGATGTTTGGAGTCCCCACTACCAGGCGGCCTTAGTGAGAGGAGGGCACTCACCCCCCCCCGCCCCCCAAGTTGTTCAGAAGCCCAGCTGGCGACACTGCAGCAATTATCATTATGGTTTGGAAGGGTCAAGCAGCAGGGACAGCAATTTGCAGGGCACCTGGGAATGCTCCTGCTGACGGGGACCATCGGTCCTATCTGGGATGCCTGCATCAGAGTTGCGCTCTGTACACTCAGCCTCACGATGGGGCCTGTGGAGCTCCAGCGCCTACTGAACTTATTTGCTGAGATGGTGTGTCGCGTTAAAGCCAATTGCTGTTAGCCACGCCCCAAGGGCCCCCTTTCTTTTTCTGTGGTTATGGAGGGGCTGGGATGCTGCAGACCTGGAGCCTAATAGCAGTTTATCTTGGACTATCTTTAGCTCCTTTAAATAGTCACTTACGGTCCACCTGCTTGTATGATACACATACGTTAAAGTATCTGGATTAGAATGTTATTTTATGTGCCAAATTAATAATAATAGTAATAATCTTAGTCACTGTCAGCTACTAGCATTACTTTATTTACTTAACTTAACTTTCTTTCTTTTTTTTCAAGAGGGTCTCATGCAGTCCTTTTCTGTTTCAGACTCCTTATATAACCAAGAATGGCTTTGAACTTCTGATCCTCTTTCTCTACCTCTCGGCTTCTGAGGCAAGTGCTAGAACACCAAGGCTAACTATGAACCAACATAATTAAAACCTTCCCCAAATATTTGATTAGATACTGAGAGGTCTAATAACTCCAAGTTCCCTGAGAGACACCCCCCCCCCCCCCCCCCCCCCGAAGGCCTCAATCTGCTTGGCTAACCTGACTCCATGATAGACTTCATTTTCAACTTTGTCTGATGGGGCCTGAGTTTCTGTTTCTTGGAATATAGAAAAATAATTTGTGAAAAAACCTCAGATGGGGGCAGCCAATCAACTTAAAGGTTAAACATGAACTTGGGTCAAACACAAAGATCCAGCAACTCTGGAAAGTCCATAAGTGATTAGCCAATCCTAAGTCCACCCCCACCCAGTTCCTCCTGAGTCACTACAAACCAATCAAATTAAAGGTTGCTTCACCTCCTCTGAAAACCCCTTAATTGTTTTTAAATTGAGCCTGCACACTCATGCACACTCACTTCTGGGTTGCCATTTTGGAAAAAAAAAAGGTGATCCCTGCATGCTGGAATACTGCAGAATGAACAGTCTCTGCTTTTGCATACTCCTTGAATCTGGGGTCTTTCTTCAGTAATTCTTGGACGTTACAATAACTAAATTAACCTCAGATAAAATTTTGTTGTTTATTTTTAATTTTTAATTTATTGACACTGAGTTATTAAATGACAATCAGTTGATTACAGTCATTTAGGTTGACTTTGTAAGTGGATATGTCCCAAAGGTAATATTTGTTAATATTGTTAATACTATGGCATAGACATTATTGAGAAAGAAACACTTTACTATTCAGATGAGGACGTTCACGTAAGATCTTAAAAATATTTATATATTTATATACTGTATAGGTATTTTACCTGCAGGTATAGATGGACACCATGTGTGTGCCTGATGCCTGAGGAAGCCAGAAGGGGACATCCCATCCCCTGAAAATGGAGTTACAGCTGGCTATGGTTCACCATGTGGGTGCTAGAAACCAAGATCAAGTCCTATAATACTAATTCTTAAACTCTATTTTATTTGGGGTTCCTTAAAGCCTGTCCCTTTCAACCCCCCCCCCCAATCCTAGGTAGGAGAGAGAAGGTTAGTGGGGAGAGGAGGTGCAGACCCATCTACTTCTCCTGGCTGTTTAGGGTCAATGGCTTCCTTTAGGGCTATAGCAATCTCTGTCAACAGCAAACACAGCCAGCAGTCTCCTCCAAGCCACTGCACCCCAAAGCATTTCTCTCCATTTGTCTGTCCCAAACCATTTATCTCTGGCCTCTCCAAACTGCCACTTGCCACACGCCACCACCACATGCGCCACCTTCTTTCTAGGCTCTCATGTTTATATCCTTAGCCTAGACCATGATCCTCTCCAGAGCGCACAAGGCAGGCTGTTACCAGCTGGCAAAGGCCACCCCTTGCACTAGGCAATTATCAGCTGTGGACAAGCTAAAGCCCAACTAAAAGCCCACACTTGGGATTAAAGCAAAAACATATTTACATAACATAACTGAGTTTACAAAGATACCAAAACTTGCATTACAAGGTGCCATGGAAGAGCAGTCAGGGCTCTTAACTGCTGAGCCATCTCAATACCTCCAGGATCTTAAAATGATATTTTAAGGGTGTTAATTCCTAGTTGTTTTCTTTATTGGTCTCTATTTCATTATCAATATTTCATTGTGAGAGTATTTAAAAATAATATTTGGCCTTTGATACTTCTAGATGTCTCCTCTCATTTTAACGTGGTTGGGGGAAAGTAAAGGAAAGATAAGATTGAGTTCTTTGTCTCCTGGAGGCCAAGACTGACTATAGAGAGTTGGAATCCACTGTCTGGAATTTGCCCTAGGGACTATTCTAGTAAATTGCCTTCTGGGATATTTGATTCCTCTCTAGATTAGGCCCGGTCTTCTCAGAGTCTTGGCCTCCAAATATTCCAACAGGTTAGTCTGATGGACAACCTAACACAGCTTAAAAAGCATTTGAATTTGGACTCAGAAAAAAAATGAGTATTTTGTACCTTGAATATGGCTGATGCTGAAGACAGCTCTTAAAATGCTGAGTCAGTTTACTACCTTCCCCCCCCCAAAAAAAAACAGCTGGAATGATAACAACACCTTTTGAATAAGAGAACAAGGGAGAAATTTTCATGATTTTTGTGGTTTGGGGGGGAATTTTTGTCATTTTTTAAAAATAATACCAGTTTTCTTGTTACCATGAACAAATGCCTAACAACAACATCAAGAACAACAAAGTGGTTGTTATTTTGGCTCACGGTTTCAGAGAAGTCAGTCCTTTATAGAGAGTGGAGTGTCTCAGCTCACATCACAACAGACCAAGAAGGAGAGACTGAGACCAGAATCAACAACGGATAATCCATCCCCAAGGACCATCCACAGTGACCCACTTCCTCCAGTTTAGCCCCAGATACTGAGCATCTAGAACTGCCCCCCCCCCCAACAGGACTGCCATCTGGGGACTGAAAGGCTCAGGTTAGGGATAGGAGCCAAGTATTCAAATAATACAGGTACCAAGTATTCAGGTAATAGGCCTATGGGTGACAGTACATATTCAAGCCATAATGATAGCTCCCATCAAGAGTGATAAAAGCTGGATGAGGCGGCACACACCTGTAATTCCAGCACTGAGGGAGGCAGAGGCAGAAGGATCTCTGTGAGTTCTACCTCAGCCTGGTCTACAAAGTGAGTCTAGGACAGCCAAGGCTACACAAAGAATCCCTTTTTTTTTTTTTGGGGGGGGGGCAGGGTGAGGGAAGAGTAATAACAATGTTCAGAGTCCAAAATAGAATCAGGGGCTGAGCAAAGAGGGAGCCTTGTCAGTGCAGCAGGAAAAGCCTTTTGTCTTCTGAATTATCTGCTCCACTATTTCCACTCTTTATGCAAACTTCCTGTCCATGTTCCTGGAAACTACAAAGGCTTTTCTTGCTCCAGGGTCTGGAATTTTACATATGTATGTGTGAACAGTAGAACTGGGTGATTTCCTCAGCTTTTTTTTCATATATATATGAATATATATATATATATACATATATCATATATAATATATATATATGAAAAAGGGATATATATATATATCCCTTCAAGTGCTTCGGCTCAAATTGTAAAGTTTATGTTTTTTATTCAGTCTTACCACCTTCTCCCCCCTCATCTATTTCTCTACAGCCTCCAACAAGTCACACATAGGTAGCAAGCTCACGGAAACAGCAGCCAGATCAAAATGAGAAACAGCAGCTGGGTGTGGTGGTGGCAAACACATCGATTGTCACCTTAGCGTTTGGGAGATGAGACTGGAGGATGGCAGTTACAGCCCAGCCTGACTACATGAGACCCTGTCTCAAAACAAACAAAACAGCAATAAAAAAGATGACTTGAGCCAGCACCTTTATGAGACTTGTGCTTTTGAAGGCTAATCGATGTGGTTTATGGCTTAACTGGTGTTTTGGATTGACCAAACCTTCATTTCTCTCCAATGTGTTTGATACTCCTGAAATAGTTCTTAGCTGAATATGGCAGTGTATGCCTATCAAACTGGCTTTGGGAAGGCTGATGCAGGGAAATCATGGATCTAAAGCCATGCCAGGCTGTGGGCAGGTAAGATTTTGCCTCAAGAAAAAAAAAAATATCTAGGATTTTGATAAGGTAGTATTTTCCCTTTCCTTCTATTTTTTTTTTTTTATTAGTGTTATGCCAGGTTCACGGGACCCTCAGAGACCACCAGGAGATGACTCGATGCAATTGCAAGAGAGCTTTATTACGAGAGCGATCGAACTCAGGACCCAAGTCTCACTGGCGCAGCAGTAGAGAAGTGGGACCCCGAGCTCTGAGTGAACAGGATTTTTAAAGGGAAAGTCTGTGAGCCAGGGGTTTCCATGGCAGCAAGCAGAGGGGCACAAGCCTTGGCGTTACAGAATTGGGTGAAGTTTAGCAGGGCGGGGTGACCTTTTCTGAGGCACATAAACACATTGGCTAAGGCATATAATCACAATGGCTATTTTTCTAAACCATATCTGAAACATTGGGGAGAATTTTCCCACCCAATTCTCAACTGATTCCCATTGATTATCGCCAGGGAGTTTGTCCCTATTTTCTATGAAGCATTTATTCTGTTATATTTCCTGGAGGCTGTTGCTAGGAGAGTTAACTTTGTTTTCTGCCAGATGTACATTCTGTGATATTTCCTGGTACCTGAATTCAGCTCCCAGTCAAAATCTTTATTTCAAAATGGAGTTATATTCAGGCTATCTTAAGCTCTTCATTAGCATCCATTAATTGTACAATATGCTAGGTTCCATTCTAATCTTCTCACTCACGTATATAATGTATTTTGTTCATAGCCACCCACCATCACCTTCATTCATCTTCCCACCCCAGCCTTCTTTTTTCTTTCCTTTTCTCAAATAGTCACATTTTTCTTTCATTTCCTACCATTTTTTATTTTTAATTAAATTTTTATTTTTTTATATTACAGTTTATTCACTTTGTATTCCAGCTGTAGCCCCCTCCTTCATTCCCTCCCAACCCCACCTTCCCTTCCTCATCTCCTCCCCGCCCCTCTCTAAGTCCACTGATGGACTTAGCAGCTTTATTCATAATAGCCAGAACCTGGAAACAACCCAGATGTCCCTCAACAGAGGGATGAATACAGATATTGTGGTGCATTTACACAGTGGAATACTACTCAGCAGTTAAAAACAAGGAAATCATGAACTTTGCAGGCAAATGGTGGGATCCAGAAAAGATCATCCTGAGTGAGGTATCCCAGAAGCAGAAAGACACACATGATATATACTTACTTATAAGTGGATACTAGTTCTATAAGGTAGGATAAACATACTAAAATCTGTACACCTAAAGAAGATAAACAAGAAAGAATACCCGGGGTAAGATGATCAATCCTCACTTAGAAAGACAAGTGGGATGGACATTGGAAGTAGGAGAAAACAAGAAGCAGGACAGGAGCCTACCACAGAGGGCTCCTGAAAGACTACCTAGCAGTGTATCAAAGCAGATGCTGAGATTCATAACCAAACCTGCGGCAGAGTGCAGGGAATCATATGTAAGAAGGGGGAGTTATTATGACCTGGAGAGGACAGGAGCTCCACAAGGACCAAATATATCTGGGCCCAGGGGTCTTTTCTGAGACTGATTCTCCAACTATTTTTTTATTAAATCACAACATTTTATTTCTTTTTAGTTTATGTGTACAAAAGCTTTGCTTATGCATATGTACTGCACTAGATGTGTTTGGTGCCCACGGAGGTCAGAAGTGGGTGTGGGGTTCCCTGGAACCAGAGTTACATAAGGTTGTGAGCTGCCATGTGCATGCTGGGAACTGAACCCAGGTCCTCTGTAAGAGCCACAAGTGCTCGTAACCACTGGACCTGCTCTCCCTCCACCCACTCTCATTCTAGTAAAAATCTGCATTTAATGTAGGAAGAAAAGCGTGCGTTAGTCTTTCTGAGACTATCTTATTTCACTTAAGACTATAATCTCTATCTCCACTCTTTCTGTTCAGAAGGCATAGCGTTATTCTTCCTGCGTCTGAGCTAAATCTCATTGTGTCTGTGCTCCTGTTTCCTTTATCTATTCATCTGAACTCTGCCAATAGTGTTGCAGGAAGCCAGGGTGTGCAGAGGCAGGGTGGTGGTATCTGTACCTTTGCTTTGTGGCACAGATTTCTCTTCTTTTCTGGGGGTACTGGGGTCTTGCAAATGCTAAGCAAGCATCTCTGAATTGCATCCTCCGTCCTTGTATTCTTGAGACAGAGTCAGCTATGTGGCCTAAGCTGGCCACAGACTCTTGGCTCTCCTGCCTCTGCTTCCTGAGTGCTGGGATTACAGGCGTGTGCCACCAGACCTGGCTACTTGGCACATGCCAGATCACATCTCTTAAGTTACCATTTTGGGGTTGATTGATTCTTTATAAAGAATAATGATTAAAACAGACCTTGGTGCCCAGGGACTGTCTGGGAACCATAGTACTTCCTAATTCATTAGTTTGGAGTTACCGTAGTTTTCCCATGTGATGGTATTGCTTTCTAGAACGTGTAGGAACATGACTTTTAAAACATTTTTAAAAAGGAATGCAGATGGTCTGGTGGCCTTCATCGTGCCCAGGACAATCAGAGCTAGAGATGGTTTTCAACAGGTATGTCATGTCTAAGCAATACAGCTTGCCTTGTCTTTAGTTTATGGCTTCTTTCCCTACATTCTCTTCTTCCCTTTGATTGGAATACTTTACTTCAATGGGAAACAGTTAGCCTTCTATGGTCCTAATAAGCACTTGGCTGGAAATATCTACAGACAGTTTTCATGTTTTATCTAACACGAAAAATTCAAGGAATTTGAGAAATGAAACATTCTTTGAAGTTCATTGCCAACCCTCACCCATTTTGTAAGAAACACCTTTCCTGCAAGCTGAAAGGAACAGAAATTTCTCTGACATGTTTTCCACCCAGCCCTCTTCACTACCATTCTTTTCATTGCTTTGGTAAGTCAATCACGCTAACAGGTACCAGTTATTTTGTGTCTGCCTTGGGCTAAATAGAGCGGGTGACAAAAACCCCTTCAGGTTGTCAGGTATTGATGTAAAATACCCATAGACCTCGCGGCTTATCATCTTCATCGAGTCGACTAATGCTTTTCCCATGTCGTTACATGTTGGTAAATTAAAGGAACCATCTAGACAGTTCAGTCAACAGTTTACTGAAATGAGCCTCATTAGTGAGGCTCAGCTGTCACAGGAGTGTAATTTAATCCTATTGAATTATCACTCAAAAATGCCTAAGCGCCTGCTTCTTGTATACTGGATACAGGGTTTGCTACGAACACTGTCACTTCACCAGCTGATGAGAAAGAAAGTAGCAAAAAAAATATGCAGGGACTGTCTGTTCCCATCTGCCCCCCCCCCCATCAGAGTACTAGTGTCAACTCCGAACAGAATATTACATTTCATTGCAGATCAAATACATCCCAGGGATCATTTCCTTCTCAGATCTAAGATGTAAAGGTTGGGTGAAGAGTACTTGCTCCCTCCTTCCTCTCTTCCATTTACAAGCGGGAAAGAAAAAAGAAGAGAAAAGCCTGATTGGTACAAAGCCAATTTGAACAAGATGTTCTGTTTCTGAAATGTTGATAGAACTCTTTATTGTAGGATATTTGTGAGCTGCCATATGTGGAGCCGTGCTTTGTAGATGGCAAACTAGCACATGAGATTACTTCCTAATAGCTGTGTCCTTGCTGTGATTTCCAAAGTATTTGGAGGTGAGTTGTGTCTGGGAAGCGGTAGAACTAGAAGAACTGAAGGCCTGCTGCTGAGTAGAGATGTTTGCTGCTCTAATTTCTAGGGCGTATGTGTGACTGTCTGCTGGCTCAGTCAAATCATTCTGGAGATTGTCAATGTATGAGTTTTGATGAACTAATGATTTTTAAGCCCTTTCAAAAATCGAATTATTTTTTATTAACATAAGAAAATCAGCCTAAAACTATATAGCTAAATCTTTAAAAGTTAATTATCAGCTAAATGGTTAAGAGCATTTGCTGCTCTCATGGAAGACCTGGGTTCTGTTTCCAGCACCAGCATCAAGTGGCTCGTAACGGCCTGTAACTCCAGCTCTCTTCTGGCTTCTACAGACACGAGTACTCAGTATATACATAACAGCTCCCAACCCCTGCCCTCCCCCCACATACACATAGTTAAAAAGAAAACAAATTTTAGAAAAATTATTCTCCAGAGCAGGAGAGAAGTCTCAGGGTACTGGCTTCTCTCACAGAGGACCTGGGTTCGGTTCCCAGCTCCCACATGGCAGCTAACAAGCATCTGCTACTCAGTTTCAGGGGATCTGGTGCCCAGTTCTCCTCTCTGTAAGCACCACACAAACATTGTGCACATCCAGGTAGAACACTACAAGAAATACACCGAAAAATAAATAAAAGAATTCTTCCAACACAGATGAATTTCTGGTGTTCTACCATAATCATAAAAGCCAATATTTCACATTTTCTTCATATATATCAACCTCTGTATGGCATATTCTACATGAGTAATTTTTCTTTTTTCATGACTCTCAAGGAGTCTAAGACTTGGCTTTATTTCAAGCAACATTTTGCATCTACAAAAGCTGCAACTTAATTCAAGATCATCCAGTAAGAGCGGTACTCGAACCCACAACTTGTGAACATAACCATCCTGGCCACACTGTGGTAACAGCTGTGAAGTCACAGAGTGAGAACCAGGTCAGAAGTTCTAGATGTTTGCACACACCACTGCTGGTTTCTAAATGAATGCCAGGCACCAGTCTAGTTGCTGTCATGTTCTCCTCTTCTGCCATGGCAGGCTAACCATGGTGCTGGATCAGGATGTTAGTGTACTGTGATGCATGCAGGTCACGTGATAACAAATAGGGTCCCTTAGCATCTGGAGGCCTGGCGGATGTCCCTGTGACAGCATATCCGACCTGACCTGCTTCCTTCTCTCCTCAGTATTGTAAATCATACGGCTGCTCTCTTCCGTCCCTCCACCCTCCCTCCCCTGACCCTCATGTACCTGTCAGGCTTCACTGAAGATGCACTAAATTCTAAATGGTACAAAACTGACTCTCCATAATAGGTGGATAAAAACAGGCAATGGAGCTTCGTGGTCCCATTCAGATGGCAGGTGGCAGCCAGGCCAAGCCAAGAAATGACAATGGGCCAACCTGTGTGAAAGCACACCTTGGGAAATACACCTGTTCTTCTTCCTCGTTGTTCTTCTGGTAGAGAAGAGGAATCATTACCAGAATATACATACTCATCTTGGTCCCCTCCAATGGAATGATGCCTAAAAACAACTCCAAGATTGCTATGGATTGCTATGGATGCGGAACTCCTCTTGATCTCAACATTGATTTAAAGGTTTATTTTCCACTTATGTGTCTGCCTGTGTGGATCACATGAGGGCAGCGCCCACATGTGAGGGAAGAGGTGGTCTGATTCCCCTGGGGCTGGGTCTACAGGGGGCGGTGAGCTGCCCAATGTGAGTTCTGGGAACTGATCTCAGGTCCTCTGAAAGCAGCAAGAGCTTTTATCCACCAGGTAATCTCTCCAGAATCAACATGTATTTTCTGTGAGAGACACAAAGGACACCTCCGTTACTTTGACTAGTGGTGGGCAACCTCATTTGAAAAGTAATGAAGATGGCAGAGATGCTCCCCCAGGAGGCTATATTCTAGTCCCTGCTGCACTGACTAAGAGAAAATGTAATTTAAAATCCATGCCCAGTGATTCGCTGGCACAAAAATGTCTGTAATGCCCTAGAACAGGGCTGCATGTTGTCACTGCTTTTTTGTTTTTTTGACTTTTTTTTGACATGTCACTATCTATGGCAGTCAACAGCACTGAGTACAGTGCAGTAAGGCTTTAGATAAATAAACACAAGCTCGATAAGTGAAGATACAGTAGCTAATCTTTCCCCAGGAATGGCAGAGGGGGGTGCCTAGGCAGAGAATCCACAAAAAAAAACTTCCTCCAGACTCCACTGAGCAGGCCACATGCAGCCAGGAGAGCCCTCTTTATCAGAGTGGGCGTGCTCTTTCCAGGAACTTCTAACAAAACACAAGAACAAAGGGCATCTTGTACTCAAGATGCCTTGGTAACTAGCATGTCAGTGCTAGTCTTCTGAGTGCCTTCATGAACTTTCATAATTAACTCCAAGTCACATGTTCACAGTCACCCTATTTACTTGTAAAGGGGACATGTGCGGCCCACATCCAGACCTTGGCAGCATCATACCTCGTCATTAGTAACAGCCGGCATCCATTTTCCCTTCCACTGTTTCTCATCTCTGATAAGCCTCCCCCAGTTCTACTGTCTTTCATCTGCTCTCGGGATTTTCCAGGTTCCTTTCATTAGAAGTCTGACAGAATCATAAAGCTCTTTACCTGATAAGAAATGTTGGAAAAGAATTTTTTAATACTCTATTTAAAAGTAGATTTAAAAAATAATTCATAATTATAAATGTATTTGATATATATCATATCATACATTATTTATATCATATCAGATATATCATACATTTAACTATATAGAATAATATAGTATATATTTATAAGTTGTCTATTTATATAATACATATAATTATATAATTATTAATATAAACTAGAAATATATTTATAATTAAGTTATAAATATATTTAGAACTTAATTATAAATATATTTAGAAATGGAAATATATGTACAAATAAATTGCAATTAATCCATTTATAGAAGGAGGGCATGTCCAGTAAACTAGACACTAGTAATAATATTGCCATTTCTTATTTGTAAAAAGCTTCAAAGGTATTGGTGAGCATAACTCCCTGTAAAGTGAAATTTTGCTTATTAATTCTATTTTGCCAAAGCATATCAAGTAGCTAATACTTTTCTCTACTTACTTGAAGAATCGGCACACACAGCTCTTTTTAAGTTAAAGTATCACAGATATGGGTTATTGGAGTAACTTTTTCTTCGTCTTCCCCCCTCCTTTCTCTTCTTGTGCTTGGTTTGACACAGGGCTCTCGCGTGCTAAGGACTTAGTGTGGACTTAGTACACACTTTACTGTTGCACTCACCTCACCCTCCGGCAACACTGTATTATCACAACCAGGAAGGTGATGTTAAGGATCCCGGGGGTAGAGCCACAGATGTGGCCTAACACCGTGTCATGGACACAAAAGTTCCTAGGACAAAGGGTTAGCTGGAGAAAGCCTCACTCGAGTAAAGGCTGCGTGGCCTTTCTGCATGCAGAACATACAGAGGATGGTGGCAGAGGGCGGTAGTTATGACTCCCGGTGCACTGTTTCAGCACTGGGGCCTATGTAAAACAGAAACACGCGGGAGGACAAGATCAAGTGTTTCTTAGGCCTTTAAGTGACATCACTCCAAGGTTTCCTTGAGATGTACCTAATGACTTCGGTGGTTTGGATACCATTCTCTGCAGTTCCAGGGACTTTCAAAATAGTATCTAGGCTGTGACAGGAAAGTGTAGAGAAAGGCATTTCCCTGTTGGTATCATTGGATGCCACATAACAAACATCTGGATAGATAACATAACCAGAAGGTTAGGCAGGCGTAGGTGGAAGGTACGGAAGATGTGAAGGCTGTTTTCCTGGCATGTTCTATAGTATATCTGCTATCATAATCTAGTCAGTTTCCCCAGTCATTTCCTCCCTGACTTGTGACCTGAGATTTCGCAAACTTTGGGCCAATTCCTTTACAGGATGGCTTTGCGGTCAGCTAGATTTCACATACGCTTTTTAAGATGCATCTCAAAGCTTTAGGACTCTTACAGTTCCCAGGTAATTATATCCATGCTTTCTTGTAAAAATGATATTTGTCTGTTTTCCTTACTAATGAATCATGCCAACATGCTCTTATGGGGGACTTCTCTCCAGGGTAAATTCGGGAAACCAGACTAGCCGGAATGCGTGACAGCTGGACTATCTTTGACATACCAGTAGGACAAAGCCGTTTCCTTTTCATATAAAGCCAAGCTGGACTCTGGAAAGAGTTTTCTGGAAAGAATGTGCTCCAAATGAACAGCGCCCCCATGCGTCATCTTTACAGGGCAGTTTGGATTTAGTCTCTTTCAGTAGCAGCCTCCTCCTTGGTTTTGTCAAGAACAGTTTCAAGCCCCTTAGTTAGAAGTCCTTCCCGGCCTGCTCCAGCGTCGTGTCTGCCTTCCACCTCTTTTCAGGGCTGCCACGACCAAGCTGGCAGACCTGCTGCCCCTTCCGCTCGCTCTCCCAGTTACTTTTCCCTAAAAGGCGACTAACAGCTCACACTGCTTACAGCAGTGGCTGTTCTGCTAATCTTTGGATTTATTCTAAGCGTGCAGCCCGAGGGGCTGGGCAGATGGCTCAGTAGATAAAGTGCTGGCCACGCAAGTGTGAGAACCTCAGTTCAGATCTCCAGAACCCATGCAGATTTGGACGGTGAGACAGAAAGGAGGTGAAAACGGGAAAATCCCCCAGCTGACCTGCGGTTTCCAGCAGCAAATGACAAGGAGACCTGTCTCAAACAAAGCAGAAGGTGAGGACAGACACCCAAGGCTGTCCTCTGACTTCCACATGTGCACCACAGCATGCGTGCATTTACACACTCACACACACCATTATCCACACATGCACAAAAAAATTCACGCACACAGAGTATTTTTTAAGTGTAGCATAATGCAGATACACTACGACCCTTCCCCCCAGATGAATTTGATCCAATGAATAAAGACTGACACACGTTCAACTAAGTTGTCCGTTCCAAAACACAGGGTTGTTTACACAATTTTATCAATGCCTCCCTAGCTGAGTGCATTGAGCCTGGTTGTGAACACATTGCAGTTGGGATTTATCTCTAATTAACACTTAGATTATCTTAGAGTAAATCTAAGATTCTTAGCCATTGGAAGGCTAAATGTTGGGATAAATATTATTAAAGGTTTGTGTCTGTCTTGAGGCCCTTACGGTCCATGACTACCCTATAGCGTTATGTCTTTGGCAGATATGAAATGAATTTAAGTAAAACCTTAATTATAAATAAAGAAAATCATTGCAGTGGCCCAGCTAATTCATCACACAGTTTCATACCATTCAGATTGGCCTAAAAATTCCTTGGCAAATATTGAATTTTATAGCATGCTGTCAAAATGTGAAAGTTCAAGATAACTTTTAAATGAGTGCTACAAATTAAATCTGAGCCAGAAGAGAAGAGCAGCTTTAAGTGGATAAGTATTTGTTGAATACCTATGATTCATTGGATACTGTTCTGGGTACTAGGGACGAAACAGTAGTCAAGGATCTGTCCTTAAAACTTAAATAAGTTCTTATTAATTTTCAGGAATAATTCAGAAGGAATGGCAGTTTATTTCCTTTATACATTGTTAACTATATTGTGCTTTTTGATATAGTTTATATGATTTTTGTCAAAGAATTAACTTGGGGAGTGAAGGATACATGCATTCTTTTTGTTATTTTGGAATCACTAGGATATACAAGTTTCAAGGTTGAACCCCACAATCCTGCACTGACAGTTAAGGGATTCCAGTTGGGATGATGTTTTTCATTCCACTTTCTAGCTTCCTAGTTTGCTTCTGAAACAACACTTTTTGTCTTATAATTGTGTAACAAGTAGTTTCATGTAGCTACATTCTTATGTGGTTATTCAAGTTTTAATCTTCTGTTTTAAAACAAACGGAGTATTTAAGGAGAGAGAGACAAGCAGTAAAGGCTAGCAGCGCTACCTGGGGTCATTAGTGGAGATCCAGTTGTCCGCACATTATAGGGAATTAGTCGCTTTTCGGAAGGAGCTTTTAATTGCTTAATCTAAGTAATGTGGGCGATGGCATACGTGTTTTATTTCAGGACCTATCTAGCCCACTCAGAAAATGTAATGGACCTAATTTTCATTTAGTATAGGTCTGTGCAGTTCCTAAAACATCTAAATGGCTATTAATTTAATCAGGTAATTTAACTATAGCTCTAGAAAAGGCCACCAGCTAGTTGTCACGCAATGATTAGGAGGATGACATTTCTATCCCATGATGCCAGAGGCAGGCTTTGATACATCATTTTCTTTTTGAAGGTTAAACTCAGATAACCTGCCTTTGGCATTTAATTAGCTACATATTAAACACTCTTTTAATAATAAAATGATTAAAATTTTTATTGCTTCTCAAATGAGCCCCCTTTAGACAGATTTAATGACTTGGTTAGATCACTGTAGTTTGTGAACCAAACCTTTCTCAGGCCACTGTATGGTAATGATATGGTTTATAGCTTGCAAAATGTGTATTTCATTCAAATGGTAGCCATAATCATTTTGGATAAAACTGATAATGCTTTCTTCTGTATTTTTAAGTCGGACTGTTAAATGTCACCGGAAAGTAACTAGAAACACATTGATTCAAAATTTCCAGAAATGACCACGTTCAAGATTGATAAAGAGACAATGAGCTTTGTTTAATATGCTGAATCACATATGCTAATTGTTTACTCTTTGAAAAAAATGTTTTCCATCATTAAAAGCAGTGTTGAAACGACTTCAGAGGACTGTGGGAGAAGGGTGAGGCCTCCCCTGCAGCTGCAGCCCTCACTAGCTCTTCAGTTAAAATGGCCACCGAGGGACTGCTGGGTGCTCATCCATAGCCCGAGTCTGGAAGGAGAGACTGTCAGTAAAACACCAACGTAGGACTACGGAGACAGACTTCTCTCCTTAAGAATAAAGAGCAGGTGACTTTTTTTAAAGTTCTGCTGAACACTGATTATTTTTTAAAATTTACCCATGGGGGCTTCTCCTTCTCTGAGCAGGCAGGAAGTAAGGGAACAAGTGTGAGAGTGGGAATGTGGCGGGGCGAAGAGAGGATGGAGTGGGCTGCAATCAAGCTGTAAAGTGAATGAATGAATGAATGAATGAATAAATAAATAAAATTGCACCTGCAAATTCATTGGCTGCTGTGTTTCTACCAGGGTCAGAACACAGACTTTTACTTTTTTCCCTCCTACTAAAGGATCTCGTCGTGAAAACGGGTGTTTGGGTGTGGTTTCTGCCTACTCCAGAGCCCAGGAGGGAAGCTGTGCTGTGTGCGGGGGTGAGGGGCACTCTGCAAAGTTGAGCTGCCTGCCAGCTCTGCAGTGGACTCCAGGTGCCCAGGTTTGAGACCTATTGCCCTGGCTGGGAAGAGCTTTGGTGATGTCGCTGACTTTGAGTTGTTTCTGTTCTTGTAAGGAAACATTCATCTGCATTATTGTGAGTAAACTCAATAAAACTCATGAGAATAAGGGGTAAATATTGCCTGAATTTACTTTTTCACTTAAAAAAAAAAACACCTTAGTTTTCCTTCAATTTCAAACTTATCGCTTAAATATGTACATATTTTATAGTTTGCATGTTACAGGACCCTCAAGCCCCCTGTACTGAAGGCCTGGCCCTCAACTTGACAGGAGTGGAGCCTTTAACAGGTGGGGTTTAGGACTGGACTTTTAAGTCATTGAAGCACACACTTAAAGAAGGCAATGAAAGTCTGTTCTCCTTTGTTTTCACTTGGCTGGTGTGAGCTGAGTGATCTTGCCTCTTCAGGCACTGTGGTGGTTTGAATAGTTATGACCTTAGTCAACTCCAGTGTTTGAATGTTTATGAAGTGAAAGTTTTAGAAGGTGTGGCCTTGTTGGAGTAGGTGTGGCCTTGTTGCAGAAAGTGTGTCACTGTGGGGCTGGCTTTGAGGTCTCCTGTGCTCAAGCTGTGTCCTGTGTTGACATAGTCCTCTTTTGCTGCCTTAGAATTAAGATGCAGGACTCTCAGCTTCTTCTCCAGCACCATGTCTGTCTGCACGCTGCCATGTTTCCCACCTTGATAATGGACTAAACCTCTGAGTCTGTAAGCTGCCCCAAATAAATGTTTTCCTCTATGAGAGTTGCCTTGGTCATGGTGTCTCTTCAGAGCAATGAGGCCCTAAGAAAGGCACCTGTGCCGTCCTATGCTGCTTTGCCATGGGCCCAAAAGCAACACAGCCAGATAATCATGGACTGAAACGTCTAAGCCTCTATGTTAGACTCAAAAGTTAGCTCATGTGCTTGCTCTAGTCATGGGAAATGGAGTAACAGGAAATGCTCAGTTCAAGGAAACTGAACAACAACAACAACAACAAAACCTACACACACACTATACAGTTGCCACCCACCCAAGCTGAACAACGCTTTAGTCAGCCTCTCCAGGCTGCCTCTAGCTTTCCTGCTGAGTACCTACTTCTGCTGCCCAGTCCCTCCGAGTTCTCTCCCCGAGAGTCTTGCTTTCCACAGTCCACAGTCTTGTAGACCATATTATAGACTGTAGTGCGCATGTTTTGTGTATCACACTTTTTAAGTTTATGAGAAGTTTCGTGAGCGTCCTCTCTTTCTAGTTACGGGATGCGCACATTTCCATTCTGCGGACAGATCACAGTTGCTTTTCTAACCACTCTTTCTCGATGGCTGTCTAGGCTGCTCCCACTAGTTTATTGTTACTGAAAATACTGTGACCATTCTCTTACAGCTTTTATTTTTGGACATATGTTTTCTTCACCATTGAATGCAAAAGGGTAGAGTTATTGGGCTATTTTAACACTTAGAGGCTTAAGTTTCGAAGAAATGGTCGATGTGTTCCACTTTGGTGTAATTGTCAAGGAGCCTGTCTCTGCCCCTCTTAGCTTGGAGGACTAAAACTAAGCACCTGCTTGTAGTCAGGGAAGTAAGAGTGTTTAGAGTTTTAATGGTGCCTTTACCCTGCCTTCACTCATAGCATTTTCTCCTTGCAGGTTTCAAAAAGAGATTCCTCCTTCACTCCGTATGAACAGTTGCTGCTCTCAGTTCCAGGCTTCTACTCTGTTTCAGGCTCCCTCTTCATGACTGACAGTTCCTTCCCCAAGAGCTAAGGCTACATTAGCCATGATGATGATACTGGGCACACTTGCGATCTAGCAGCTGAAGAATGATGAGTCAAAATCACAGATTTATTTTAAAAAATGTGAAATGTCTCGTTACTCTCATGTAAACTGTTTATAGAGTTGTGGTATTGTCAGTGTATATGTTAAATTATGGTAAAATAAAATTTCATCTGTTTTTAATTGTAAAAAATAAATTATTTATTCATCTTGGGAGGAGGAAGCGCATATGCTATAGTAGGGATGTGGGGGTCTAAGGACAGCTTGTGGGACTCTGTTCTCTGCTCCCACCATGGGGGTCCTGGGGACTGAACTCCAGTTGCTGGACTTGCGGACAAGCCCTTCACCCACCAAGCCATCCTGCTGTTTCTGTCTTTTCCTTTTCAAAAGACGCAGCTTTTAGGAAACTTAAAGCAATGCACACCCCATTTTATTTCTGTCTGTCACTCAGATGTGTGTCTCCCTGATGAACAAAATGTTACACAAGCTTGGCTACTTTCCATGGTTTTCCCAGTTATGAACAAAGCAATCCACAACAGGCTTCCGGGGAAATGACAGGACAACCAGAGGAGAAATTAGAGGTGAGTTGTACAGACTATGAATAAGGGACACTGCATTTTTCTGGAAGGTGTGGTTAGGAGGGCTTGAGACTAAGCGGAGTGTCAGTCATGCATGTTCTTCTAGAACACATTTTCAGTTCAGATCCTGATTAGTCTTTAAAATACCTCCTTTATGTTCGTGCTCATGCAAATGCCAGTGAGACAAAAGGATGATGTCAAGGGAGGTCTCTCCCACTCCAAGGCCACCAGGAGCTTAATGTTTGAAAGCCCAAGTATAGGCACATTTTGTTCAGAGGGTGCTCTGTGCATTTGAAATGCAGCAGATTGTTTGGGACTGTGTCTTCCTTCAAATGAGTCAGCAACAAAACCTTTCTAGTTAAACAACCCAACCGAGCAAGTCAAGTTAAGCAGTGACCGGGAGACATCTGCGTGGGGGGTAGTGATCCTGTCTGAGGCTCATCATCTGAGATAAGAGAAATAGGCATTCTTGCTGAGAAAAGCAAAGATGGTTTTTCTAAAAGATGTCATCTGCCCATAGGAGTATTGGGGGCCTGGGCCTCACTGGTAACTTCTAAAACTGGGTCTATGGAAGGCATACAGTTGGGGTTCCCACGCATGGATTCTGTATCTGTGGAGTCAACCAAACACAGATCAAAGATATTCAGAAAAATTTATATTGAGACTTTCATATTTTAACCACATTGTGTGTTTCATAAACCAAACAACGCCTTGCTCTCTGAAAATACTAGTTAATCAACAAGCCGTTTGGTTACTGCAAGCCCAGCCTGCTGATGTGTTTAAGCAATTGTTCTGTGCTGTATAATTGTTTGATGACGGCAAGTTTCTATTCTCTCTTGAGATGGGTTCCAAGAATCATAATTATTTGTTTATTAAATTATTATTATTATTATTATTATTACTGTGTGTGTATACAAATACATTTTTGTCATGATGAGTGTATGGAGGTGATAGAGAAATTTGAGATATCGGTTCTTCTCTTCCATGTGGGTTCTGGGGATTGAACTCAGGTCTCCAGGCTCAGTGCCTTACCCCTTGAGCCATCTCTCTGTCCCACTGTTATTTTGCCCCTAAGAAATGCTCACAAATATGAAGCTGATTTCTGAACTGTGATGTCCTTTATGTGCCTTTATCTGTGGTAGCATATATACACAGAAAATTGCCAGAGATTTGGGTGCTTTCTTCCACTATAAAGCATACCATGGCAAGCAAAGAGTAGAGATAATGGAGACAAGGGGAGCTTCTCTATCTACTAGGAGTGACCCTGACACTGACTAGGCAGTGTGTTCAACAAGCCAAACTGTAATTTCTCTTGTCTAGGATCAAGTTGTTTCAATGAACCAGCATTCTCCCAGCCCAGCTCTGCTCCCCTGTAAGCTGTAAATCAGATTTGGAGAATGTTTTACTATAAATCCTTAGGAAGGAAAAGAAAAGAGACTGTTTTCCTCGCAGCGTCTGCAGCACTCTCTCGGGGAGAAAGCTGGGGATCTGGCTTTCCCAGAGTGATGTGAGGACCATTGGTGCAGTGATGTTAAAATCCTCCTGCAGGCAACAGCCAATTCCAGGATGGGATGTGGCCTCTAGTAAGGTGTGGGCCATGTATGCATTTAATGACTTGGTCTATAGTTTTACTTTCCAATTGGCACCTATGAATTGGACATACCTATTACATTCAATATGAAATATTTTTCTGTTAAAGCCTGCTGATTGGCTCGATTAGCATATGGCTTAGAATTTTAAATAAAAATAATTAGACAACTACTTACTGTGAACATTGGAATTTCTTAGATAAATCATACATATTTCCAGATAATGGAAGATGCTACCCCCATGAATAATGCAGTCTTAGTAATTTGTTTATAGACATGCAGAGATGTTTCAAACATGCTTTTTGCATTTGCTTTTGTTTTGTTGGAAAAATCAAGGCATGGCCAAGTGTACAGCCAACATGGAAGGGAACCTATGTGATGTGTGGGTAGTGGGTAACATGGATGCTCAGGGACCATTAATGTATGAGAAATCTCAGTTAACTTGAGCTGCTGTAATAAAAATACCATAGGGGTATTGTAGTGGTTTTTCCTTCCAGTCCCAAGCTCCCAGAATAATGACTCGTGAGACTAATTTATATATTTACAAATACCTATCCTCTTCTCTGACCAGCTCATAACTTAGCATAACACATTTATACTAATCTGCATTCTGCCACATGGCTGGTTACCTCTATACAGTTACCACGTGTCTATCCTCCTCACATCTTGCAGGACAAATCCCCTATGCCTGGCTCTATTCCAGAATTCTTTCTGCCTGCTGGATGTCCCACCTCTTGTTTCCTGCCTGTGCGATAGGCCATTAGCTTTTTATTGACAGGCAATGCTCCATACAGACACAAGAGATTTCTTCTACTTAGGTGAGCTTTCTCTCTCTCTCTCTCTCTCTCTCTCTCTCTCTCTCTCTCTGCCTCTGCCTCAGTGCATGTGTGTGCGTGTTTTCTGACTTTGGTATATATGGTTTTCCTTCTCTCTATCTCTCTACTCTTCCTGGCTCCTCCCTACTTTACCTCCCACCTGGATCCACTTTCTTTCCATCGCTCATTAGAAAACCAACAGGCTTCAATGGGAAAATAATAAGTAAAATGAAATAAAAAATAAAAAACAAAAACTAGCACATCAGAACTGGACAAAACAAAACAAAACAAAAAAAAAGAGACCAAGAGAAGGCATAAGAAACAGAGATCCACTCATTTGTACACTCACAAATCCCATAATAAAAATCCTAACCTGGGAGTCACTATGCATACATGTGTGTGTGTGTGTGTGTGTGTGTGTGTGTGTGTGTGTGTGTGTGTATGCAAAGAATATGCAGGGTAAAAAGAGGGAAACTATATATATATATATATTAACAAAATAAAAATGAAAAATAATGAGATAATTTAAAAAATAAGATCCCCAACATGACATTATCAGACTAGGAACCTCTATAGATGTCATTGAATTGATCATCTGCTGAACGTCTATCTGCTACTGAGCATACTGCCTACCACTAAGAGTGGTTTGTTACCCCAGTAAGACTCCCTTGGAAGACACAACATTTTCATCTATGTGGCTATGTATTGTAGATTGTTTCTGGGTGAAGGATGGGAGACATGTATCCACTTATGTTTCCAGCTCTAGGTCCCCAACTGGTGCAGACCCATGCAGGCCCTGTGCATGCTGTCTCAGTCTTTGTGAGTTCTTATATACATCAATCATGTTGATATAGATAGCCTTGTTTTCTTGATGTCCTCTGTCCCCTCTGGCTCTTAAACTCTTTCCTTCTTCTCTTACATGGGGTCCCTGAGTCCTGAAGGAAGACATTCCATTTAGAGCTGAGTATTCTAAGGTCTCTTACTCCCTGCATACTGTCTGGCTATGGGTCTCTGTATGTGTTACTATCTGCTGCAGCAGATAGAAGGAGGGAGCTTCTTTGATGTTGGCTGAGCAATGATTTATGAGTATAGCACTGATTTATGAGTCTAGAAAAATGTCATTAGAACTTATTTTTTTGCTATGTTTCATCTTGTTGTTTAGAACAGTAGTATTTGGTTTTACCCTAGGTCCCTGAATGTCTAGTCACAGGTCTCCTACAAAGTGTCAGGTGTGGATTCTATGTTATGTCAAATCAGATGTTGGTTGGCTACTTCTGCTTTGTGCCAGCACTGTGCACTAGCATATCTTGCAGGCAGGACAGCACTATAAAACAAAGGGCAAGTGGCTGTGTCGCTGTTTGCATTGTCCTTTGGTAGCACTCAGAGTTCCTTCAGTTACCAAGACACTAGCATGTAGCTCTTAAGGCTCTATGTAGATACCAGCTTATTCAGTGGCTGTGTAGGAGTTGCCTTTAGCAGTTAAGCCTTGCTGGCAGTTTATGCAGAGAAAACTATAGTTTTGGCGAAAGCCTGGGTTGTTTGGAAGTTTCCTTGGGAATTCTTTGGCCAACCACTCACCCAGTCCTGGTACTGGAGGCTTCATTTGATGACAAAACATGGCCAGTTGGAACTCTGTACCCACCATTACTTGGCAATTTCATTTCTATCACTTTCATATATGTATATATTTTAAGTAGCTTTTACTGTATTAGGTTTCCATACTACCCCTAAAGTGGCCTTTAATTTTAGCTATCTCTGGTCCTATTCCTGCCCGTATCCTCCTCTTCCCTTTCCATCTCTACTTGATCCTCCTCTTCCAGCCCTTCCCACATATCCAACCATTATGATATGGCTTTCTTACACTACTGGAATCTGAATATCTGGAGCAAAGTGCCAACATGGTCTGGTTCTTGGTAAAAGCTTCTTCCTGAATTATAGATCATTATCTTCTTTTAGCATTCTTACTTAGTAGAGAGGAGAGGGAGAAAGGGAGAAGAAGGTAAGGAGCAAGGAGGAAAAGGGTAAGAGGGACAGGAAGGAGAGATGTGGAAGGAGGGGAGAAGGAGAGAGAGAGAAAGAGAGAGAGACTTTTAGTTCTTGTAAGGCTTTTGGTTTCACTGATAAGGTCTTCATCCTCACACTTTGTCTCCCTGCATCTCCTGAAACAAACTCATTGAGATTAGAGTTTCAACATATACATTTTGAGAAGACATAGATGTTTAGCTCATACCACAATCAAACTACGGTTTCAGGAGAAATGTAATAAAAATGATTAAGGAGATAAGACAATTATTATTGAAGAAGAATGTGAATTCCACCTTCCCGCCATAAGAATCATGAAGACATGAATAAGATGGATAAGTCTTTAATGCATCCCCATTGTTCACATGGAAAATGAGGATTGGAACCATCAATATTATGTGGCTTCTATAAGGATTAAATGAAGAATCCATTCAGAATTCTTAGCACATGCCTTACATTGAGCTCAAGTGGCTGTCATAATGATCATTGTCAATAATTTAGTTGTTAGTGTCTATTTTGGTGAGTGGCTTCTTGAGAGGAGAGGTCACATATGCTGGGATGGAAGTTGGAGGTACGAGGGCTGCTAAGCTTTTATTGATGTTGGCTAATAGTCTCTTTTCTTGTTGATATCTTAAACAACCTGACCAAACAAACAAACAAACAAAAAACTCAAGGAAGCAAGGACTTATGCTGACTTATAGTTCTAGGAAATCCTCCTATCATGCCCAAGAGGACATGGTGGAAGTTGGGAAGGCATAGAAGCAGGAGCCAGAGGTTGCATGCACAGTCACAAAGCATAAGCTGAAGGTGCTCAGCTCACATTCCCCTTTGCATGCAGCCCAATATTCAAGCCCAGGGAATGGTGTGATGCACTTCTTTCTGACTGTTTTCCATGGTGATTCTAAAATCCATCAAGTAGACAAAGTTAATCATACCAGTACTTGATTTGAATCCTACTATGAGTTTTGATGGATTTGCATCCTATTGGCCATCAGCATCACTGGAGCAGAGATGTGGGTGAAAGGTTGGTGCACAGCATCCCTCCAAACACTCTGTGGACATTATTTGGGCATTGTTATGATGATTATTTCTAAATAGAAGCCATTTCACTGTTTAAGTGCCTGGCCTATAACCTTGTCTGAAGCACTGTTGAACACTCTGCTTTGGATTCTGTGAAATATCAGCAGACTCTAAGATACAGCTAAATCAGTGGTTCTTAATAAATTATGTGACCACATTTTCCCTCTCAATGTTGTTAAAATAATGAAGGAGCCCACAAGCTCAGAAAATGCAACAGGCCATTTATGGATCTCATCCTTGGTTTGATCATCTGAAATACACTACTGGACATCAGTTTTATGCCTCAATGGGAATTTCTTTACAGGAATTCCAATGGCATGGCTGTTCCACCCATACTTTGGCTTATAAGAGAAAATGTATCTTTCATACACGGCTATTACCTTATATGCAAATTCCTTGGTGGGAGCCTTCCTGGGTTTTCTGTGCAGTTCTTAGGGTTCAATTCATTACCCCTGATCATTATTCAATTTGTTGGGCTTTGAGCACCTGATAATTGAAAGCTATGCAAGTGTTATAAATTATATTGTCCATGTTCATAATCTCCATTTCAGTGTTTATAGGTTTGTTGTAAAAATTCACTGTGTCAGAACCTTACATACAAGCTCTTATACTGAAAGCAAATTAATTTGTAAATACTTTTTTATATACTCTGAAATATTTCATCAAGTTTTACATTTTTTTCAGATATGGTTTTTATGGCTCTTGGTGTCAGGACAGTATCAGTGAGGAGTATGTCTCACAGACTGACTTATTCTTTTTTTTCATGACAAATATTTATTGGCTGAGAGTGGAAGGTAATGATTACCTATGTCAAGCCTGTTTCTTTTCAGACGAATGACAGGGAACTAGGCTTTAAGAGTTATAATATCCATTTTCTGATGTCTTCACTGTATTAGTTATTCTTTTATTGCCATGAAAAAAAAAACATCGTGACTAAGGCAACTTACAAAAGAACACATTTAATTGGGTTTGCTCTTTTAAAGGGTTAGGGCCCGTAATGGCATGGCATCAGGAACAGCTGAGCACTCCTGAACTGCAAACCAGAAGCAGAGAACCCTGCAAGAGTCTTTTAAGGCCTCAAAGCCCACTCTTAAAAAAATCATATGGCCGGATTTCCCCCCTCAATGTTGTTAAAAATTATGAGAGAGCCTACAAGCCCAGAAATGTATCCAACAAGTCCATCCAACAAAGTCCATACCTCCTAATTCTTCTCAAACAATTCCATCAACTGGTGACCAAATATTCATACATATGAGCCCGGGGAAGGGCATTCATGCTCAAAATTCCATACTCCCCAAATAAAAATAAGCAAAATGAAAGCAAAATATGATATCCTCCATAGTCTCTTCTCCTTGACACCTCCCAATCTTATCAAGGTCATGAGGACTAGAAGGTTCCTCAGCTTCCTGTGAACAAATAATTTTGTTTAGTGTAGTAGAACTAATTACTCAGTGAGAACAATTCTTTGCTTTAAAACTAAAAAGAGAAAAGAAGAATAATAAAGAATAAAAGGAAAGAGAAGAGAAGGAAGGGAACAGAAAGGAGAAACCAGAGTGAATGAAAACAGGAAGGAAAAAAATGCAAGTGACATTTTTGAGGTTGGTGGTGAACTGGTTTTAGCTTCATCAGTACCACCTCTATCTGGTGATGATTTACTGCGTAAGTTTACCTCGGTGAAAATAGCCTCCATCATGTGATAGTTCTTAGAATTATTGTGAAAACTTTCATTGATTTCCACATGGCTACACCTGCTACACATGGCTACATTCCTGCTCTAACAGTGTGTGTGAACTTTCTTGATGAGAAGTGTCAAAACAAGCTGACACCTCAGCACTTGCTCCTGTGGACACACTCATTAGCAATGGCAAAGAGGTTTTATATCATTAAAAAATGATGAACTTAGGAGAGCAGGCAGCTGCCTAGTATCTAAATAAAGAACCTGTGCTGTGCTTTGGAGACTGGTAGACAGCCTAGAAGGGAGTATCTGGTGTCTCTGAGGAAGAGAATACAGGTGCACAATTACACTCTTTGCAGGTACTAACATTTGTCAACTTCTACAATCCGGGTACTGACCCAGGTGGAAGGAAGGGTGAGGCAAATGACGGAGAAACTGAGGAGGTGCTGTCAGTCCTCAGAGGTAGGGAAGGCTATTCTCAGCCTCACTTGTGTGACCGACGGGGTAAGGCAAGGCTTGACCAGAAAGGAGAAGAAAGAGGCAGTGAGCAGCAGAAGAAAGAAAGGTTGTGAGTGAGATTTTGCTCCCCTGGCTCTCCTTTTTGTTTCAGCAATGAATATATACACATGGGTGAATTTTCCAATTACTGGGGAAGACAACTCTGAAACATATATACTTTATAGACATAGATGGTTTATTGTATAAAATTTTTTAATCATTATTGATATCATTCAATATCTAAGACAAAATATGTATTTAAGTAAATTTGCATTTTATTATTTTAAATGCACTTTGGAACATCCTGGCTTCCTATGCACACATTTTGGTTTGCTAGAGAACAAGAATTGTTACGAGGAGACATAAAAGCTGCTTATTTTTAATGGAACTTGTACATAAATCTTGCACCTATAACGTGATCGAGTGGCATGAATTTTCAGGGCTTGTTTTTGTGTCACTGGCAGGGGAACCTGGTGCTTTTTACAGCAATCGCCAGGAGTGGAATTGAGCTACTTGCTGGTGTCATAAATAAGAGAGGATGTCATGGCTGTTTTCATTTGACTGAGCAGTAATGGAGTTAATTATACTTTCCGTCTTTGTTTTTGATCTGTGTTTCCAAAGTCATCTAAGCTTTAGGGTGTTTTCTTTTTTAACCCTTCCCTTGCCTGACTAGATTATCGGATCTCACACATATAAGTTTGTTTGTCTTTTAAAACTCCCCCTTCTTATTTGTAATTTTTCAGATTCTGTTTTGTCATCATTCTCCAAAGAAATATGAACAACAAAAACATTATGTTGTACTTAATATTTAAGATTTATTACACACATTTTACAAAATTTTTGTGTAAGTTAGAAAGGGTTTTTTTTCTAGTATGAAAGTATACCAGGCAGACACTCTACCACTAAACTATATCCAGACTGATTTTTTTTTATTTGTGTGTGTGTGTCTACATTTATTTGCACATGGAGGGGAGTTATACCTGCCACAGCATGTATATAGAGATCAGAAGGCAACTTTATAGATTTGGTTCTCTCCATCTTTATATGGCTCTGGGACCAAACAATACCTTGACTTATACAGCCACCTCACTGGCCAAGAGGTTCTTTTGAAAAGATATTTTAATTTTGTATTTGGGGGACATGGTCTCACTAAGTTTTCTAAGCTGGCTTTGAACCTGTTATGTTGGCCCACGAAGTCCCTACATTTTCAATCTTCCTGCCTCAGCCTCCTGAGTTAGTGCACGAACTAACAAGCCAAAAGGATGAGAGTTCTTTAGGTCAATAGTCCATATAAACAAAACATGGTAAGGAAAAGTGAATTCTGGAATTACGCCTAGCAAGTAAGGCATGGCTGAGAAATCCCTTCATTATTTTTGCTGATATTTAGAATCATCATAGGGAAAAGGGCTTTTACAAGTTCTGTGCCTGACCATTGTTTATTGATTGAGCTTGAAGAGCTAAAGGTAAACAAAAGCACACATACATCTATAGGAGCACACTTAGAAACATTTTGAAGTAGCAAATTAACTTTCCATTCATATTGATATCATTTATTTGTATCCATATAAATAGAAACACTCAAAATTATTGGCCAATGCAGATAATTCAGCTTTAATTGTTTATTTTCAGTATTTTATTTAGTAGATATTGTCTTATCATGCAAACCAAGCTCCTTAAGAAAATTTAGAAAAATGATTTCATCTTTCTATGTCATTTATGTTAAGATGATTGGGAATAAAGGGATTTTAATATTGTTTTATTAATTGTTGGGTAATTGGAATATGTGAAGCAGAAAATGCAGCATGCTATTCTCATGTATGTATACACTCATATCTACATATGGCAAGATTCTGTGAACTGCAGTGTCTCCCGTGTGGGATTCCTCTGTTCCTGGTCACAAAAAATCGTGATTTTAGAAAAGGTATCAGGTAGGTGCACCTATTTTCTGCTACCAGGAGCAGCTGAGCCTGAAGAACAGGCTCTAGCTACGAATTGATAGACAAATGGGCTCCAGAGACCCCTGGAGGAGGGGCAGCCCCATAAGCCTAGGGTGTTTCTTACTGATGAAGTTTTGCTCAAGTTTATATGTTAAACACTTGAGCAATCAACTCCTCGGAGCAGCAGGACAAGCCGTTGTGAAAGGCACGGCCGTATCAACCAAACGGCGCACAATGCGCATCGATTGCTTTCCATGAAGGTGCCTTTCACCTCTCCTTCAGCCACTGAATGCCTCATTCACGTCCCCATTCACAGCCTGCGCAAAGGGGATTTTCCACTCAGGTTCTGGGAAGGTCAGCGATTAGGCCAGTAAACCCCGATTTCCCTATTCTGTGACAGAAGCATAAATGTACTCCGTGAAGTCATTTCAAATGACTCCGTGACATTAGCATCAGGGCAAACCCCACACAGCTGAAATGATTGAACTCAGTCAGCTTTCAAATTTGCTTCTACCAATCAGCTGGCTTTTATGAGGATGACATTGCTTTCTCCCCCAACTCTGTCATGTTTTATGAAAATTTACCTGCGTGTTGCATGCACATAGTCTTGAGATGTTATTTTTCAGTATTAAAATCGATTAGTATAAAGTACTTTTGTGTTCTATAAAATAATTTCATCTGTGAGGAAGACACTGAACGACCAATAAAACAGGAACTGCTGTACCTTCGGCTGGTTATTTAATTTATGTATTTGTTATCTGTGTGTTTGTGTGTGTTTGTGTGTGTGTGTGTGTGTGTGTGTGCGTGTGTGTGTGTGCGCATGCGCGCGTGCATTTGGGTATTGGAGGATGCGCATTCCTGTCGTGTAGGTCAGAGGTCAAACATCAGGTGTCTTCCTCTAACACCTGCCTCCTTATTTTCTGAGACAGGGCCTCTCAGTTGAATATGGACTTGACTGACTAATCCACCGGCTGCTGCCTCCACACCACTGTAGTGGCAGGTACCTCTATGGCCAGCTTTTTGTTCGGGTGTTGGGGGTCCAATCAATCCTCATGCCTGTGTAGCAGGCGCTGAACCCATTGAGTCCTCTCTCCAAGCCCCCGGAAACTGTCAGGCATTCCTTGTAGCAAGGAGAAGAAACAGAAACAAGTCTGGGTTTCTGACGTGGGGAGGGGCTGGCGCTGTGGCCGTGTGCAGTATTCACACAGAAAGAGAAAACTGTCATCTGGGGTGTCTCTACATTTTTGTTTCTTCCAAATCTTTATATATTTAACATTCATGTGTTACAATAGAGCGTTCTTAGATTATAATGAGGTTTGTGCAACCTTTCAGACACTCTTTTATAGAAAAGATATGAAAAGTGGCTGACAGCAGAGGCTGTAACCAGACACTTCTGGGTGGAATTCCAGCTTTTTGCTTTCTGCCCCCCCCCCCCCGGAGTTCTGCGTGCACCTATGTAAACGCACATGGATGTCAGCGTCAGGCATCCTTCCTCAGGGGCAGGCCACACTGTGCACTTGAGGCAGGGTCTCTCCTTGACCTACAGCTTCCAGAGCCAGCTGGCTCACCGGTGATCTGCCTGTCTCGGCCTTCTAGTGCTGGGATTGCAGACGCATGCATTCACACCTGCTTTTAAACTGTTCTTTTCCAGCCATGTGACCTGGACAGCCTGCTTTGCCTCCCTGAATCTGTTTCTTTACCTTGGAAAAGCAGGATGTCACTAGCTAAATTAAAGAGTTACCAAGAAGATTAGATGAAATAATACGTAACACAACCAACTCCAGCTTGGGGGGGGTGTACAGCACCCTCTTCTAGCCTCTGTGGAAGCAGGCATGCACGGAGCGTTTATAAACACAAGCAGTCAGAAGAGTCACACACATAGAAATAGATTAAAAACCTTTACATTACATTACATTCTTACATAAGGCAGGTAGCATTGAGGACTTTCTAAAACAGCCACTGCCTCATTGTTCTGGGCCCATCACTGATTCATGTTTTCATTTTTTTAGTTTCACAAGATGTAATTTCAAACATACAAAAATTCAATTCTACCATCAATATTTTCTACTTCTTCTTTGCTGATGTTTATAGATAGGCAGATAGAGTATATGTATACATATATAATAATAGATTGATAGATAAATGACAGATCAATACATAAACAGACATTTCACTATATATGCTCACCCCAGAGGAGTTGTTTAACTTATTTATTTTTTTATGGCAAACACAGTTATAGGATAAAGGCACAAAATAAAATCCATGAAATTTTGAAAGGAGTTGTAATAACCCACAATTGCGTCAACACAACTGACCACTGGACCGTCTTTGGCAGAACTAAACCAGCTGCTGTCACACGCTCGCTTATATCCCTAGGGGATGCTTTTGTTACTTTCTTCACAGAGACCTACATCTTTAAATTTTTAAAAGATTGCTTAAATTTTAATTGTTTTTGTATATAATTTTGATTTTGTTATATGCATTTGTTGTAAATGAAAATAAAAAGATAATTTTATTTTATTTTCTGATGGATATTATTCTATAACCCTGTTACTGGTTTTTAAGTATTTACTTAGTAACTTGCTTTCTGATTTTTTTTTTTCATCTTGTCATAGTGGGAGGGGACTATCTAAAAACCAGTTAAGTTTCGAACTTTGTTTTATCCCTCCAGTAAACCAGGCCACAGAGGAAGACAATGTAGCCAGTCCTGATGAGACCTGATAGACTAGGATCAAAAGGAAGGGGAGGAAGACCTCCCCTATCAGTGGACTGGGGCATGAGTGGAGAAGAGGGAGGAAGAGTGGGCTTGGGAGGGGAGGAGGGATGGAGCTACCGGTGGGATACAAAGTGAATAAATTGTAATTAATAAAAATAAAAAATTTTAAAAAATAAAGTGAAATTATGCTTACAGCAGTTTATGGATTATTGCTCCAAAACACAGTTAAATCCCTCTGATGCATATAAGTTTTAAAATAAAGTCAAATGAATAGTTTCTTACAAAAACTTGAATTAAATTATTTAACTAAGATGACTTATAATGCTCATATGAAGAAAAGAATGAAATTCTATTCATTTTCATGATTCAATGTGGCATACTTAATATATTTTCTTAATTTGAGGATGCTATCTATCATCCTCCTTATGTGGGTTTTGCTCCTTATGAGGGAGGCTGAGAAGCTCATTAAATGACATACATGTGTGATAGGTAGTCTATGAATGTTCACAACAGACTAATAAGCTAATTAAAGCATTGTGATGTGTTTTTGCACATATTTCTGTAACTCATTTGCATGGTTTTTAAGCGCACACTTTGTAGATGACAAGAATGTGTCATACACCGAAAGGTTGGTCACATCTTGTGTATATGAACAGCTGCTCTCCTGGGTGGATGGCTGAGGATGGTCAGCTGCAAACTCAAGGTTGGCCACTTTCATAGCCAAAACTAGGAACTGTTTACTGGCACTTACTGATTCATAAGAAGCACTGACCTAGGAAACAGCTCAATGGTGTGAATATTCGACCTGTTCCAAATGCAGTGTGACAAAGAAAGTCTCTTAGTGGTGAGAATTTATTATGGTTGTTATTTGAGAAGGAGTGTCGTGTGGCTTAGAACCGACCACACTTTCTACAAAGCTCGGTATGATGCTGAACCCCTGATCCACCTACCTCCTACCTCCCAGGCACAAGGATTACAGCTGTGGACTCCCACACTTAGCTGGAAAAAGTCATTTGAACTGAAAATATAACATTTCTCTCAGCAAAGGTAAACACGCGTCATATTTGTATATCACAGACACAATCCGAAGAGCACTCTGCTAGAGAACTAAATTGAAAAAACAGCAAAAGCCAAATGACAAGCGCATAAAAACAGAAACACAACTGTGCCCTAGTGACTTTTTTAAAATATCCACTCTTTTTTTTTCCTCAAAGAAAAAGTTTGTGTAATTTCTGATAACATGACCATAAAAATAAACACATAAAAAGTCTTAGGGACTTAACTCTTCAGCAATAAATCTCCATTTTCTGTTAGTAGCTGCTGTCTATTTTATGGGCATTGACTAAGCCACAAATACTGGAGCAGCATGGAGCCTACATGTACTAGAAAACGCTAATGAAAGAAATGTGTCCTGTGTTCTACAGGCCACGAGACCTCCTTGCAGATAAAGAGGTTAGAGTGTTGCAGGTTTTTCTTTTCACTAAGACCAAATCCTCCTAAATGAATGGTCAGAGACGCAGCGGTGGTAAATATGCCATCAACAAATACATGTATATTCACTATGAATATAAAATATTTGCACCCTGCAACACCTATCACACATATGTCACTTCCCATGTCCACTGCGATTACAGATGCTCAAGTGGCGATGGCATGAGGGAGGACTGAAATGTCTATGTGGTAAGGAGAGGTTCAGGTTTATCTGGAACATCAGGAGGGAGAACGTAAAAATACCTATTGTCACTTTAGCAAATGAATGAGGAATCTAATCACTTAAAACATAAAATAAATGTACATAATGAATGAATTGCTTTATTAGAGGAATCAGGATAAGTATAGATACAATTAGAGGAATCAGGATGAGTATGAATGTGATTAGAGAAACCAAAGTGAATCCAGACATAAGTATAGGAACCAGGATAAGCATGAACATGAGGAGAGGAACCAGGATGGGTATGAACATGAGTAGAATCAGGATGTATATAAATATGATTAGAGGAATGGGGATTGATAGGGTCATGATTAGATGAATCAGGATGAGTATGAGAACAATATGATTAGAAGAACTAGGTCAAATATGGACATGGTTAGGAGAATCAGTCTGGGTACAAATAGAGAAACTAGTATTGGCATGAACATGATCGGAGGAGCCAAAATAGGTGCTAACATGATTGGTGGAAGAATCAGGATGAGTATGAAGATGCCACTTCTAGTCTGAATGCAGACTTCCCAGCATGTTCTTGCTGGTTAAAGACTCCTCATCTGACTTTCATAAACCTTAATCTCTTATAAACCTTCCCTTGAGATGTGAGTAAATACGATCACAAGAAAAAATATTAAAATGTTTGTGAAGCCTTGGAGTAAGCGTAGGAATACCAATATTAAAATGAGGAGAAGGCAATGGTCAGAGAGAGGACAGCCTATACAACAGAGAGTTTGGTTGCAAAGAGAGAAATAAACACAATGTTGCAGAGGAATTTGATAAGATGCCAGTTCACACTTGGCGATAAGAAGTGACAGACACGTCTGCCTGTGCAATTAGTTGACAGAAGTCAGATATGCAGTGGGCTGAGCTGAGATTGCAAATATGAAATGAAGCTGCACTTTGGGTGAGTTTTTATTCCAAAAGGGGATTTAATGATGATAATGAGTTAAGACTGGCTTTTTCCTTTTTGTCTGGGAGAAGTGAGGCTATAATTACAGGATGAGATCAATAAGCCAGAAAAGAGAGAGAAAGGGGAAGGCACTGAAGACGCAACGGAGAGTAGAAAGGAGATGACTAAGAAGCCATAGAACTGGCGGGAGAGTGTGGATTGTTAAGGACACAGATAGGCTTCCACAGAAGAACCCCAAAACAAGAATGTGCAAGGGCATGATGCTTCGAGACAGAGGGGCATGGGAGTTGAAAAGTGAGTTGAAGGACAGTGGTGAAAGGCTGGAAATATGCTGAAAGAGAACAGATGAGTGGAAGAAAAGGAAAGGCTTGCATTAGAGTGATAGAGAAGACCAGGTGAAACTAGAAGTCAGAAATGTTCAAGAGTTAGATGATTCTTGATTTTGCCCACGGCTTAGGTTGGGTTTTAGGCAGCAAAGGTACACACCTCGCCAACTGAAGAGGCTGGTGAGAGAGCAGAAGAACTAGGGTTGCTGTGATTCACCATGGTCCAGAAGGGCTTTAGAGGAAGAGGGGCCAGGGGCAGCCTATAGCACTGGGTACCCCCCTGGGTAGAGCAGAGGGCAGAGGTGGTTTCAGTACTGTGGAGTCATGGCACAGAACTTTAGAATCCTAAGGCCGTAAACCAGCTAGAAAGAAAAGTTCAAATACTCCATGAGGTGACTCTGTAGCCAACAACGGGTCAAGGTGCAGGTCATGGTCCCTGAGGCTGCGGTTGAATGAGGGTTCTGAGGAAAGGTCAGGCAAGGATGAGGACTACAGATGTGTGTGCACACCTCAGGGAAGCTCAGGGTTGGAGGGTTTCAGATTCCTATCTGTAGGGACAGCTGAGTGGTTGGTCCCACACATGGGCTTTAGCAGATGATGAAGGCCAGCTAAAGCCAAGAATCAGAAACTTGTGAGTCAGATGGTTGCTCAGGCTGTTGTTTAGCTTTCCAGTAAATCCTATTTTCTTTGCTCTCTCCTTTGAAGTTCCTCACGAGTGAGTCTCCAGCTACCCTCATTGACTCGCCCTCTTCCTTCATTTTCACATATGCAATTTTCACTTCCTTGGTCCTAGCAGCCCAGACAACCTTTTACTCCTTGGCAAGTTCCAAGACCTTTCCAGGCAGAGTCATCCAGTGAAGGCTTCTTTAAAGAATGGGGAATGGGGCACAGTTCTATCCTTTTCCGAATGCTCTCCATGCTGGAATGCTTTATGTATTCATTTCCAGTTTTTCTGGAGCGTATTTTTCATTTGGAAAGTTCTGTTTTTCACTCAGAGTGCTCATTCATTTTCCGTCACCGCTCTGATCTCAGAGAAGCCTGTCTTGCTTCTCAGGCCTCTGAGAGGACCAACCGGAAAATGGTGTCTCCTTTCATCTCCGGGTTCCCTGGGTTTATTTGGAGAGAAAGAGACTGCGTGCAACTGCCCATGTGTGCCTAAGCGTGCTTGTGTGCTCTAACAGGATAGCCGGCCTGTGGAGTTTGTTCTGGGGGTCATTCGTGGTTCACCAGGGTTGTTGGTAAAGCGTTTTTACCCTCTCAGCCACCTCTCTGGCCTACCAACATGTGTTACTTGTGAAACGCTTAGCTGAGCACTTAGCAGACAGGTGGATCGGAGATGAGCTGAGCATAGGCAGCATGTGTCATGAGCTTTATTATGTGTGTATACGATCCTGGAACCTTGTGATAACTATGACAATTCTGAAGCCCGAGGCAGCCTGCAGGCTTCCAGGTGCCTGAGCTGCTGTCTGAAGTCACACTCTGGTCGCTGCAGCCTTAGAAACCCCTAATTGCCATCCCATAGTGCCTGGGAGGAGTCCTCAGAAAAACTGTGTCCTTTTAATTCACTTGCAGATACGGAGCTTGTTTTGGATTTAGTTGGATGTATGCCGCACGCGCTGTTTAATTATAGCTACGGACGTGACCATGAAGTTGATTTAGACAGGAGAGCACGTGTTGCAGAAACATTTGCAGATGCTTTCACAAGCAGGAAATGATAAATTTTGTCAACGTATCCTCCTTGGGCTGGCAAGATGGCCTAGCAGGTAAAGGGACTTGCAACCAAACCTGTTGACTGGAGCTCAGTCTCAGGAACCCACAGAGCGGAAAGAGAAATGACTCCAGGAGTTGTCAGCTGCATGTGCTCTGCGTCACAAATGCCGTGCCCCCCCCCCAATAAATGCAAAAAAACCAAAAAAAACCCACAAATTCTTATCTCTGGAACAGAAAAAAAAAATATCAAAGAGAAATATATAGTGAAAGCCAACCATATCCACATTCAACTGGAAAGACACGTCACTTTGTCTACGATGGATGTAAGAGTGCTCTGTGTACACACGTGGGGGAAATCACAGGCAGGCCACTACAGGGTTAATACTTTTGAGAATAAAAATAGTGGGTACCTTATTAAAAAGCTGCCTGACAGGGTCAGCAGCCCAGGCACAGAATACCTACCAAGAACAATTTCAATTTTAATAGGTTTTACTATGTATTTCATAAGCATGCCCATTGAAATTGAGTCATCAAAGCCTCCCAGCTTCTCCAAGACAGATTTTAGCCCGAGAGCTTGGAGTAATTATCCAAGCGCATGTTAGCCTGTGTGTAGCCATTTCAGCCTCGTTCATCATTTCAAACAGCTACAGACTCTGCCTGCTAATTTCTTCCGATGGATTAGCCGCTCTCACTTGTCTATCTTTTTTTTTTTCGGGGAGGGGGTGAAATATTGCCTTCTTCCCACGTTTTAATAAGCTGAGCAGGCATGCACCACTGCACAGCTCCTCACTCCTATTTCTTTCAGCTTAGAGAATGATGTTCTGGGGAAAGAGCTGGGTAGAAATGTGAAGGTGAAAACTTAGCCGCCGCTTCCCGCAGCTGCACTGAAATGAGGGACGCAAGGGCGGTCCTGGGCTGTTCTGTTCTCATTTGCTCACAGTCCGGAATCAGCCCGCTCTTCCCGCATCGTTTCTGGGTCTTTGGGGCTCAGATCTTTGTTACCCTCCCCCTGAATCTCACCTCTGCTCCCCCTGTCTCTGCCTCCTTCCCATTAAAGAAGCATTGATATTCATTTCAACATGGAACTTCCTCCGGTCCTCGTTGTAATATCCCTTCTTGAGTCTTTTAATTCAGGGGTTCGATGATTTCTTTATTCTCTGACCTCCCAGTGAGAACACAACATGCCAGACGCTGGGAGCACCTTCCCTGGGCCAGAGGCATAAAATAGCAGAGAGATCCCCAGCAGCACAGGAAACAAAGTTTGCATTTTGTCTCTGCTTTTTAGAAGCTGTGACCTCACTGGGATTCTGTTTCCTCAGTCTTATCTTAAGGATAAGTGTTCCATTTGCAAACATCAGGGCTGTAGTGGGAAATTAGCAATCGGTAACTCGGGGCGCAGCTCAGTGGCAGAGCTGCAGAGGAAGCTCGAGGCCCTGGGGTTGGTTTCTAGGTGGGGTGGGGTTGGTGAGATCACGGGTGCTCATCAAAGAGTAGAGAATGTGCGCACGGATCGGGCCGCGTACCTTTTGTCCTTGGTAGTTGAACAGATGGTCTTTCTACCCTGCTCGCCCTTGCAACTGATGTCCATTAGCACTCTGATAGCTTTGCGGAGGATTTGACAAAAGTGGCTGGCAAGAAGGCAGGACTGAAAGGCTGGCCCTCTCATTCTCCAGTGTCCGCAGCCACCTCCCCTCAAAAGACATCTAAAGGCCTGCAGCAGCATTTTAGAGCGTGCCTCCTGACACCTTCCCCGACCGGACTGGAAATAGAAAACTGACCCTGGCACCCAGAGTTTCGAGAAGAGTAGGCAACTGCTTCTCCAAATGAATCATCAAACGAGAACAATGGTGGATTTCCTAGCCTTTAGGGAAAAGGCCATTACCCCAAGATGACAATTTAAGGGAAAACTCTTTTGATTCTCAGCTTTAGAGTTAGAATGTGTTTTCTGACGAGCTGGGGAAGTGTAGAAGACAGTAATTGGTAATTCGTGGGGAGCGTGGGGCTGCTGCCAGACCATCTCCACAGAGTTTTTGGAATGACGTTCAGAAGAGCACTGTCTAGAAGCAGAAACTTGAAACTGGTGGAATTTTTTTCCTTTTTTTTTTCAGACAGGTCAGGCATCCATACTCTTCATTTACACATAAATTATGTAGGTGGATAAAATCCCCATCATTAGAGAATGACCTTGGTGTTAGGACACGTTGATATTATGGGTGATGTTCTTTGAATTTTTGCAAATTTTTGACATTAGTTATGGTTCAGCGCCAGTATCAAGATCATTAGCATCGAGTCAAGTACTTCTGCACGCACCAGGTACTAATTAAAATGATGTGTCCAACTGATGTGTATTTCATCCCATGAGGTAATATAGACGTGTAAAAGTATATATTTCATCTTCAAATTTTCCTTCTTTCTGGATTATTATTTCTTTTCTTTATTTTTGCTTTTGGCAATAGCCATTGAACACTGGAAAAGGAAGGGCACAACCCTCAAACCCTGCCAGAGAAGAGTCCTGCTTCCCGCTGCTGCTTTGTGTAACCTTTTAAGGAAAGTCCCCACATTGTGTGTTGCCGTCTTGACTATGTCTTCTCCCACTGCAACAGAGGAAACAAACTTAAAACACTTTTACAGTCCCTTGTTCCCTTCAGTGTTGAGGACCTCACTGGAGCTAAGCATGCACTCTGCCACCAACCCACGTCCTTGCTTGTCATCTGAAGTGATGGAAGAAAGCTGAGTAGCTGAAGGTCTCCTTCAAAACTGCAGCAGCGTTGTTTTGCTCTGTAGAGCCTGGATTCTGTAACGGAGAAGAACGCTTGATAAATGCATAGCCACTTACTGTGTTTGCGTACAAGAGATAACTCTCGTGAAAGTCATCTTAGAAAACTATTTGTGCGTTATTGAGTCTGTGTGTGTGTCATGTATTCGTTTTGTTTTGAGACAGGGTTTCTCTGTGTGGCTCTGGCTGTCCTGGAACTCACTCTGTAGACCAGGCTGGCCTGGAACTCAGAGATCCGCCCGCCTCTGCCTCCAGAGTGCTGCTGCCACAGGTGTGAGGTGCCACCGCCTGGCCCACGGGGCATGTATTTTGAGGTGTTTTTTAAGAGACGTTGCTTTTTTAAGAAATAATTTTAATCTGTTTCTTCTTTATGTGTGTGTGTGTGTGTGCACGCACATGTATGTGTAAGTATGTGAGTGTGACACCGCATGAGTGCAGAGGTCAGAGGACAACTTTCAAGAGCTGTTTCTCTTCTACTGTGTGGGCACCAGGGATTGAGCTCAGATCATTAGACTGAGTGTGTGAAGCTCTTTCACCAACTAAGTATCACTGGCCCTGAAACTTGTGATTTTAAAATGAATTTATTTTATCGCAAATAATCTGTTATTTGTCATCCGTAAGTTGGGCATCTTCTGAACCGGCTTCCCAGTGAGGAAAAATGACACCCTGTTGAGAGGGGAAATGAATTTTGAAGGATGTTTCTCATGCATACTTCCTGAAAGGCTAAGTAAATAAGTTTCATGACTTCAATAACTCATAAGCTCATAGTTAAATGCTGACATGTTTCCCTGACAAATACTAGTGCTTAAAGCTAGATTGAGAATCCAAGTTCCCACAAATACCAGTCACAAAGAAAAACAATTAAGAGTGGTGGCACATGCCTTTCATCCCAGCACTTGGGAGGCAAAGGCAGGGTAGAACTCTGTGAGTTTGAGGCCAACCTGATCTACAAAATGAGTTCCAGGACACTAAGGGCTACATAGTGAGACCCTGTCTCAACACACACACACACACACACACTCAAACCAAACCAAACCCACAACAACAAGACCACAAATGACTTGCTAATTATTCTTCCTCAGATGAGACACTGTGGCTGGTCTTTTAAATACACATTCTTATAAAAAAAAAAAAAAAGGAGCTAGGCAAGTTATAGGGAGGTTTGATAAGAAAAGGTTTCAAATGTTAGTTCATCACTGAACGTGGCAGAACAGAACCTAAGGGTTTGCATGGCTTCTAAAAGTTCGTGCGTGACTGTATTACAAGACTGTTAACTCTACGAATTGTGGATAGTTTCTCTATTCACATATTGCATGTCTCACCTTACAGCTGTTGGCCTAAATGAAAGTAGCTCATTCTAGAGAAGACACACGATTCCCCCCTCCTACCTTAGTGGCCATTGCTGCTCCTGACACTTTCAGGACCACAGACAAGGATGTGTACATCTCCCTGGCCTAAAGCGTCCTCACATTGACTGGAAGTGTCTGAGGAGTTTAACTTTCCTAAACAATAAAAATCTGATTTTTTTTTCCTTCAAAATGGAATTTTATTGTATATCCCATGGTGGCTTCAAACTTAATTCACAGCCCATGCTGTCTTGGAACTAACAGTCCTCATGCTTGTACATCTCAAGTGCTGAGACTACGGGCATATGCCACCCAGTGTTCCAACTTGCCCATTCCACTCACTTTAAAGCCCATCTCATTCAGTTCAGGACTCCAGGCTCCTTTCCTTGCTCCTGGCATGAGAGAATTATTTTATCATTTTAAAGTGCAGCTATGCACGTGTGTGTGTGTGTGTGTGTGTGTGTGTGTGTGTGTGTGTGTGTGTGTGCCAGCTTGTCTGTGTACATGAGTATAGTGCCCTTGGCAGCCAGAAGCCATCAGGTTCCCATGGCATTGAAGCTGCAGACAGATGCGAACCTCCTGATATAGGTGCTGGAAATCAAGCTTCAGTCCCCCTGAAGGAGGAAGTGCATACTCTTAACCACTGAACTTTCCCTTTAGCCCCTAATACTATGTTCAAAGAAGCGCAAGATGAACACAGCTCAACTTGTACTTTCAGAACTTTGATATTGCACACATAAAATTGTTGCTTGGTTATGATGAAGTGGCTCTCGAGAGTAAGAAAGCTGTGTGAGTATTCCGTAAACATACTCAGTGATGTGGGACCGTCCTAAACAAAAGTGGTTCCCCCTCAGGATGTAGAAAGTGCGGGTAGACGTCCTTTGCATGGGCTTGCTTAACTTTGGAGCGGTCACAAGCCACCAGTAATAAGAAATACCGGGGCAGCGGCGACGCCTCCGCTCTTAGGAATACCTGCTGCTCTTGCCAGGTTGGGTTCAGTACCCAGCGTTCACGTGGTATCTTGAAACCACCCATAGCTTCAGCCTAGGGGATCCATGTCCTCTTTGACCTCCATGGCCACTGCACACATGGGGTGCACACGTGTAACATGCAGGCAAAATGCTCATACACATAAGATAAAATCAATAAATCTAAAAAATGAGTATTTTTTAAAATGTGAAAATAAAGCTCATGAAAGCCAATAGGAAAAGTCTGCATCATGGTATTTTTAATTGAAAATTTTTACATTTAGTGCACTTTTTTGTTTTTGGGGGGAGTGTTTTCAAGACAGTGTTTCTCTGTTTAACAGAGCCCGGTTTTTCCTGCAGACTAGGCTGGCCTTGAATTCACAGAGATCCACCTGCCTCTGCCTTCCCAGTGCTGGGATTAAAGGCATGTGCCAAAATGCCAGGTTCTTGATGCACAATTTGATGTGTTTATATAAACATTAGGATCTTACAAAGCCAAGAGATCTTTCTAATGGTTCATAAGTATGGGCAGTCCTAGATTGTTTCCAGTGAAAGGGGTCTCTACTGCAAGGCATGGGAAGCAAAAACAAAGAGGGACAACAGACATTATTGGGAACAAAAAGATGAGATTAGGCTTGGAATTTCCCCAGGTTTTGTTGTCAAAACCTTTACACACCTTAATCAACTGATATGCATGGCTTCTTTCGAAGCAAATATTATTAATTCAATTTTAAATACAATTAAAAAATAAAGGTTAAGTGGTTTACTTCAAGCTATATCAGAATTAAATTTTTTAATAAGGAAAATGAAAATGAGGATTTAATAATAACAGCTTTAAATACAATCCTTACACTCAATAGCTGGTATACAATTTTGCAATAATATATGTTGAGTATTTTAATCATTTTGATAGCAAAGTAAAAATTTTAATATATCTACTTTTCTTGAAGTATGCAAACATGTACACAGAGAAAGGTTCATATTTATATATTTATATACATTAGTTATTAGCTAAAACACCAGGCAAATTTTAATGTACGGATTTTGAAACTCTCTAGTCTTTTCTTTGTTTCATTTTTTTCTCCCTGTGTGGCCAAGGCTGCTCTCGGCTCACTTGAAAGTTCTGGCCTTGGGATGGTGATCCTCTAGCCCCAGCCTGCAGAGTCCCGTGATTACAGTTCAGGGTGGCCAGACCTGTCTTTTTTTTTCTCCTCCCCCACCTTTAAAAATAAATATTTACTCTTTAAAAACACCCTGGGTATCTAAAATTTAATTTATTGTTATTTTATGTGTGTGTGTGGGGGGGGTGTTTTGACTGCAAGTATGTTTGTGAGCCGTGTGCATGACTGGGTGCCCATGGAGGTCAGAAAGAAGCTTCGTATCCCCTGGAACTGGAGTTATAGACGGTTATGAGCTGTCATGGGGGTGCTGAGAATCAAACCCAGGTCCCCCAGAGAAGCCGTTCTCTTAACCTCCCAGCCATCTCTTCAGCCCCAAACCCGGTCTTGGTACATGCCGGCCACTGCGCTCTGAGCTGCACCTCTGGTCCTCACTGTTGTGTATACAATGCTTAGAGAGCCTTGTGCAGTGAGATCTTTCAATAGCTGATGACACTCATTTTGGTATCAAATTGTGTGCCTTATTTAATCAGCTCAATAAAGCATCGGGTTAGCTGTTAACAGGTGTGTGGTCTCCTCTGCCTCCACACAAGCAGCTTAGTTAGACTTTTCCTCCTCATCCAGTTGGCTTAAGTCTAATCTAAATGTCAACATCCTATGTCAGTTTGTTCTTCAAACGCTAAGCTGATTCTCTACCATGCTATTCTTAAATATTAAAAAGTTGTGAGTTGTGGTCTGTTGTATACGCTCCTGAGAAAGGGGGGTCACTGATTGTGAGTGGCTTAGCTCATGGATGTCTATCATCAACACAGTTAAATCACCTTCCATTTCACCTTCCCTTTGTTTCATAGCATGGGGTTCTTTTTATGATTCCTTTCTGCCTTCCTTCATAATAAACACAGATTGTTGCCACTGCATATAGAAAATAATGAAAGGGTGAAATTCTGAGAAGATTCTTGGCCCCTTGATTGGATTCTTTCTGTCCTACATGTCCGGACTTAACTTTGGCTTGAGATAATTATAAGCATTTGCTACTTAGCATGAGAAGTAGCATGAGCCTACTTCTCAGGATGTTTGAGTCCTGGCTTTGCGTGAACACATGATATCAGCAGAAGGCAACCTGATAAACTGTGGCACTGTAGAGGTCAAGACTGAGCACATAGCTCAGTCAAGTAGCAACACTGAGTTATCAGATATCAAGGATTTAACTGGACCCAGAAACTAACCCCTCAGGGTTAAGAGAAAGAGGAAACCTGAAGAAAGTCCACATCTCAGTGCTAAAAAAAATCAACAGACAGGGCTAGATGGCGGCTCAGCAGCTAAGATCTGCAGAGATGAGAGGATTGCCGTAAGAGCCATGGCATGGGCCTCCACCTCCACAGCAAGTTTCTTGTCACTGTTGGTGTAATCATATAGATACCTTCGGCTGAACACCAACCTGCCTATTTTCTATTATTTAGTATCAATAATACTCTGACGCGCTACATAATCTTTTTTTTTTTTCGTTACAAACATTGTTTATTGGATTAATTAGCATTTACAAACATCAGTTCATTTCTATGATGGTTAATTTTTTATGTAGGTATATATAACTTTTTATACAATCAACTTTTTTTAATTTTTATTAATTACACTTTATTCATTTTGTATCCCCCCATAAGCCCCTCCCTCCTCCCCTCCCGATCCCACCCTTCCTCCCCTTTCTGACTCCCCAAGTCCGCTGATAGCGGAGGTTCTCCTCTCCTTTCTGATCTTAGTCTATCAGTTCTCATCAAAAGTGGATGCATTGTCCTCTGCCATGGCCTGGTAAGGCTGCTCCTCCCTCAGGGGGAGGTGATCAAAGAGCAGGCCAATCAGATTATGTCAGAGGCAGTCCCTCTTCCCATTACTATGTAACCCACTTGGACACTGAACTGCCATGGGCTACATCTGTGCAGGGGTTCTAGGTTATCTCCACGCAACATAGAATAAACCCACTAAAATCTGTACATCTAAACAAACTAAGCAAAAGAGAGGACCCTAACTAAAATGTTCAATCCCCATCCTGAAAGGCAAAGAGGATGGACATCAGAAGAAAAAGAAAATAGGAAACAACCTTGGAACCTGCTACAGAGGGCCTCTGAAAGCCAGAAGAAAACAGGAAACAACCTTGGAACCTGCCACAGAGGGCAGTATAGACTGTCAAAGCAGATGCTGAGCCTGATGGACAACTGATGGGCAGAGTGAATGGAATTTTATGTAAGAAGTGGGAAATAGTAAGAGCTGGAGGGGACGGGAACTCCACAAGCAGAGCAACAGAACAAGATAATTTGAACACAGGGAACTTCCCAGAGACTCATCCTCCAACCAAGGGCTACATAATCTTTTGCTGCAAGTAAAAGTAATGAATAGTAAGTACCAATGCCGGTGTTGTCATGAAGGACTGACATATGAAGACTCAGGAATAATGTCTGCGTACACAGCTTCAAAATACATGTAATCAGCGAAGGTTGTAATTAATAACAATGCTGATACTTTCATTTACAGTTTACAAAAGGTTTACGTGAGTAATTCAAGCTTGATGCTGATGGTTATCCAACTCTAGGAAAAAATTCTAACAGAATTTCTTGGCATGAGTGAACATGTGACGTGATAGTTTCATCCAAATAGCTCCCCAGTAAAGATGCACAGTGATGAATTTCATAGAATCAGACCAGCATAAAATGCATGTAAGTCCTGTCAGATGGTGGCATGACAGGCCAGCTTCCTTCCTCTCTTGTTGTTTTCTCTCTCTACTGGGAAACACACCCCTCAGTCTCCCTGTGAGCAGACCAACTTCAGAATAATACTTTTTGATGTAAAGCTGCTGCAGTTTGTACCAAAGATTGGACCCGAGACCAAATTACAATGACGTTTTCCCATAAGAACTAAAATTACAGCTGTTTCTGAAGACTGAATTGTAAGGCAGGATTACATGCTACCTCCCAGTGAAAGAATACTTAACTCCACCACAGCATTAGTGACAAACGCCTTCAGGGAAGCAGCTGAATGAACCATTGACCGAACTTATTTTATCAGATGAAACTCTTGGACATCACAGTACAGTAACATCATGCTCTGGGGGATAGCAGCCATAATTGTCTGCAAGTTAGCAATTTCATTTTGAACAAAACTATTCCTGAGCAGTAGTGTGCACATTAGTTTCTTTTCTCCTGCTGTGACAAAGACAAACAAACAAACAAAAACAAACCTTATGGGAGTGTTTGCCTTGGCTCACAGTTTGAGAGTGCACACCGGGAAAGGAATGGTCGTGAGAGGCATGGCTGCTCACTCCCTCCGCAGTCAGGAAGCAGAGAGAGGGATCCTACTGCTCAACTCTTTTCCCTTTGTATTCAGTCCAGAACCTCTAGCCTGTGGAGTAGTGTTGCCCACATGCAGGAAAGTCCTTCTCCTCAAATAAGCTAATCTAGAAACACCCTCCCAGGCACACCCAGAGGTTCATAGCCCAGGTGAAAGGCGACCCTTTCAAGCTGACGATCAGTATGCAACATCCCAGCATAATGTCAGCTTTTGTAATTATCAGGCAGAAAAAAGACAGTGAAAACATGAGCCATGAAATGTTGCTTCTATTTGGTTATATTTTGAGATATGATGTCTATAAGTGTGACTCTGATGAGAGGTCTGTTCTGAAGAGTTTCAATCGCTTTCGCGGGAGCAGAAACTATCTTGAAACACTGTGACTTAGGAGCAACAGATATTTCATGGCAATGGTGTGAGTCCCACAGGCTGAGAAATTACAGGTCTTGGCTCGTCATTCTTCTGGCCTTATTTCATTTAAAGGTCTTCAGTGGAGATTAGCTGGTGTATGGGTTTCTGAAGATGAGAGGGCTGATAATAGCTTCATTAGCGTGCCAGGGAGGTCAGATACAGCCAAGAAGACATCTAAGTCATGGGGCCTCTCATGTTATTCTCAAGGTAGCCAGAGAGGCTGGCTGGATTCTCCCAGAACCAGAATCATGAGAAAATCAAGAGAAACTAACCCATTTTTCTGAACCAGAATTGAAAGCCTTAGAGTTTCCATTCATCTATATGTTATGAGCAATTTCTAAGTTCTAGGAAAGGGAATTAGACCTACCTCTGGATAAGAAAGTTATAAAAGAGCCTGCCACCATCTAAAAAAAAAAAAAAAAAAAAAAAAAAAAAAAAAAAAAAAAAAAAAAACAAAAACAAAAACAAAAAAACCCCTCCATAAATATGGAAGGAAATTCCAAGGAATTTGAAAGATCTTCACTCTACAGACACATATGTGGAGAAACAGCTGGTAATAAGGTATCCATCCCAAGTTAATTTATAACGAGAGACATAGTAGCAGTTGATACCGTGGGAAAGCTCTAATCACTAGATGTGTTTGTTTGTTTGTTTGTTTGTTTGATGTAAGCATACCGTGTACAGAAGAAAGCATCTACCTTCCAAGATTCTGAGGTGAGGTATGTAGACAGGTTTTCATGACACCATTGATATCACTGAGACCCTATCCATGACTGAAAATAGTCTGATCAAGTCTGTTTCCTACAATAAGCTCAGTGGGGCGGTCTTTCACTGTAGCTTGGAGTATATCTGAGGGCCTCCATAGCCAGAGTTTCACGTCTTCAGATTTCACCGACATTTAGGACAAAAACACTTTATTAGAACCTTGCTCTAACCTAAAAGCAGTAGGAAAAAAACAAGAAAAATATTTGATCTATGACTGATTGAACCGCCCATGTGAAATCCGAAGGACAGAAGGACTTGAGCATCCAGGGACTTTTGGTGGAGGGGGCGTAGATGCCCTGCGGATTCTGCTCTGCAATACCATGTGCAAGACAGGTCTCATTATCTACCATCACACATGGGCATGTGCACATACAGATTCACTTGTATCTTTAAAACTCAAAAATATTTCCCAAATAATTGAGCTCATGCTTCAGTCTCTTCGGCACAATGGATAATCATTTTGGTTTATTACTTTGCAATAAATTGAGCTACATGAGCAAGTTACTAAAACCTCAGCAGGTGGGCTGACATGGTTTTCATTAACCATCCTCTCGGCAAAGCCTAGCATCACCCGAAAACGTAGTCTCAGTTGAGCAGCTGTCTTCTCAGACTGATCTGTGTACAGAACCAGCCCCAGGCAGGTGGTCCTAGGCTGTGCAGGAAAGGTAGCTAAGCCTGAGCCAGCTAGCAAACAGCCTTCCTCCGTGACTTTTGCCTTCAAGCTTCTGCTCGATTTCCTGCCCTAACTCCCCTCAATGACGACTACAATCTAGGATTCTAAGCCAAATGAATCCTTGCCGCTCCTGAGTTGCCTTTTGGTGGGAGTGTTTTTATCACAGCGATAGGAAGGCAACCAGAACTATAGGGGCAACACTGTTAGCAACTGGAAGAGTGATGGAATCTGAGGGCGGAAAGTCAAAGGGAAGAGCAGCCTTCCATTTGCTGCAGATGGAGCTCATCCTTTGGGCAATGTTCTTAAGATGATTTAACTTTCAGTCTCACAGCCATCCCATTTATGCTCCCAGGTGAGTGCAGCCCGCAGACAAATAGAGACACATATGGTCAGATTTTGATTTTCTTAAAAATAAGGTATGTCATTTTCAAAAATACAAGTATATAGGTATCTTTTTAAAAAAAAAAGTGTTAAATGTTTTTTTTTTTAAAGATTAGGTTTGTTTTATTTGTGTGCAAGTGTGTGCCAGGCACATGTATGTGCAGGTGCCTGGTGAGTCCGTGGACCCGGAGTCACAGGTGTTTGTCCGTTCCCTGCATGGTGTCCCAGCAAGTGCTCTTAACCATAGCGCCATCTTTCCAGCCCCAACCTAAGTATCTTAACAACCATAAAATTGCCAAATTCTGACAATATTTAGTTTTATTTTGGGATATTATATATCAATCTCCACATAAAAGTAGAATATTATATGGTATAAGCTTCTCCAGATATTTATGCAAAGAGCATAAGAACCATGGCTTTTACGTATGAAGTATTCTAAGGGTTAAATTAATAGCAGAAATGACCAAATCCTTGCTTAAAATATGCTCTATCATAGGGGGAAAAGAGAAGAAAAATGATGGGTATTCACATGATTGACAGCCTTTCCAAATAGAAGTGTTGCTATAATTAAGCAATAATGTATGAGCGGGTATGCGTTATGACAAATTGGAAGCTTGGTTGATTAGATTGAGCATATAAGCTGTCAGTATAATTATCATATTTTAATCATTTTTCTCCATTTTTTTTTTACAACAGCATTGTCTTCAGCCTCATTTGGCGCTTATTAGATTGATGTTCTTAGAGGAATTGTACAGCATAAAACATGTCCTCAAACAGGATGAACTTTAGATAAGGTTGCAGCTATGTCCATAAACATTTATAACAGTCGCTGGAGTATCCTACTTGCCTCCTCTGCTGTGTCTCTTGTGTTGAAAAAAAACTTTCTCTTTCAAGATAAGAGTGAGTAAGCCTCTGTGAAGCTCTTTTTCAATAAAGTATATAAAGTGTTAATAAAAAGATCATTAGAATGTTATTCATTGCTTTGGTTCTCCTTAACCACAAATGTTGAATTTGCTAGTCACACAGGAAGGGAATTTGGGGGCAGGTAGAGAGAGGTGACAGCCAGGGTCCTAATTAACCGAGAATCGCTGTGCAACCATTGAGGAGGGGACAGGAAAGGAGGGGCAGGGTACTCAGATTCTCACATTTAAATATAACACCTGTGCATAGGTCAGTCGGATGTTTTCATGAAGAGAGCTGGGATAGACTTTAAAGGGTCTTGAATATTAATTTTCATCTTTCTGTCTCAGATCAGAATGCTACCCATGATGGCCCCAGCCCTTCATTCCCCCCACAAGTAAAGAAAGCCCTCATCAGGCCCTTAGGTCAGTGTGTTATCTTTTTGAGACATAGGAGCTTTAGAGTATGGAATAATACACACACCTAGGAGCTCGAGTGATCTCCATGGGGGCTGGAAATGAAGCTCCGTAGTCCAGCCTATGGCTACATGCTTGAGGTCTGAAGTCTGATTTTCTGCCCTGATGAAACAAACAACAACAAAACAACCAGCTTCAGCTGAGGCGATAGCTTCGTTGGTCGTGCTTGCCATTCAGGTGTGATGACCTGAGTGGAGCCCCTTAGAACCGATATCAAAATGGAGCTGGTGTGGTGGGGCACTCTTGTCCTGTCAGCTCTAGGGAGGCAGATGCTTAGAGTTCACTGGCCAACCAATCCATCCTACCTGGTGAATTCTGGGCCAGTCAGACACCCTGTCCCACAAAGCAAAGTGGATGATACTCTGAGAAGCAACACCTAAGGCTGCCCTCTGGCTTCACACACATGTAAGTACATGCACGTGCCTGCACCCCTGTTTCTGCACACACAAGAACACACATAGACATACAGTAATAAATAAATACCGCTTCAGATGCTCACACAGAGCAATATGACTCTCCCTAACATCCTCCTCCTCTAGGCCACCAGGATCTAGTCCCTTTTTTTCAATCACACGGCTTCCTGGTTGTGACACAGACCCAATCTCTGAGTTCTCTTCTGTACCTGCACACCGAAACTGACTCCTCTTTCCTGCTTAGCTTATCCTAATTCGGCTTTCTGGACTTTGAGCTCTGGATCTCTTTCTGAGTCACTTCGCACCTCCTCCACGTGAAATGAAATACTACAGTGACCTTTTTAATTCCCTGGACTTTTTACATTCTTAGAAATTCAGCATAACAGCAGGACTTTAATCTTCCTCACACGTGCAAGAAGCAAAATAAGGCAGAGGGAGGGCTGACCTCCAAGGCAGCAGAGTTGTCAGAGAGTCCTGCCAAAGGGGTGCCCCTGCTTACATTTTGGTCAAGCATAGAGACAGCAGACCTGCTGTGCCTGGACCAAGCTTTGAAACATAGCAGAATGTTCATGTTCTATACTTCAATTCTTCTCTAGGAATGTCGTATTGATTGGTTCCAAACATTACTTATTTAAAGTTATCAAAGTCTTTAGTTTTTCAAACATGTCTTTGCAATTTCTGTGATTCCAGCTACGGGTTGCACGGAGCCGCAGTCTGCTTACATAAACACCCAAGGAGCGACAGACAGGTTCTTTAAATCTAATGAAATGGTTAGCCAATTCCTTGTGGGTTTGGCAGTGCCTGATCATTTAGCCAAGTGTCACTCTATGTGTTTTTGAGTTTGAGGGCTCAGGTGCTGCGTAGTTCAGTTGATGGATGAGATGGCCTCGAGAAAAGGAAGAAAGGGGGAGAACAAAGAACAATGTTTGTCACGTAGCCCAGAGTGACAGCGCAGATCAGCGCTCTTACCTCCGCCGTCCACACAGGAGTGTGATCAGGGTGACTGATGGAGAATCGTACTAGTTCTGAGCTGTTCGGGTGTCAAACAGATAGGATGCGTGCTACGCCCAGGATTCCCCAAGCAGCTGGAGAGGTCTGCAGCTAGCGCAGGTCCCGGCTCCCATCCTTCTCGGGTCCTGGGCTGAGGGTTAGGTCACATTTGCCTTGAGATTTTGTGCCCTGTGGCTTTTGTTCTAGGTGGTCACCTTTCACAAGCAAATCTCTCGATGTTTTATCCTCTGCAGCTATGCTTTCAGAGCCTTAAATTTGTCCTGTTAATGAAAGATGGGATAGCGGGGTGAAGGCAGAGTGGGGCTGGATTCTGGCCACTAGACAGGAAGGACAACTGACAAAGTACTGTTCCACTTCTCATCAGCGGATTTTGTGCCTCATCTCAACTTTCTTTTCAGCTTCAAAATTGTTCTTCACAAAGGAATGTCTGTCTCAGGCCAGGGAGATGGCTCAGTCCATAAGGCTCAGTCTTGCGTCATAAACAGGAGGACCCTGACTTAGGCCCCAAACCCACATTTAAAAAGCCGTGTGTGGTGGCACATGATTATAATCCTACTCCTGGGGAGGCAGACAGCCTGGGTCTCAGTGGCCACGTAGCGTTGCCTACTGGGTGTGTCCCAGGCCCAGGAGAACACACAGTACCTCAGAATGTGATCTCTGGACACATGCACATAAAATAAAATGAATAAATGTTTGAAAAAAAACTAAACGTTGCTGAAGAGGAAGCTCAGCAGGGTAAGTGTTTGCTGCTGAAGTCTGACTCGTTAGTTGTATCCCCAGAACCGTGAGGGGCTGAGTACAGCAGCGTGCAGTGGTTGCAGGGGAGGATGGAGGAGAGGCCGACAGGAGACGCCCTGGAAGCTGACAGGCCAGCTAGCCAGGCTTGTGCAGAGCCCTACCTCACACAAGCTGTAGGGTGAAATCCTACACCCAAAGCTGACCTCTGACCTCCATGTGTACACTGCAACATGTATATGCCTATACATATGAAAACACACACACACACACACACACACACATATACACACAGAGACTGTATCTCCCGGCAGCCTGCAAGGCCATAGTTAACCCTTGAAATACAACCTTACAAAAATGAAAAGCAATGTGTAATGAAGAGACTTTATCATTTATTTGAGGGTTGGAAATAAAAATTATTGATACCTTGAATGTCCTTTATATGAAAAGACAGACTTTCTGAAAACAAAACAAAACAAAAAACGACACATCATCAGTTCAGTTACATGTACCACATATAATGAAGAAGCGTTGAGTTAGTAGATTTATAGAGGCTTTATAAGAATTTGAACTGTACAACAACATAGTATTGGTCTGTGACTTGATGATGGGGGGGTTCAGGGTATTTCTTTCTTCATACCTCCTGATGGATTGAGAAATGCTGAAAACCGTGCTAACGATGCCATTGCCTTGCCTGGAGGCTGGAAGACTCAGGCTTCAGGAGTTTGTTCTGGTGGGAACACCTTAGCTGACGCAGCTGGACACGGTTGAGGAGACCCAGCTTTTCATCTAAAGACATGCTTATAAAACAATTAGCTCATTAAAGTTATGCACCAGCGGGGCTGCAGACGCGCTCCGTGCTTAAGAGCTCTCCCTGCTCTAACGGAGCCTGAGGTTTGATCCCAGTACCAAAGCAGGTGGCCTGCCACCCTGCAACTCCAGCTCCTGGACAACCAAAGTCTCTGTCCTCCACAGGCACCACACACACACACACACACAACATACAATAAAAATAAATCTTTAGAAAAAGGCACAAATTCTCTTACTATGTCAATTTCAGACAAGGTATTATGAACACTTTGTTGTTTCTCTTAAATGATTTTAGATCTTTGCCTTTTGTTTTGCTTTGTTTTAACACAGATTGATCTTTTTATACTCTTTAGAAGGATCCTGGCTATTTAACCTGCATTATATATTATTGCAGAGCCCTGTCTTCTGAGCTCCCTGACATGTTTTCCTTGCTTCAGCCATTTTGGTTTAGGGGATTCTGGCACCCCTTGTTGAGATGAACTTCATTGATTCACACTGCTGAATATCAAGGCTTTCACATTTCTGACAATCTAATACCATCCAGTTGAATACACAAATAAGCCAAATACAAAGTCCTGGTTTTGATGGGCTCCTGTCTTGCATCATGACTCTGTTAAGAAAAGATTTACTACACTTTCACATCAGCAAGAATCACAAAACCACAAGTTAGATTTCTTTCGTTTGTTTGTTTTAAATATTTCATTTTTGTTTTTAATTATAATTGTCTCTGTGTGTAGGGCTGTGTGTAACGATTTCTTTGTTGTTTTAAAGATTTTATTGTTGTTTTTAATTATATGTGTCTGTGTGGAGGTCTGTGCAAGTGAGTGCAGGTACCTTCAGAGGCCACAGGAGGGTGTCAGATCCCCTGGAGCTACAGATGCCTGTCACACTGGACACCCTTTTTACAGCCAGCATGACTTGGACTTCCTCTCTTCTAGACCAGATTTCAATATGATTCTTTGTGATCTTGTGTTTCCTATTCAAGCACTGTGCTTAACGTGTGTTGTGAACATAATGTGTTTAATTATCTGTTTGACTATGTGGACAGGAAAGCAGAGGTTGTTTCTGTCTAGAGCACTTAGCAGAACAAATGAGCAATGTTAGCAGTGTTCTGTTTAGAAAGAAAAAATTATTCTGTGTATGTACATATTGGAGGAATAATTAGGTAGGAATTGTCTTGTTTTTGAGTTCATGTAGTAAAACTAAGATCTGTGGTTGAATCAACAAATCATTTTTTATGGTTACAAAACCCACATTTCTAATCACATCTTACCAGTCCTGAGCCATGCCCCTCCGTGAGAGGTTGAGTCTTCTGCTGCGAGAAAACAAGCTTGGGCCCTGGGAGTCTCTCCTAGGACGTTATTCTGCAGAACCTGTTCTGAGTGGACAGTGAGGTTAAAGTGTGCTTCATTTGCCTCTATCACTATTAAGCCAATCCCTGACAGATTCTGATTCTAAATGGGGTTGATAAGGGAAAGTGAACTGTAGAAAGCTCCTCTTCATAGTGGCCACTAGGGATAACAACCACAAACAAACAGTAAGGTCCTTGTCCTCAGCACCAAGATTCTAGTGGAGGAAATAGCTCTCAAGCAAGCAAAGAATAATTGAAGCAATTTTAGGTAGCAATAAGTATTATTTTTTAAATATAGGTCCATATACAGAGAATGACTGGTGTTGGGTCCAGATGAAGTTAGATGAACAGGCAAATGAGAGAAAACATTTATACCTTTGCAGCATTTGTATAGCAATAAACACCCAGGAAGTATTTATTCGTAGCAGTTGAAAAGTTAACATTATCTGAAAACCCTGGTTCTGTGCACCAAGCAGATGTCAGAGCGGGAAGATCCACGTGCTGATTGGAGGAGTTACAACCATGTTGGGGAAGACAACTATGTAATTAGCAAATAGTGATATAGAAAACGAGAGGCTAGAGGCAAACCTTGTAGGGCATGACCGGCAGGGAAAATAACTTGGTTAGGAGTGAACAGGGAGGGTGGGGTTGCGAGGACTGTAAAACCATGCCTCTTTACAGCAACGTCGCCATCACCAGAGAACCACATGTTCAAGATTATTGTTAACACAGTAAAGGGAAGCCTGTTAGAGGCCCCCATACAAATTTCCGACATGCTTCTGTATGTGAGACACATCGCTGCAAGCTCAGGGCCCACTAATACGTGCACATGGCCCAGCGGCAGATGGCCTCCCCTGCACAGACACTATCAATGCAGAGATCAGCCGCTCAGGCGTCGCCCACTCCCTGCACCCACTTCCAGAGTGTGGACCCCTGGGGTTACCTAACTGTAACGGTTTGTATTATCCCCGCCCCTCTCTCCTTCAGACCATCACATAGAATATTTCAGGGCGCTGGTTGGAATAATTATCTATTTTTACAAATGTATTGTGGCCTTTTTCCTCTCCTTTTTTCTTTTTTTTTTTTTTTAATTTTTGAGACAAAGTGTGTGCTGCTCTTTTCCCCACGCTGAAGATCAAAACTACAGCCTCACGAAAGGTCTCTACTGCTGAGCTACATTCTTAGCACTTGCCTTCTTTTGGGAAGAAGTGACTGATATTGGAGGGGAGAAAGCGAAAAGCATTTCACATTCATCATCTATTTATTTCTTCAGAAAACTGGCATCAGTGTACCGCTGCAGCAGACAGAAAGGGCAAGCAAAAACAACCCCACAATCTCCCTGGATGCTGCAAGATGGTCCCATCAGGGTGAGCAAGAATGTCATAATGAGGAAACATCGGAGACCACACTAAAGAGTCCTCAGATGTATGTGCCAGAGCTAAAATATGCTCATTCATGAGAACAAAGCAAGGGGATTTATTTGAGAAAAATGAACACCTATATTAACAGAACGGTGTTAAACCTCTAACGGGCTTTTACCCTGACTTGTGTTGCTGACTTACGTCTTTATCAAGAAAGAATTATCTCTAAAGCAACTAGAATTTTGAAACAGAGAGCAAGCACATAAAAATGTATTTAGAAATGTTGCTAAAGAAGGAAAGCTATTATTAGTAGTAGTATTTTATTATTTGGTCATTCCTGAAATAATCGGACTGTAAGAACACAGCACACAAGGCCCTCTTCGGTTTGGGGGAATTTCAGCTTGTCACAAACAAATTAACAGATGCCATTCTCCGTCCTTGATGGCACTGCTGTGAGGGCAGCCCTTACCCTCTACGAGGAGTCCTGCACATCTGGAATGTCCTTCTGAAAGTACACACTGCAAATTCACAGAACCTAGGGACCCGCCGCCAACACCACATGAATGGCATGAACGAGGAGCCCGAGCAGGAGCCCCGAATTACAGCGCAGCCCGTTTGCCGGTTCAGTCCAAAGCTCTCAGGAAACAAGGAGCATCCAGATGTGGATGCACTGCACAACTGGCATGGCAGAAGGATTTTCGAGATGAGCGAGACAGGGGCCAGTTTTCTCATCAGCAGCATCTTCTTCGGGGCTGCATGCCGGATGGATGCCGGACGGTGAATGAAGATGTCGAACAGCCCCAAAGAGAAACAAACTCAGAGCCTGTATCAACGAACAAGATGGGAATTCAAGGCGGTTGACAGGCTGCATTTCAAAAATTGTTGACAGTTTTCACACTGTTTGGTCAAATCTTTTAAGGAATATAAATTATGCAACAGCTTTCGCCTCTGGCTACTTCATTGTACACTGAATATGTACACTGAATATGTACAATGAAGAAGACGTGAGACTTTGCAGAGATCCTTAGTTTAAGAAAAAAACACCAAAGAGCATCTGTTATTCTTATATAGTAGTATTATAAAGAATTATTTGAGGAACATGTTAAAGCAAGAGGAACTATCCGAGGAAAGCATATCTTACAAAACACTATTGCTACTTTTTAGAACAGCGCTCTAAGCTACCACTGTATCTATTCAGCAGGCTTAACTCCCGCTCACGTGCACAGACTCCATCGCAGTAGGCTGTCAGCCTTAGACAACAGTTTGCAGTCAGTAATGTGAAATTATTTCAAATCATTTTAATAAAACAGTATTCTAGGTTGAAAGCGTAGTTATTTATTATTAGTTTTGTTCTATCAACTATCTTCAATATGTATAAGAAACCAGGATGGTCTTTGTTTAAGGCTTGAAGTATTTTTCTTATCTTTGTTTTTTTTTTTTTTTTTTTTTTGTTTGTTTGTTTGTTTTGTCAAAAACTATATAAAATCTCTTGGTAGGTTTTTAAATATTTTTAAAATATGTCTACTTGAAAGACTTGAGAATGGTTGATTTTGCTTCTGAGATTGTAATATAAAACTCATTTCTAGTGGATTAAGTTTTTCAGCATTAAAATATTTCTAACTGCATATTCATTAACATTTAAAATATTTCCTCATTTTGGATCTCTTGAAAAAAAATATCTTCAGCATAAACACTATTTTAAAAATATGACCACAAAAGAGTCCGCAAAGTAAAATCATTAGGAAGAGAAGAGCGTGGCCAGCAAGTTTTTTGCAACACGGAAAAGAATTTCCTCTGAGCTTTTATGTAGTCTTTTCTTTTCCGAAGGCATCTTGAAATGTCGTCCTTTTCAGCCACTTCTCCTCTTGGCCACCAGGTGTCAGGCTTTCATTGTAGATTTGAGTTTCTTCATGCTGTAGCAGATGCCGTTACCTTTTTATTTGTAAATGTTCGCGATTCTGGAAATATTTCTCGTTCTCAGTTCCAGCCCACAACTTGAGAACTTGACTTTGAATATGAAAGCAAAGCCACTCATTTGAGCTGTGGTGTCTTCTGATTTCAGCTTATTCTTCTTGACTGAATTTTATATTTAGGATTTCTTTACATTTATGATATAAATCAAGAACCGTTTCCTTTAATAAAATTGGCATGCATCTATGTCACAAAATATGATTGCATTTTAAGCAAAATATAGACGATATGGGTAATTTGTTTTGAGAATAGCAAATACAGTTTTTTTTCATTTTTACAAAATAAAAACCAGGTGGGAAAGTATTGTTTTTAATTTAAAACTTGTATTTGTGGCTGACTTTCCTTATCTGCAGACAGTTATGAAAACATTTCAAGTGTTCTCATTTGATAAATAAGCATCATTTAATTTAGTCTTTAACATAATTTTATCTGGAAAAAGTAAACATCAGATCACTGTGTCGTTTTGTATGTGCTATGATCCAAATGCATGTTTGTCATTAAAATATGAATTTATCCTTCCTTTGGTGTTGTGAGCGGCAAATTAGAATGTCTTTATTACACGTATCTCAAGAATCATGACTCTCGCTTCTGTGTTCAGCACCTGAAATGCACTGATAAAAACACAGCCTGAGAAATGGCTTCCTACAATGGCTAGAGAGTATGGTGGCAGAGTCTTCATGGGGATTAAGATTTTCATACTTTCTTGCTTAATAATATGATTCTACGTGATATAAATCTCAGTGATGTCATGAAGGATATCACTGGAGCAAGATAAACCCAGCCAAGACTATTTTCTGTTTGAATCACTCAAAGGATAATTTTTAAAAGATGAAGCATTTGTCGCATGAATTTAGTATGTTTTAGTATTACTCATAATGGTAAATTTTAAAGTCACCAACCAGTTACACTGAATTAAAAAGGAAAGAAAACAGGGCTGTGCTCTGCAGGGAACCCTCATTTGGGCCCAGTCTCCCAACCCAGGGGAAACCTGTCTTTGGGCTATGAATAAGAAGAACACAATGACTCTGTTTTCAGTCCTAAGACTTTACCTTTTATTATTCTTTCCAGCTGAAAGCTGTCAAGTCCCAGGCTCGCTAAGACTAGCTTTGGTGGTCCTGATTTCTTTTATGAAGCCTTTTGATTATTATTCATTTTAGGGTTTTAATAAAACAACCAAGTCTCCGTTTACCATGTAAACATTATTTCATACACATTCTTAGGTTACTTGTCAGCTTTCCCAGTGTGCTCTGCGACTCTTTCAGATACACGTATTTGTGGTTGACTTTTCTTTTATAGCTGCAAAATATCTTTCTTTTAAAAATAAGCTTTATTCCATGTGACCTCTTAAGGAATATGTTTGTATATCTTAATAAGCAAATAAAACTTTGCCTTCACTTGCTGGTAGGGACTCCATCATCACTACAGGGACTATCCAAAAACTTGGCAAAAGTTCATTTCACAATCCTGAGGTTGGTTTGGTGTCTCGTGATTTACGCGGGGGCTCTGCTGCTGCTTACAATGATCCTTTCGTCCCCTGCTTACAACAACTCACAGGTTGCATCAGAGTTACCGAAAGAGACATTAACGTTGCAAAGTAGACTTGCGAGAGAGAGAGAGAGAGAGAGAGAGAGAGAGAGAGAGAGAGAGAGAGGAGGCATTCTTGCCTCACTTTGAATTTCTGAAACACATGAAATATCTAGATCATATCATGGATCAAAATCCCGTTAGCTTTCCAAAGAGACCAGAATGGCTGCCCTGAAAATATGAAATCTTGAAACATGTCCCCCTTTGAGCAATATTTGCACAGCTAAGAATAAAGTCATTTCCACTCTATAATTTCCTGTATCCACTTTCCATTAATAACTCCACAGCAGTGAAGTTCTCCCGTTGCGGCTCCCACCAAGCTTTCCATCTTAGACCCAAAAGGAAGAGGTGCACCACAGAGCACAACGCTGAACACCACGGCATTCTTGTCTCTAAAGGCATACGCAACACCTTACGATTCGAAACAGATTCCATATACCACTCTGAGATGAAAAACCAGACCTTCCCTTCTGCTTGACCACATTACTGAGTGGAATGTGATCAAAATTTAGGGGAAACTGTGAGTTTTAGATACAATGTAAATGGATCCTAAAGAGAGTTTCTCTTCTGTCCTAGTATGGTGGACACTTAGGAAGATAGAAAATGCTCTTTTCCATCCCCGTCCCCTGCCCTCAGGGGGAGGTGGTACTTTTACTTTACAAAGCACTCAACAGCTATTTAAAAAGAAATCTGGGACTCACCTCTTCTGCTTATGTGGTTTTCATTATTGTTGCAAAGGTCTTTTTTTTTTTTTTAAGCAATTTTTGGTTATGAACATGATCATTTTGTACATGGCAGAAAAAGGCATGTTCTGAAACACTTTGTCAAGAGACGTTATCAAGTGCCTTTGAAAGCAGCGTGAGATAAATATAGGAAAATTGGGCTGTACCCAACGAACAGTCTCTGCTTATGAAACATAACTCATTAAGCTAATATGTCATTCCTGGCTTCCCAGGGCTCAGCTCCAGGAGGGCGCTTCTCTGGAGGGAAAAAGAAACTTTGAGCTCTCCTGTCAACTTGATCTGGCCGATGGGAGTCCTGATCTCCCCGTCCTAATATTCTCAAAGTGCTGGGAAATCTAATTCATTAACTTTTCAAATGGTTTTAAAAGTTTTCTTTCATCAGGGACCATTTCGACCTTCTTTATCCATATGAGTCTAGAGATCAGAAATACAAATGATGGTAGCCGGGAGCCAGCAGCCAGTAGCCTGGAAGCCTGCCCTGTGCGAATATACACTGTACAGGCAAATTATCTTTGGGAAAAAAAAATCCATATTTTAAATGAATTGTTAGGAGCACAAAGCCATAAAGACTAGTATTTTAAAACTATAATGACACCTCCTAAATATTTTGATTCCAAAAATGAAACACAATAGAGTATTTTGAAATGTGCTCCCTGTAGAATATATTTTCAAATATCTTCGGAAAATAGAGCTATCTCTCTCCTCCCATTTATGTGCTTAACTGAAATACTAACAGCACACCAAAATCCTAAGAAATGAGGAAATTTCATCACAGGATGACTCTTTATCCTCAAGCCACTTCAAAACAATAGGAGAAAAAAATTAAGTGTATTTGTTTGAACAAATATGAATAAAATTTACATGTGTTTTCCTATAGAACAGATTCATTAGTATTTAGGATATTGTTATAGAACTTATTATAAGTAGTCTAGAGGACAATGGTCATTAACTAAAACTGATTCTTAAATGACAATTGTATTTACTATATGTAAAGGTTTTATAGTCATTTCTCACAACAGAATTGTTATGAGTCAATATGTAATATTGTGTTCATAAAAACAAAGCTTCTTTTTCAACTCAAATTTAAAATGCATTGGAGTTCTTAGGACATAGTAGTTTAGAGATCTATCAAACATCGAAAGAAATGAAGACTTATTTTTAAGGTTGTCTGTGCTTATGGATGGTAACACTGAATTCTGTAGACTTATAATTTATATTTTCTCAAGTTTCACACAGCTGTATTATATCTACCAAAGGGGAGAGATGCACAAATTAGAAATATTTCAAACATTTAAAACAAATCATTACCTTTTCATTCTCTTAGTCAAATGTGACTTCATTAAGGTAGGACAAATTAGTAAGTCACTGTGGTTGACAGCTTTAAAAGGAAAAAAGAAACTTCTAAAATCAGTTTCGAATGACAATATTAGTGAGAATCATCATAAAAATTTATCAAATACTTTAAAATCTGACCTATAATAGGTGATGATATGATAAGATAAATTTCTTAGAAACCATCCCATTTCTATTAGCTCTGTCTGTACCTTTTGACACTTAGAGGTTAGACGTCATAAACTTCACTACTTTAGACATTTTCTGAAATTGTAAATCTTACAAATGTCCTTAAACAAACAGAATAACATTCCAATCAAGCAGACATTTCAACCTATACCTGTGCATAGGATATCTTTAGGAGGCATGATACAGCACATCAAAGTTTTGTCTTGAAAGTTTCACGTGACAATAAGCTTTCCATTGAAGAATGAAAAAATAAATGTATTTTTCATTACGTGGGTTTATTTTCATTCTTTGCTAAGCAGAAAGCATTTCCACATGGGTGCTTGCTAGCCTAGTAAGAAAAAAGATCTCTTCCCAGGGGTTAGGAGGAACTGCCTGAGAGCTTGGCCCCTGTCACTCCTATATGTGAGTCATTAATAAATACGTGTGGAGTCTTTCCAGACCCTGTGTTAGCTTCGCCTGCCCGCCAGGTCCCTTCTGTGGCTGAAATGTCCCACTTCCTGCTCTGTTTTCTCAACCTTTCCACACCTGACCAAAATATCAATGTGATTAAGTTACAAATCCTGGCTCAGAAACATTTTTACAGCCCGTTTATAAGAATATTAATGTATTTGAGGTGCCGATTGTGACAGCCCACCTTGACCCTGTTACATTTATTTATTTAAGACACCCACAAAATTTCTCTCTATACACACACACACACACACACACACACAAGAGGGACAGAGACACAGAGAGAGAACCAGACATTGAACTCTTTGAAGGACAACTTCAATATTGCCTTCTATACTTGCAAACACTAATCTTTAAAACCTGGTGTTTTCTGGTGAATACGTTGCATGTTAAAAATTGTTTCTTTGCCCCGGGACTGTAAGGTGCTTCGGGACTTATTACATTTTCTTTCTCGTTCCTCACCACAATGCTACTAAAGTGGAACTGAACATTTTGATAACTTTCAGGTCTAATACCTCGTTTCAATGCCCACCCCCTGAACAGAATTTTAAAGAAAAATAACATGTGAATAGTCACCCCTAAAGATGGTTTAAATTTTCCCCTCATTTGCATAGCGAGATTTAATTTCCATCCCTTAAATATGACGAATTGCGGAGATTTTCTTCAGTTAATGCCTTTAACAGCTCCCAATAAACTTCATTAATCAGGCAAGCTCAGGCCCAATGTGTAGCCTAGAAGCAGCTAATTTGCTCGATGAGGCCCCGACTTTCGTGAATAAACAGGTGTATAATCTGAGGGCTTTGTGGCCTTAATTACAGTCTCATCAGATCAGCGGTTGGCGGGCAGGAAAGAAAGGAGCAAGGATGGGGGGGGGGGGGTCTTTTTTCTGAACCAGGAGGCAGCCGCACCCTTTCCTACGCCGCCTCGTCCTCCGAGCCTTCTCCCCGGGTTCCCTGCCTTCCCCCCTCCGCTCTGGGTTTCTCCGCGGCCTGCCTCTCCGCGTCCCCGCTGCCGCGGCGGGCTGCGTCCTCCCCCGAAGCCCGGCTCGCCTCCCCTTCTCCGGCGGCGCTCCTCCGCGCGGGCGCACGCCGGCGTCTTCCGGGGCCGCGGGGTCACTTTGCTCCCGGCCTCCTCGGCTGCTCCCCCGCCCTCCCTGGCCGAGCACCCTCCCTGTCACCCGTGGGCCGCCTACAAAATCACTTCAAGGGCAGTGCAACTTGGAAGGACGAGACAAAGCTTGGGCATATGGTCCGATCCCCAGATGTTGCCTTTCTTCTTCCCGGGCCCACCTCCCCCTTGCCCGCCGCGGGTGCAGCCGCGCGCCCCCACGGCCAGGTTCAGCGCCGGGGAGCGGCGGCTTCGTTCCCGAAACGTCTTTTGTTTCCCTGGCCGATTAGCACCGCCAAGTCGAGATCTCCCCGAGCCGAGTGATTGGTGTTTAACTCGGCAGGGAAGGGTCCTCTGGTCCGTGAACAGGACGCGGGGTGCAGAGGAGGGACGCGGAGAGACGAGGTGCTGCGCGGGGACCCGGGCCACCCCAAGCTTCTGTCCCCAGGCGCTGGCACCTTCCGTGTCCCCGCGGGGGGGGGTGTATACTCGTGCTGAGGATCACGAGAGTCACCCCAGAGGAAAGAGACCAGGCTCAGATCGGCGCAGTGGGCACACCTGCTCCTGCTCGCCCGGGCGCGTCCCGGCACCTCGGTGGCCCTCCGCAAGCGCCCCTCGCCTGTTAGGTGACCCAGTTTGGACAGGCGGGAACTTCAGGCCTCGGGTGGAGGTGACAGTCCTGAGAGCCGCGCTCCTGGTCAGCCTGAGGAGGAGCTGGGCAGGCAGCGACCTCCTGCACCCAGGATGCGGCAGGAGCGTCCAGGCTGTTAGCCGGGCCCCACCGGGTGGGTGGCCAGCTGCTTGGCTTCCCTGTTTCCGCCTGCCACACGCCCAGCCCAACCCCCTTGCGTTCAGCGGGTGACCCCTTGGTGAGCCAAAACGCTTTTGGTGGAGAGTCACCCTGCGGCCGCGGCTGCGGGCTGAAGGAACTGTTGCCTCAGCACAGACTGGCCGGCAGCTGGCTTTCCACTGCCAGCCTCCACCCTCCTAGCCGGGGTGGTTCCCCCACCCCAACCCCTTCTCCATGGGCTGCCTTGGTCTCCGCAGAACCACCCAACTTTCCCGCAGACAGGTCAACAAAAGCTTAGGGAGTGCGGATCTTCGGCAGGCAAACAATGAGATAACCGGAAGCCTGTTGGCATACACGTTACTGTGAATCTGGTTGCTCAGGACCGAGCCACAAGCCACGGCGGCTTGCACTCAGCAGCATTTTTGATTTTGCTTGTTTTTATTTGCTTACATTGAAGGAAGGTGCAAAGAGATAATATTGAACAAGAAAAATAAAAAGGCAGCCAGCCACGGTCTCTTCCACTCACTTTCTTTTTCTCAGAAGTCTGAGCATGTCTAACTAGGTGTCCTGTATGAAGCCACGGACGGTTCAAACAGAAATGCAAATCCCCACCCGAGAAAGTGAGATTGCACAATTAGATGTTGTGTAGTTGTGCTTCCCCCATTGGCGATGAGGCACTGTGAATGTCTCCTGTTTTATTTAGGCTTGATCTCAGATCTGCAAACTGCTAATAGTAATATTTTTTTAAAAAAGTATTTAGTCATTTTAGAAACCTAAGCTCAAAGTATATAGTCCACATACACAATAAAATCTGCTATCAAATGTTTTATTTTTTAGCAACAGAAAACAGAGTTCTATGCCAAATCACCAAATCAAGGAAAATGTTGATTGCTGTGGAAAAGGTATTTTACCTGTATTTTCACCCTATATATTTTCAGTAAGTGGTTGAATTAGCAGACAATTATTTATACTGTCCATCTTACAACTGCAACTTTTTCAAAAGCAGATTATGGCAGTAAGTTAAATCATTTAAATATCTAGACTGTCATATTAAAACAAAGGTACCCCCTCCCCCCCCCAAAAAAAAAAAACAGGGTTTAAATAAAAATTTAAAAAAAAAATTATTCTGCTTTCCTAAACTTAGATTTCATAATCATTTTGGACAATAGATGGCCCTCGACCTTTTGTTCTTTTTCTTTCATGAGATCATAAAGGAACAAATGTATCGCAGCTGGGTGAGAGAGACATTTCCCAAAGAATGGCCGCGCCAGCATCTTCTACTTATCTAAACTAAATTACAGCTTAATAATATCCAGTCTCGCTGCGCGGGTGCCTCACACACCTGAGTGGCCAGGGCGTCTTACTGCCTAATTTCTCTTTTGTATTATGTCTTGATAATGAAAATACATTATTATTTCTCTTTTAAAATCCCTCGTTGCCCCTCCCGTGTCCAAGTTCTGAAAATTCTCAAGCCAGCCCAGAGAAATACAAATGCACAAAGCGACAGGCGAAGCAGGCCCTGTGTTCAGCACTCAATCATTTCCTGTCACAGGTGCAGCCACTATGCGTTATCCCGCCATGATTGATAGAGTGGGTTTGTGCGGACCGGGGGAGCCGGGGAGGCTCAGATGGGGTCCTGTCATTTGGGCTCCATTTCATACTACCTGTAGGGAAAAGCAAATTCTTTGTGGGGATTGGCTGTTTAGTGAGTTTTAAATTTTACTTCCTTGTATATAATAGAAAGGTCATATTTCCTAAAAGCAAAGTATACCTTTACCATTGGCCTTAGAATAAGCTTCATGCTGAGGGAAAACAAAAGGGCTAATCATAACACAACAGACCTTGTTACATGTAGCCTTGATGTGTTATAAAACACGTCTTGGGCCACATTTCTTATACTTGTATTAGTAATTACTACTTTTTAAATCCTACTGTATAAACAAAAATAAATAAATAAATGCCTGATCCTCTCAGACAGTCACCTAATATTGAACCTGATAGCTATTTCGGAAGGCTAACCAGAGGAGTTAATGCAGGATGAATTAATTCACTAGACGGTGAATTACGGTACTATATTCCATCCAATAGTAAACAGAATCCTTGACTAGCACCCAGTCTCAGGTCTGCATAAAAATGCAAAACAAAAAGCAGACTCCTTATCATCTAACATTGTGGCTATCCCTCACTTCAGCTGGGGTGAACATTTCTCTGTGTTTGCTTTTGCTATGATCAGCCAAGATCTTAACTTAATTAATGTAAGATCAAGGCTGACAACCATCACACCCATGTTCCGTAGAACCGTAAAACCCTCCAGGTCCCTCATTTCTTTTTGAAATGGCTAAAGGCAAAATGATTTGCATAAGGAGAGCTCAGATTTAAAAATGTAAAACTTCTTTCATTGGGATTATTAAGTGGCTTTCAATGATGCCCACAGATGTTCAGGCACCCACTGTAATGCTTTAATATTGTTCGTGTGGGTTTTTTTTTTTAAGTCTAATCGATTGTTTAAAACTGGGGAATTAAATGACTTTTTAAATGTTCCATTTCTTTGACAGCAGAACATTCTTTTATATCAATATATCTCATTTTACAACTGGAGAAAACAACATCATTTCTCTGAAAAAATTTGTTAACAAATTACAATCCCAAAATGTACATTTTTTTTTTTAAAGCTGACAGATTATACCCAAATAAAAGGAGAACCAAGCATTGTAGCTCATAAATTTCTTGCTAGGGAAAGAAGATTTTTTATATACGTATAAAGAAATTTTTTTGTGTATTTATTTTCCCTGTGATTTAGACAACCTGGCAAGCTCAACAGTTAAAAAAATCTGATGGCTCAAATCATCCATCATTTGGGGTAAAGGTTAACATAAGAAACATTTGTAAAGATGCACCAAGTGTATACTAACAGTAATTATTACATCAAATTTCTCCTTTTTAAAACAAGATTAAAATGAGAAGGGGTATGGAAACTTAGATGTTTCTCAGTAAGCCCTCGGCGTGAAGAAGTTCCTGGAAGCTGCTGCACGCACTGCCCAGCAAGCGCCTGTACCAATCAATGTACTGTGAAAACACAGTGTACGCGTCCAAACACTGACCCATCAGGACATTCCTACAAGGTGGTGCGAAAGCTTTATTTTCAGCAATTTAAAAAAGCATGACTTTAAATATTCAGATGGATCCTAATTATTTTAGCTGCTAAGAAAGTGTATTATGACAAAGATACAGTGTTAAAGCACACGCCACTTTATTGTAATTAGGGTTCGGCTGCCTTGGATTCACAGTTAACTCTGTCCATTTTATTTTATGTTAACTATCAAGGAAGAATGGTAGTTATGAAGTATTCATGATACAGAATATTACTCCAGCATTTGATTTATCATCAGATGAAAAGCATCCTCAGAATGACAACACCTCAGTGTTTGTAACTGAAGAAAAATCTATGTGCACACAGCGCAAGACTTGCCGTTCTCTTGAATGCCAGGGAAATTTCTGGCTTATACTGAACCACACTTACAGAACCACACTAAAATAATCAAGACTATTGCTAGCGAAGTGAAACGGAAACTTCCTGAGCTGTAAAAGAAAATTTGCACCGGGAGTAAGCACGTCACTGTCCTCTCCACGCTAGGTGGTAACAATTTTATCTAAATATTGATGTCAGTTGTAGCTGTAGCTCAGTGGAAGAGTGCTTGCCCAGCATGTTCAACCCCTGGATGCGGACCCGTAGCACCATGATAAACAAATAAGTACATAAATAAATAAATAAACATTGATGCTTGATTCAAAATTGACCAAGAAGGCAAGTGAGATATTGTACAAGAGCAAGTTAACTTCTTTGGCATCTATATTCCTAAATATATTAGGCTAAGCAGTGGACCTGAGGCTGCCAGCGTGCCAGTAGGTGGATTTGTCAAAAACCCAGGGGCTGGAGCAGAACAAATATTTTCCCGTCTCTGCAGCTTCTGGCCATGAGGTCACTTCTGAAGCACCCAAACAGACAAGGCTGGTTTTTCGATAACCCGTGATGTCGCTCAGCAGACAGAAGCATCTCTGCCCTTCTGTCTCCCACAGAGAAGTGTGCACTTACACATAGCACGTGCACACACAATGGGACTTCGGGAAGAAAGCAAAGCAGAGTACGGGAACACCGGAAGCTGATGTTTAAAGGACGGGACTCCATCCCACTTGCTTGCTTATGAGTTTGGAGGCTCGCAGACACCGACTGTCGGGTCCCTCATCCTCGGGTGCAAAGCAGGATGATACCTGCTCAAATGTTTCTCCAAGTGAATCCGGTGAGGCCATGGGACACAGACCTGAGGAGAAGATTCATGGCCGTCATTGAGTTCTCTGCCGGAAGACAGGAGTCTCCCCTGCACACTGTCCCTCTTTCCTCCAGCAGACCTCAGCAGAGTTACTCTTAAAATATGGCTCAGAGGTTAAGAACACTTGCTGTTCTTCTAAAGGTCCCGAGTTCAAGTCCCAGCAACCACAAGGTGGCTCATCACCATCTATAGTGAGATCTGGTGTGCAGGCAGAATGCAGTATAAATAATAAATAAATCAATATGTATATATAATTGAGAATTTCATTCATGCATATGATCACGTTTACCTTCCCTTTATTTCTCCCCTAATTCTCTCCACATCCACACCCACCCTTTTCCCTTCCAACTCTCTCTCTCTTTTAATAACACACTCGGTCCAGTTTTTGCTCCTCATGTGCTCAGGAGCTTGCAGCTGTCCACTGAGCTTAGCAGACTGCCAGGGATAACTCTTAAAGAAAATTCCCTCTCCCCGGGAAGCCACCAACTGTCACCAAGTCCTCAGCGAGGGAAGGGGCCCTCAGGTCTCTCTCCTCTGTGCTAGAACAGGGGTCTTGTGCATGCTTTGTGCTGGAGTTCACGGGTGCAGTGTTCTGTCGTGCTTTGCTCTCGTCCTCCATAAACCTCTGGCTCCTGAGGTCTTTCTTCCCCCTCTTAACTGAAGTTCTCTGAGCTTTGTGGGAAAGGAGGGGACATGAGCGGCCCATTTGTAATTGGGAACAGGGTTTCTGTTTTGTTTAGTGTCTTGCAACTTTAATTTCTTTTCTCTTAGAATCCCATACGTGTATACCATGAAATAAGGTTATACATACCCACTGTTCCCTTCCCCAGTTCGCCTGGATCTCCCTGTCCCCTCCTACATCTCAACGTCATGTTTTCTTCTTCTTTTTCTTTCTTTTTAAAAACAGCCCTCTAAGTCCGTTCAGCACTGCCCGTTGTGTATGGGGGTGTCATCCATAGGTCCGTGTGCAACTTACAGTGACAGTCCACCCCCCCTCCAAAGAAGACTGATTCTCCCTCCCTCAGTGTCAATCACTGCAAACCAGCTCCTTAGCTAAGTCTGGGGCCTGTGGAGCTCCTCCCTAACCGTGGCGGAATTTTGTCTGGCTGGATCTTGTGCAGGTCTCATGCATGCAACTTTACCAGCTATGAGTTCACGTGTTCACGTTATGTCCAAAAGACACTATCTCACGGCATTTCCCCCACCCTCTGGCTCTTAAATTCTCTCTGCCTCCTCTTCAGAAGGGCCCTGGGCCCTGGCATGTATCTTTCAGTGAAAAATTCATGCACAAAAAAATATCATGTAGAAAAAAACTTATTAGACTTGCACATAGAATTGTTACTAGTGACAATCGTGTGTGTGCACGCACATGCGTGTGCATGTGTGTGGGTAGTTCTCCAATGACAGCAATCTACGTAGTAATATCAAGGATACAAAATAGAAAGAACTTGGGTGTCTCTCTGAGAAAAAGACAAATGACACAGAGGCCAAGTGGCATTAAGGTGCCCATTCAACCCGACAGATGAACTCACATGAAGCCTTATTGTTGCTCCTTTAGCCAAAAATCAGTGTAGGAAAATTATAGGGGCTACAGTTGTAGACCATGAAACCAAACTGTTTGGGCTTAGGTGGAGATTTGCTTTTCCAAGTGTACACTTGGTTGTCTCTGTCACAACCTGGCTTGGGGTTAAAGCTGAAAGAAACACACATAAAACCATGAGCATCGTACACATGGCAAGTGCCACTCAGGGCTGTGCTGCTACAAGAATGGACTGTGGCTGTGCAGCCCCAGTGACAGCACATCTGGAGGACTCTAGCCCACTCTCACAGGGCTGGGAATCTGTGTGTTCACAAGGTCACAGCTGTTTCACCTTCATGACAAACAGGGAAGCCACAGCGAGCCCGGCCACTCTTTTTTTTTTTTAATTGATTTATTTATTTACTTTATTACAATTTATTCTCTTTGTATCCCAGCTGTAGCCTCTCCCTTATCCCCTCCCAATCCTGCCCTCCCTCCCCCTTTTCTTCCTATGCCCCTTCCCCTAGTCCATTGATAAGGGAGGTCCTCCTCCCCTTTCATCTGACCCTAGCCTATCAGGTCTCATCAGGACTGGCTGCATTGTCCTCCTCTGTGGCCTGGTAAGACTGCTCCTCCTCAGCAGAGGTGATCAAAGAGCCAGCCACTGAGTTCATGTCAGAGACAGTCCCTGTTCCCCTTACTGTGGAATCCACTTGGACACTGAGCTGCCCTGGGCTACATCTGTGCAGGGGTTCTAGGTTATCTCCATGAACGGTCCTTGGTTGGAGTATCAGTCTCACAAAAGACTTCCTGGCCCTAGATTTTTTGTTCTGTTGTTCTCCTTGTAGAGCTCCTGTTCCCTCCAGGTCTATCTCCCCCTTCTTTCATAAGATTCCCTGCACTCTCCCCAAGGTTTATCTATGAGTCTCAGCATCTGCTTCACTTTTCAGGGAGGTTTCCACTAGAACTGTTCCTGATTCAACATCTGAAAGAGTAGGAAGTTTTCAAGATCAGGCATCTGTTGGAATTAAAAGCATCAGGTACAGAGTTTATCTAGTAGAGAGTCTTTAATGCCGAACTGATGCTCAGTTTCCTATATTCATTTTGATTGCCTAAGGCATGTTGTGTTAAGTAGCTGTATTGTCTTGCAATAACTGTTGGTTTGTCTTTAACAGCTCTCTGTGTCTCTATGGACTGAAACATTAACCATACTTCCTGAGGCTCCAAGCTCAGCCTGTCTGTCTCTCTTTCCCCTCCCTCCTCTAGGACACACAAGTTTGTGGGGAGGGAAGATGTACCATCATGCACGTGTGCAGTCAAGGAGGGACTTTCTGGAGTCATTTGTTACCTTCCACCTTTGTGTGGGTTCACAGGATAGAACTGAGGTCCCAGGTCAGTACTGCACACACTTTTACTGCTGAACCCTCCTGCTCACCCCACAAGCTCTCCTTCCTTCCTTCCCTCCTTCCTTCCTTCCTTCCTTCCTTCCTTCCTTCCTTCCTTCCTTCCTTCCTTCCTTCCTT
>NW_026590859.1:7446098-7546569 GCF_907164565.1 Psammomys obesus | reverse complement strand
CTTCCTTCCTTCCTTCCTTCCTTCCTTCCTTCCTTCCTTCCTTCCTTTCTCTCCTTCTTTCTGTCTTGGCATGTATTTCTTCTCATCCTGGATCATCAAAGAAGTAGGACAAAAAAAGTACAGGAGAAAACAGTCTGTTTCATGGTGGTTGTCAAAAATCATCTGTGACACTTTAATGAATCAGTCAAGACTGGACAAGCATAAGACTAGTTAGGCATGGTAACTCAGATCCACTAATTATGATCATTAGATGGACGGATAGAGGAACAGTGTGTGTGTGTGTGTGTGTGTGTGTGTGTGTGTGTGTGTGTGTATTCTGCTTGGTGGAGAAGACTGAAGTAGCTCTTATTCTGAAGACCCTCCTAATGGAGCAAGCTCTGCCAGGGAGCTACCAAGCGACAGCTAAGGAACCACTACCTGAGGAGGTACTGAGTTTGAGAGCTCTCTTCAGGAGCAATGGGTGGGGCCAATAGCAAAATGAGGAGTCTCTGTGGAATTACAGCATCTGCAGCAAACTCTCAACTTTGTTACACTTGGAATGGCTGCTTTAAAGAAAAATTAGAAAAGTCAAATGGACAGCACCTACTTTACCTGAAATGAACACTGATACCAAAGATCACAGATGGACCCTTTACCACACGTGGCAGGAAATGGTTAAACACACACAACAACAAAATTATTTGGCTTTAAAAACAAGCAGTCTTTGGAGTGACTGGCATGGAGAAAGACCTCATTGTGTGGCTGGGTGATTTACCAAATACCCAAATTCCTTTCCTGTCTTCTTTACGCAAAGCATGGACAGCTTGATCCGGAGCCCCTGGGTTCATGGTGGGCGCACTTCCCAGCAGCTCCTGTGTATACCCCAGCTCGTGTTCTGCTGCAGGAAACGCACACACCGTCACCCCAACATTTCAGTAAACACCCACTGCAGATCCAACACAAACACTAAATTAAGAATAAGCACAGCTAATGACCACAATGAAGCCCCTCTTCCAAAACAACCCTGTTAGAGAGTTCCAAAACTATTTGGCGTCCGGGGCCGTAGCTGATAGGCAGGCAAGTTTAGAGTTAATGGAATAGGTGACGCAGCCTGGCTGTCCCAGGCCAGCCGGATAGAGAGGTCACACAGTAACACTACCTGCCTCATACTTTTGTTCTCTCTCAAGCCAATGGCGAGCAGCTTCGCACTTGTTGTTGCTACGATTTATGAGGTGCTTGTTACAGAGATGGAGGGCTCAGATCTGGCTCTTCTCAAGCCCCCTCCTGACCTAGCTCATTAGCAGCATTGGTGTGCCTAACCGATTTCCTTCTCCGAACCAGACCACTAACTTGATTAGTAAAAGTAGGAAGAAAAAAAAAAAAAAGATTAGATGTGACTTTCTGTTCTTCTAGGAAATAATCATGGATTGTGAATCTTTAGGCTTTTATATTCCAGTCAGTCCACAGTGAAATGAAAGCTAAGAAGCCACCTTGTGAGAAAGAACATGGAGAAGTCTAAGCTGCTGAAGGGGACAGCTGGGGAGAGGGGTTGTGAACAGGCATCAAAGCAACGCCCTCCAAAACAAAGTGTAGGGCGGGGGCTCCAGCGTGCCCAGGAGCACTGGCGTCTGTCTCCCTTTGGGCCCCTGCAGCCTGGCTGCTCTGCTCAGCAGGGACGGGTGTCAGGGAGCTGCAGGTGTCGCCTGGCTGTGAGTGATGGCCCCATCAGCTTCCCACCGCGATCCATCATGCGGCCCCAGCCGGTGAAGAATCACAGCCTCAGCAAGGTGCTGAGCCCGGCAACATATCATTAAACAAGGTTACCACCGGCAGATTTGTTCCCATGATCAATCTGGTCAATAACCGTTCCACCTCGTTGTACAATCCCTCCCCAACCCCCACCTTAAAACATAAACAAGCATTATGGAAGCGTTTGCAGAACAATGTAAAGCTTTCTGAAGTCTTCATTTCTCCTGTGGCATTCCCAAGCTTCTTGAAACACCCGTATAAATCATGAAAAATAACCTTTTCTACAGAATATACCCCCAGGCAAGCGCTCTATCCTAATTCCATATTTTATTGCCTGATACCGCCTGATTTTTTCTTTTATTTCCAATTGATTACTGAATAGCGTTGGGACAATTTCTTTTTTTATTTCCCCTCAAGTCTGCATAGCTCACTAGTTTCTTCCCTTAGGAGGTCCCAAATGAGATAGAAGTAAAACACTTATTGCTTTTACTGCTCAACTTTAATTCTCATGCTTTGCATTTAACCCCTTCATGGGTCTCTGCAGAGGCGTTTCAGTGGTGCTGGAGCCTTGCCTAACAGGAGCTGTAGGGACTGTGGCCAGTACGGTGGAGACTGGAGTAGCCATGAAGGCGGAAAGAGTGAAGGGAACTTCATGGGTCAGACCTGCCCAGGGCTCTCCAACTGCTGGTTTGCAGCAAGATCCGAGGCCACTTGGACTTAGATATAAGAGTTCTGCAAAGAAAACAGTGTTTTCCGAGGATGAGCCTTGCTTTCTAACCAAGCCCTTCCTAACGGTTTCAGGAATTTACATTTCTCTCATTGTATCTCCTATTTGGAGATAAGCATTGGTAAGCTTACATGTTGAACCAAACGAAAATGTTAGAATGAATTACTCCCTCCTCATTGTGGGGTACAGTTGTCCATCCAGCCACGCCTTAAGCCTGAGTCATTTGTGCCTGTGAGTTTACAAGCATTTAATTACAAATGTCTGTACATGTCTTAGCACAAAGACATGCAGGTAATCTTGGCCTCACTGACCTTGAGTATTTTGATGAACAGAATAAATGACTGTAGAGAAACGTGACCGTCAAGACAAACACAAATTCTGAACCAACTTTTAAAACACCCAGTAATTCAAAACATGACTGTTAATCTTACTCCACCCCTGTAAAGCTGTCCCAGAGAGAGAGAATAGATGTTTATTTTAGACTCTGTCCTGAAAGAGCTTCTAAAAAGTCCTTTTTGTGTGAGTTCACAAAGGAAAAAAAAAAAAAAAAAAAAGAGAGAGAAGCCCAAGTTGCCTCATCTGTCTTCGCATCTCCTTTTAAAAATGTTTGAGAATGTGCATGTCCACGCCTGTGCACAGGTGTGCGGACGCTAACAGTCACTGTGAGGTGTCCTGCTTTATTGCTTTCTCATTTATTTACTTGTTTTGAGATGGCGCCTCTTCCAGAACTGGAAGCTCACTATTTCAGCCAGGCTGCCTCACCAGGGAACCCCGGGGTCCTCTTCTCTCTGATGCCTCCAGCGCTGAGGTTGAGGGTGCACTGTGCCCGCCCGACTGTACTCAGCTGGTGTGGATCAGAACTCAGGTCGTGAGTTCCCACAGTGGGCACTTCGCCATTGAGCATCTCCTCAACCCTCTTTATTTTTTTCTGTGAATCTACCCCCTTCAGTCCTCCTTTATTGTCTCAGTACACAGGAAATGTAAATGTAGCGGGGACTTGCCTCTTGGTGGACTCCTGGGTATTCTTAGACATTCGGGGGTACAATGCACTTCCTTTAACTGTCCGTGGCTTGAAGAACTCTGTTGCCTTGTAGAATGAACAAGCACCGGTGTTCCTCTTGTTGGGGGAAAATTCAGACGCTTATAGAAAGTGGAAGCACATGGTTGCAGTCCAAAGTAGACATTTATTCCTTTAGAACTACATGTGCATTTTACTGGCCGGGTTGAAACAGGCCTGTAGTCTGAGCACTGGAGAAGATAGACAGGGGAATCATGAGCCTGAGGACAGTCTGTGCTATATAGTAATAGAAGGAGGAAAGAGCTATTTAGTATGCAGTGGAATTCACAAAATATTATTTCTTTTTTGAAAAATTTTTATCCTAGCAGGGTGTGGTGGTGTACACCTATTGTCCCAGCACTCAGGGATGCAGAGGCAGGTAGATTTCTGTGAGTACAAGGCCATTCTGGTGTACAAAGTGAGTCCGGGACAGACAAGGCTACACAGAGAAACCCTGTTTCAAAAAACAAAACAAAACAAACAAAAGCCCAACTTTATCCTTTGTCTACTTGTTATTGATCTTAAACCACTCTCAAGTGGTTTAACCACATTAACTATGGTTAATGAACCCAGATTTTAGCATACTTACCTTTCGCTACTGTTTCTCCTAGGAGGGCGGTTGGCCAGTGACACCGAAGAGCATGTGTTGTTCTTAGAGAGGCCAAACGGTGGCTCATTAATACCCTGGCCATCACAAGTCCTGCAGGCTCCCTCGGGACAGCGTTCCACACATCTGGTCTGACTTAAAAACAAACAAGATGTATAGGCTTGGCAGCTCTTGTTCTGCCAGCTCACTTATAGGAAATGGTTATAGCTGGCTCGTGTATATTTATAGTTTAACAAAGTTCGTTGTGTGTCCACTGTGCATGAGGCTCTCGCTTTGGCTTCTCTTAAGACCATCCCACATCTGCAGTTACACTGTTGTTGATAAGCAAGCTCCCAGTCTGCATCGTGTGGTAGAGACTTAATTTGTTTAAAACTGAGATGACTTACAGTGTGAATGCAATATTCATGGCAGCTTTTGATGGGCCTGGGCTGCTCTTACATCACAGTACAGGGAAGCTTGAAGAAGCCCTTGCTTCCATAATATATTATAATTTGACTTGGACTCTGCTTAGATAGAGTCATCAATAACTTGGTAAAAACAATTTCAAACCTTAGCATCAGCTCTAATGGCAGAAACGCCTGGACTCCAGAAAGGAAAGAAATGGAGAGAGCATTCCTTCGCTACTGATTTAACTAATGTCAGAGTCAAATCCAAAAACATGTAGTCAAAAAAAAAATTTATGAAAATGTGCTAGTTATGGGTGAATTTAAAGGGCATCTTTATAGCATTTGTATAATCTTTATGAAATTAATTTGCAAATAGCCAAAATACTGATAAATATCACTGCTTTCTTTTTAACTCAGTATGTTTTCCCCTATGCACATTAGGAAAGCCCTGTAATACCAAGGCCCATATCTCCCATTTTCCTATCCAAGAGTCACTTAAGGCCACCCTGCTCCCATGCTTGAGTATTGGGATGAAATGTATGCCTGCCTCAGTCGCTGCTGTAAGCCCTGGAACTGTGTCTCTCAAAATACTTTCATAACCCTTTCAGCCCTGCATTGCGTAAATTTTATTCTTGGTGAAACACTGCACAAGAGCAGATCAAATACATCAAGTTTCTGTCATAACATTTGTTACTTGTGCTATATCTAACCCCTTTGAAAACTATTTTATGTGCATTTACTTATTGTGTGTTTGTTAGCATGTGTGGGCACATGCCAGTGGCTGCATGTGGAAGCCCAAAGCTGATACCAGGAATCTGCTCTCTGCTTTATTCATTGAGGCAGGGGCTCTCTTAACTGAACTCATGCTTCCCAGACACAGCTAATCTAGCCTGCTTGCCTGCTCTGGGGGTCACTAGTGTCCACCTCCCCTGCACTGGAATTACAGCGAGGTCACCACACTCACCCAACATTTATGTGGGTCCTGGGGGGCCTCAGCCCCTGGATAGACTTTCTTGATTTCTACTTACTGGACGAACACATCCATGATTGGTCAGCATAACCAGAGTCAATGGTCAGCAAAATAAAGGTCAGAGGGCAATATAATAAGGCTCTCACCCAACCAATGGTACCCATTAGAGGGCTCCCTTTAGGTAACTAACTAAATTTAGAGTCCTTCGAATGGCAACACTCTTACAAATGTTGAGAACACAGGGTCAGAACATGCTGCCCCTTCTATGACTATCAGGGAGGACTGTGTGGCATTTTTGTTATTTCTAGTTAGGGCTGCATGCATCCTGGCAAAGCAAGACTAATTGAGTGTTTCCACGTGTCCAGTCAGCCATGATGCATTGAAATGGCCAAGCACGAACAGCGGGAACCTGTAAGTTCAGCCTCTTGCAATCCATCTCGCTAGAGTGGATGCTTTGCAGAAAATCCTGCCTAATAATGCACTAAACACTCTTGAATGTGCGTGGGCTTCATGTTTTGCTGGTTTGCTCGCTTCATTCGGGAGACACAGAATGGCCTTTGTAGGCTCAGTGGTGACGAGGGGTTTATAAACACAGGCCCAGATTCGAAAGGCCAAGAGCAGGACATTAGTTACTTCTCTTGCCTCTCTGACTAAATACCTGGCAAAAAGCAACCTGAGGCAGGGAAGGTTTGTTTCGGCTCCTTGGTGGAGGGAGTGGACCTTCACAGTGGGGTAGGCATGGTGGGGTTCTTGGTGTCAGGGTGTATGAGGCTGGGATTGCTTCAATCTTGCAGATGAGGAAGGAGAGAGAGAGAAACAGAGACAGAGAGAAACAGAGAGCAAGAGACAAGGCACAGAGAAACAAAGAGAGTAACCGAGAGACAGACACTGACAGAGACAGAGAAAGAGACAGAGACAGAGAGACAGAGAGAGGTTAGGTTGGAGTGCGAGTACATCGGCTTTATGACCCATAAGACCTGCTCTGCTCGCACCTCCTAAGGCAGGATCCCCGGCTGGCACAGACACACGATGCTGCTCTACAGTGCATCCCACACTCAGGCCATAACAGTAGTACAAGGAGATGAGATCACCACAGGGCGTGTGGGTGTGACATCACCAGTTATGGCAGTTGTCCTGGTTAGAGCAGTAAAGGAAGCTGTGGTGGTGGTGGACATGACGGTGGTGGCTGAAGGCGACATGATGGTCTGGAGTTGGCAAATGTGGTAGCAGGAGGTGATTAAAAACAGCAGAAAGGGCTATACAGTCCCTAACAGGAGAAAAAGAGAGAGAGGTTGTCAGGAATGTCAGAGGATGTTTGTGTTTGAGGACCATAAAACTTTCCTGCAGAAGGAATCCTCCAGTTGGAGCAGGTACCATAGTTTCAACAGGAAACCCCTCCTTTCCTCTCAGGGCCACCTCAGCCACTATTGGCAAAGAGCGCAACAACCACCCAGAGCACAGCAGTATCAGTGAGACTCGCCTGCCTGAGGTCTTCTATCTGCTGTAACCTCATCTTCTCATTTTTATCACAATATTGCCCTGCAAATTATGCTAGCAGCTTCAGAAATAAAAACTAAGGAGCTGCAGAACAGATTTATTTGTGTGTTTGTGTGTGTGCCTGCATGAATGTGTGTGCTCCAGGCGCACTCCAGTGCTGGCGTCAGGCAGAAGAGGGTGCTGAGCTAACTGGACCAGAGTTCCAGTCCACTGTGAGCCTCCATGTCAGGGCTGGAAACCAGACGCCGGTCCTCGGCAGGAGCCACAGTGCTCTTCGTTGCTAGGCCATCTGTTCAGCCTTTCTATTAACAACGCTTTTTAACTTAAAGCTTTCTACAAGTGGGAGCAATCAATTTGCACTGTTTAAAGATGGCCCAATCTGTACTATTTTATAATAGCAACAGACTAAAGAAAGCTCACTGTTTCTTCAAAATTTATTGTTGTTTTTTCACACACTCTTCTTTTATGTATTTTGTACAATGTGCACCTCTTTAGTCATTAATAGCTATTGGGAGCAACACACACACACACACACACACGCACTCTTTCTCTTCTTTTATGTATCATGTACAATGTGCACCTCTTTTGTCTTTATGAGCTGTTGGGAGCAGCACACACACACACACACACACAAACTTCTTTTATGTGTTACGTACAGTATGTAGTTCTCTCTTTACTCTTTTTGAGCCTTTGGGAGCCCTACTTTTAGATTTCAAATGTTCACTGGTGCATAGACTTTCTTGGTTGGCCTAAAACTTGGAACTTGCTCTGCAGATCGGGTTGGCCTCAAACTTGTAGCAATCCTCCTGACCCAGTATTGCAAGTCCTGGGATTTCAGGTAAATGTCACCTCTTTTGGCATCCTTTAAATTGTTGAACATGTGCAATAGCGGATTAAAATCTCTGCTAGTTACATCATCTTTGTCACTTTTAGTTCATTCGTCTCTCGGTGTGTTATACACTTGTTCAAGAGTACACATTTATGTGTGCTCACGTGTGTGGAGGTTAGAGGTCAACCCAAACTGCTGTTGCTCGGAGGCTGTCCACCTTGTGTTTTGAGACAGAGCTTCTCACTAGGTCCTGGGATTCAGCGACTGGCTAACCAGGGAAGTCTGGGAATCTGCCCACCTGCATCTCCTTAGAACTTGAGTTACGTGCAGAAGCCTTTTCGGTGAGTGCTCCATATTGGATCCAGCTCCTCACACAAGTATGACAAGCATTTTCCTACACTTGATCTCAGCAGAAAGCCCAAGCCACAATGGCAAGTGTGTTCCTAGTATCCAGTCCTGAGAGTGCGTCATTTCTATTGAGCATTTATTTAAAGATAACATTTTTCTAATTACTTGTATATCTAATAATTTATGGGTTGCTGAAGATCAGAAGATAAGCAATAATAAGTGATAAAAGTATTTAAAGTGTGTTGCCCACTGTTCCTGAAGGAGTTAAAGTAACAAAGGAGAAACTTGAATATTTCAAAGATTTTTAAATGCAGTTTAATTTAGGTTTGCAATCCTGAATCAGGGTCAGTAAGCTTTTCCTGTAACCAAGCAAGTGGTAAATGTTTTAAGCTCTGGGTCACACAAGATCTCTAATGTGCATTACTTTCCTTTCTCCTCCTCTTTGACTAGTTTAACATATCATACTCAAAGCTTTGATTTGTGTACCAAGGCTCTGAAGGTCCAGTAGAAGCTACATGGTGCGCTATTGCCTTGGAAACACTTGAGGGGCAGCAGCACGCTGAGTGCTCGCTTGGGTCACGTCGAACGTGCTGGTAATGAGTCCTCTCAGAGCGCAAAACACCTGGAATACTGCGCAGCTTGTAAATGAAGGCCCTCTTGGTGCCCGAGAGCTCTTGTTGGCAAACTCAGCTTACCACCCGTAAGAGTCAGCTTCAACGGCCGGCTCAGCAGCTCCCAGAGGATGGAGTCATGTTAAACCCCAGCACGGTCTGGGAAACCAGCTCGCTGGGCCAGCGGCGTACCCTCTTGGACATTGATCTGGGCTCTTGGTCTCATGGCTGCCCAATTGTAAACAAAACCGATTTACTCAGCTCTGCCCGATTCCCTGTGGATCTTCCATCCACACCAGCTTTCCACTCAGTGGAGGGCTATTCCTAGCCCGGGGGTGGGGAGACATGCAGGGAAATGAAGAAGACAGAGCCTTACAAGGTGGCTTCAGGTCAGGGATATCCACCGGCTCAATCCTGTTTACCCTTCACTCACTTAAAGTCACGGCCTCAAACGGGCGACATCTGTGGGTATAATAATTCTGCCTACTCCAGCTTTAAAGGTGAATTTTGCAATTTTTGAAAAGGTCCTTAGAATCACATTGCAGAATTAAAGGGTGTATTATAATTATCAATATCAATAGTAATAAAAGTTTATTAAAGGTCATTAAAATGAAAGGGGACGGCCCTAGATCCATCAATCTGAATTGACTCCCTCCTCTTGTGTTAATTAGAAAACTCAGATAATGGTTCTATGGGGGAGTAGAGAGAAAATTTAATTACGAAAGTTTAATGGGCCACTATCTACTTCCTGCCAGATTAAAAACTGATGATTTACACAATTTTAGATACTACCACAGGCTTTTCTAACAAAACATGTTGCAGAGTAATGGCCAAGTTTATCTAGAACCTTCTATTCGCTGTAAAACAACGCCAACAAAGGCCACACTTGCCTTTTCCTTTAAAATATAAACCAGTGCTGACCGTACATTCTCTGTCTACGAATACTTGCAACTTTAAGATGCACAGTGATCAGGAAGTGCAGATTTCTCTATTTACATGAATTAAGAACACAACCAAATCCCTTGTTGTCTTGGCATGGGGAAAAGTTGATACATGCGGTGGGGAGACTTGCAGATTGTTACCCATCTTAAGGTTTCCAGCTTTTCATTGACTCCAGCCTCCTGCATCTCAGCACTCAAGGCATGCTCCTCATCCAGGCTGCCTACCTCTAACTGAAAGATAGACTCCACAGGAAAAGACAGAGCTAAAGACTATGGCACAGAGGAGAGGAGAGCTCCTTCTTAGTTCTGATCTGTGTTTTAAATGGTAAAGCACAGAGTGGAAATGCAGGATGTCTGCATTTCCAAACACACAGAAGGACCAGCAATGGCTCAGTGGGTAAAGGCACTTGCCACCAAGCCTGAAGACCTATGTTCGAGTCCCAGGACCCTTGGGTGAAAGGACAGAACTCCCTCTGGTTGTTTTCTGACCTCCAGATGTGTATCATTGCCTGTGTACAGCCATAAACACACACACACACACACACACACACACTAATAAAATGTTTCACAAAAGCAGTGATGAACTTGTGATTTGTTAGCATGCCCCTTTGGTATGTACTGTTCTATTTGGCAGCCACTACCTACCCATAGCAAATAGGCACATAAAATGCCAGTTGCCCAAATTGATCTGTGCCACAGTTATCAAGTAAACTCCAGAATTTGAAGACCTTCTATTTTAAGCACAGGTGTGAAACAGCCAGTTAATAATTTTTTATGTTGATTACCTGTTGAAATAATAGGTCTATTGTGTTAAAAAAAATGCTCTTTTAATTATTTTCTTGATGTCCTTTACTTTTTCAAAGTGACATCTAGCTATCTCAAATGCTCAGTTTGCCTTGTTTTCACTGTTTTTAGATACTCGTTTCATGATGGCACTGATGGGGAAGCAATTGGAGGAGCCTCTTAGCTTCAGGGATAATTTCAGAGACCAGCAAGACTCACTTATGAAGAATGGAGAAGTGAGATCCACTCAGGAGCTGCAAAAAGAGGACAGAGAAGGTCAGCATCTTGAAGTGTTGCTGTGCTCAGAGCTGCGGGGTGTGTGTGTGTGTGTGTGTGCGCATTAGCATCCTTTAGAGAAACCATGAGCTTATGCTGACAAGTGAGGGAGACAATGATCTGAACTGAGCTGAGGAGCCGAGGAACTGAGGAACATACTAGTCTTATGGGAACAGGTGGCTCTGGGCCCCCTTCCATTCTAGTCTTTGACCATGTGCCCAGAGTGAGAAAGCTGGAAGGAGAGACAGAAAGCTAAAGATTCTTCAGTTTTGGTTCCTTAGACCCTTGCAGAGAACAAGAAGCGGATGGCACGGTTTTCCAGAGCGTGAAGTGCCTCCCCCCAAGCTGGCTTCTTCATCTCATGAACAGGATAGTGACTATACTGCCAGCTCTGAGGACGGGGCTGCTGTGTGGATTCTGTGAGGTGCTGGCTCCGCAAGAGCCTTCCCCATTGTCAGCCTCCCTCGTGTAATAACTTGTCTGTGTGAAAGAATTATCTGATCTTCTTATCCCATATACCAGAGCAAGATATATATAGATTAAATACATTTAGTTCAACATAAAACACACAAAAAATGCTTTTAAAAGATACCAGAAGACATAGTTGAATATTTCCCTAGATGTAGGGCTACATGATCTTCTTTCTGGGAGGGAAACAAATGTCTATTCTGCCCAGAGAGGGCACCTATGCCTGAAACAAAGGAAGAATTACAGTCAAGTCTAGTTTGAAGAACAAATGAGTTAATTGAGGTTACTTGCAGATGCAAGGCTGAAGAGTTGCTTATAGGATTGTGGGCAACTTGTGGACAGCTATACCACTGAAGAACAAAGTATCCCTCGACCAGCTGCCTTTAACTGCTCATGAATCTTCTGGAAGCGGTGGGACCTTCTCTTTACTCCATCCCCTTCCCATGATGGAAAGGTAAACAGCCTGCTTTTGTACAGAGGCCAATCAAGCTGCTGATGGTTCCAGGGACAATTGCTGTGCCACGCCCAGGTGATGGGGGTTTACAGCAGAAGCTCTGCCCAGTTGCCCTTCCAGGAACAGCTCTTAGGAAGCTTCTTCTCATCTCCACAGGATTGGCTGGAGGGCAGCACAAAAATTGTTTACATGGGAGATGACCAAACGCCTCCTCCCTTTTCCTATCTGATTCAGAAGAGAAAAGATTACAGAACTTTCATGATAATCATTATCCAGAATGCATGATTAGGTGTTTGTTTGTGTGGTCTGTCTGTCTATCTATCTATCTACATATCTACCTATATTTTAGAAACATAGAGATATTTCAAGCCCACTCAATATGGGGTCTTCAAGATGGAAGTATTGTAGTCCTCAGATTCTAATAAGAATTATGTGAAAAGAATGCTGGAGGAAATAATTACAAGTTTTAAATATGTGCTAATTTTAAGCCCTTTTGGTTTTCTAACTCATTTATAAAATTCAGACCAGTAGCCTTCAAAACATTGCTGCCATAGCCCATTAGCCCCCAAATATTAAAAAAAGTAAAAGAAATCATTCTATACCCTAATATACTGTTAAAGTTATAGCTATAAAACTGTGTTTGTTTCTCAGTTTATTTCTTAACCTGGTTATCACAGAAATAATTGAGACTTATATTAGTTTAACAATAAGCTTCATAACTCAAGAACTGATCAGTTATTACTCTATTCTTAACCCTCTAAGCTAATCTGGTTTCCTTCTAGTACACATCCAGAGATACTTGCACTTTGTAACTCTCTCTGCTCCAGCTCCTCTCCTGATGTCTCTTGGACCTCTCCTGTTGCTGGCAGGAAGTCCAGCCCTATTCTATCCTCTGCTCAGTGACTGACTGTAAGCTGCTTTATTGGCATGCCAGTGGATAATTGAGAAGCAGTATTTACACAGCTTTGAGACAAGAGAGTCTCAGAACATGAATTGTAAGCAGATATTGGTAGTACAGAAATGAGCATTTGAATTACACAATAACCTTATGCCTACAATATACTAAGGATATGTTTCCATAAAACATGTCTCTACATAATACATACATAAGGGGTATTATTAAAATAAAATCTTTAAAAGCAGGCAGAAGGTAGGAGAAGCTGTGGTTGAACAAGCTTCACTCATGTTAGACATTCTTGGCTCATTCTTAGTCATGTAGTGTCATATAGGTCTTTATTTTGGTGAAGATTTTTAAGAATATCATAGTCAGGAAAGATATACCTAACGAAGAAAAAGAGATTCAAACAGAAGAAATTTATTCCTGGCCATTCTTATTAACTCTTGGTATCCATTTTCCTTGCTTGCTTGCTTGCTTGCTTTCTTGTTTTCTTGCTTTCTTTCTCCCCATCCCTTTGGGATTTTGAGACAAGGTTTCTCTGTGTAGCCTTGGCTGTCCTGGACTCACTTTGTAGACCAGGCTGACCTCAAACCCACAGAGACCCAACTGTCTCTGCCTGCCTGAGTGCTGGGGTTACAGGTGTGTGTCAATGCACCTGGCTTGATGCCCATTTTTCAACCTCAAACTCAATTATGGAAGGGTATTCACTGTTGGCAAAATTGTGTACAAAACACACTCTCGCATCTTGCTGGTAGGAATGTAAATGGGTACACCATTTACGAAGACAACTTGGCACTATCTCTTTAAATTACAAGTGCACAACGTACTTTTGATTCAGATATTAGACTCCTTTAGAATTTAAGCAGTATTTACACAAGCCTGTGTGAAAACGGCACATGAAATATGGTTATTCAGTGTAATGTTGTTTGTGATAGCCAAAGATTTCAGTAAACATAGATGCGTCTCACTTGGGGGCTAAGAAACCAGTCAGTAATCTACACAGGAGAATAGTGTAGAGACACAAGAAAGAACACAAAAACTCTTTATGTACTGGTATGGAAAGGGCTCCATATCATAGCAAGTGAAAAAAAATTAGGGGAAGCATGTCCATGGCCTGTGATTATTTCTGTTACGAAAGTAGAGGATGAAAAGGGGAATGTAGCTACGGCAGGATGTTACACATGCAAAGCACAGCTCTGTCAGGACCGTGCACTTCGGGACTTCTGATATTCCCCAGAACGGAAATCTCCAGAGTGGGAAAGCTGGCCATGGCTGCTCCTGTCTGACAGCTCAGCGCTTGGGAGATAAAGGCACAATGACTAGGACTTAAAGCTAAGTAGAAAATTAGAGGCCAGCCTTGGCTACACAAGCTCCTGTCTCAAATCAGACAAACAAACTAGCCAGAAAAATAAAAGGAAGCTCAGAGAAAAAGGTAGGAAGAACTGAAAACAAGGAGGGAGACTGAGAGGGGATGTCAGGAGCAATGTCTTGGGTTATTGTACTGCTTGCTCTTAGATACTTTGGTTTTGTACAGTGTAACATTATCACTCCTTTGAAAGTCTGTTATACTATTATGAGTAGTTTCTTTTTACTACATAGAGTGCATGAATGAACACACTACAGACAAGGGATTCCATGTCAGCCTTTCTTCCACTCTGGGCCTCTCTCGCTCGGCATTCTGCAAGTTCCACATGGCAGAAGAGCTAAGAGTCAAGTACTGTCTGTCCTTACTAGGGACCAGCAAAGTCCAACTTGTGTCCTTGGAATTTCTTTGTAAAATATGCATAAGTAAACTTGAATTATTATCATTTCCCAGCCCTACAGGGCTCTTCTAAGCCCTCTAATCCAGCCGTCTTGTTCTGAGACCAGATCACTGGTCTGACTCTCCAGCCTCAGCGTTAACTGAAAGATAAGCATTTAGTTCGGTGTCCTGCTCGCTAGCAGTGAGGAGCGTTATGCCCTGGCATAAATTCCATGCAGTCTTAGCCTCAAGCTAAGTCTGTGGGAAAAAAGCAGTCCCATGAGGAGTCTTTGCTATCTTCCTCTGCTGCAGACAGTACAACCTGCATTCAGGTCACTCCACACTTTCAAACGAAATGTCTGCTCTTGGTTAGGATGGTTATCTTAACACCCGAAATAGTTTTTCCATAAAATAAAGAGACATCTGTGCAAAGGACAAGAAATGCCCACAGCAAAACAGACAAACAGGAAAACTCAGTTTGCTTCACTGCGTTTTCTAGCTTGGTTCTGACATTCCACACTGCAGAGCCCGGCATCAAGCTGGCCCAGGGTCACCAGCCTTGGACCGGTCTTTCTGAAGCAGCTCTCTTGCCCCAAGCCATCGATCTGACATCTGGACAGATGCCACTGTGTCACATGCACACTCTTGAATGTTTCAGTTCACACCAAAGCCAAATGCTAACAAGTCAGACGCTGAGCAGGTGGAGGCAAGAGACGGTCACACATGTGCACGATCTCCTGCTCTTATCATGCCACGTGCTCAACGGTTCCAGTGACATAAAACAGTCATACCATGAACATGGATTGAATGGAAAATATTCCCCAAAGCATTTTAGATGTGTAGGTCCGGGGAGGAACAGTGCAGGCAATAGTGAATATACAGCAAGGAAAATCATTACTGTATAAGCATCAAAAGACACATGGTCTTGCTGGCTCTTCTAGTTTTTTGTTTGTTTGTTTGTTTGTTTTTGTTTTTTTTCCAAATGCTATGTCAGATGTGCCACTCTCAGATTTCCTGTTTCATTTATTTATGTGTGTAGAGTATGCATGTGTGTGGAGGCCAGAGGTCCATCTCAGATACTCTTCTTCAGTTGCTATTAACCTTGTTTCTTACTGGCCCGAGGCTCACTGATTCAGCTGGCACAGCAGGAGAGCAAGGCTCAGGAATCCACCTGCCTCTGTCCCCAAGCAGTTCTGGGACCCCAAGCAGGCACCACCATACCAGGCTTTTATTTTTAATTACAATATAATTACTTCCTTTCACCTTTTCTTTTCCCTCCTTCAAATCCTCCTATACCCCTTTCCTTGCTCTTTCTAATTTGTGACTTCTTTGTCAATCAATTGTTGCCACATATGTATGCGTGTGTACGTATTCCTTTTCAGTCTGTATAATGTTGCTTGTAAGTGTGTATTCTCAGGGCTGACCATTTGATATTGAATAGTCAGTCCATGCTGTCTTTCCTGAGGAAGACTACTTCTTCAGCTCTCAGCGTTCCTAAGTTGCCTGTAGTGCTCAGTGTTGGGTTGAGGCCTCCTGGGCTTCCTCCCTCCACCCTACCCCTCCTCACTCTGCATTTCCACAGTCCTGTTGATGAGACTTGATGGGTGTAGTTTCCCACATGTCTAGAGACACAGGGTCACAGGAAACTCCTAATCCTCTAGCTCTACAATCTTCCCCTACTCCTTTCTTCAATGTTCCCCAAGCAACTAAGGTCCAGGAGTTGCCTTGTAGATGCCTCTGTCAGAACTGGGCTCCACAACTCTGCCTTTTGATTGGTTGTGGTTTTCTGTAATGGTCTCCATTTTGCCAAAGTAATTTTTCTTGATACAGTCGTTTGTGGGTTTAAGGAGAAACATTTAGGGTGGAGTTATGGGTTATGCTGGTTTAGTAAAGTGGTGCACACCAGTCCTTTCATTACAAGGACTTGAACTCATGTCCTCATGCTTCTGTGGCAGCCACGTTACTGACTGAAGCATCTCCCAGAATCTACGCTGCTCATTTTATCACTGTTTAGTCATCAACGAGATTCATCCAGATGGAACCGTCTGACTCACCTCTGAATCCAGACCCAGAATCCCCTACCTACTCCCTGAACACTTACTGAGCAATATCTCATATGCACACACCCATGCAGCTACACACTTGAATGCATATGCACACACAGAGATTCACACACCCGGCAATCTGGGAAGTGAAAGGTTGATTTTGAGTTTAGATTGGCAACAACAACAACAAAATGTGGGATATCTATGTGGGAACATATGTCATTTTGTTCTTTTTACAATGCCTATTCTTTCTTCAATTTTATTTTATTTTTTATCATTGTGTGTGTGTTTGTATATGGTATATTTGTGTTTGTGTGTGTGTGTGTGTGTGTGTGTGTGTGTGTGTTGGGGGTTGCGTATGCCATGCTGTGCATGTGGACCCCTTTGTGGAGTTCATTCTCTCCTTTCACCTTTACCTGGGACACAAGGATGGAAGTCAAGGACGGAAGGCAGGTTTCAGGCCTGTTCAGCAAGCACCATTACCCACCGAGCATTTGGCAGCCCCTGTCCAACACCTATGATACGTCTCCTTGCATTCTGCTTAGTCTATGTGCCTGACGCTCATGCTCAGAACAAACTTCTCCATTGCCGACCACGCCCCCTCACACTTCTCCATTGCCGACCACACCCCCTCACACTTCTCCATTGCCAACCATGCCCCTTCACATCTGGAGTGAACTTCTCCAGTGGAGACATTTCCTTCAACAGGTTTAATTAGTGTTTGCTTTTCCTGACAGTTTTGGGTTGTTCATTAAAAAAAAATTAAATTGAATGAGATGTAATTTTATTTGATTGTATAAACAGAATTCTCTCCTCTCCGACACCGTTTTAGTTTTGATTTTTCTAGTTATCCCTTCAGCAACATTTGCGTGCACTCTCGACCCGTATAATCACTGCAGCTGCAAGCCCTCCACGCACCCCTAAAGCTGTGGGTTTGTTTTTGGACTTCAGTTAAGACGGTGATTGGCACATAATTATCAATGGCCGGAAAAGAATGGACTGTGATTTCAGAGTCATTTTCTTGAAGCTATTGAATGATTTTCATCAACAAAACTTCCCAACTGCAGGATCTATAGTAAACATGCTATGGTAACCAATGACAACCAGAGCAAAATTGAGTCGTTAGGGTAGGTCCCTGTGTGTGTCTTCCCAGCTGTCTTCCTCTCAGTTCCCACGACCTCCACCCTATGTTATATTCTTTCTCTTGTCTGGAAAATGATTTTTAAAATTTCTCTAGTAAAAAAACAAAACAAAACAAAACAAAAGCATCAGGATTGAAAGGTGATGAGGATTTTCATCTGAGTAGAAAAGATTCTGCTTAAATCATTTAAAGAAATGATTTTGAACTTGAAGCTCAGTGTGTGAAGCAGAAGTCTTTGCTGGGCTAATGAGACAACGTGGTCCTGGAAAAGGAATGTGGTCGGGAATCAGGAAATGAGAGTTTCTCTCAGACTTGCTCATTGTTGTCTTTTCTGTTTTGAGGTAGGTTGTACACTATAGCTCAGGGTGACTTCGAACTTAAGAAATGCCTCTTGCTTCAGCCTGTCATGTTTGGAAATGACAGGAATGCACCACCGTGCCTAGCTCAGGGTTGGCCCTTCATGCTATATAGATTGTTGGTGCAAGTGGAGAGGCTACCTGTGTCCTCCCGTCAGACTGCCTGTACCAATGCTAGTTAGACTTGAGGTCTTCTACAGATAATTAGGGGCCGACAGCAACACCCTCATAGATGATATTGGTACCCTTATGAAAAAATGCCAGATGCTAACCAGCTCTTTTCCTGCACCATGAGGAGCTGGCAGTTTGTAGCTTGGAAGAGCTTGGAAGAAAGGTCAGGCTGGCACCCTGTTCTCAGACTTCAAGCCTCCAGAACTGTGAAAAATAAATTCTGTTGTTGATAAACCACCCTGCCTATGGCACTTTGTTTCAGCAGACTAGACAAAATAAGGTATTTGGGTCTATGACTATCTCAGAAATGAGGGAGGCATCATAATTGAACTGACAGTGGTTTTCTCTATCAGAGTTCATAAAACAATGGTGAGCGGTGCATCTGAAAACACACATGACATTTTAGAATCACTAAAATATGTTAAACATGATGTTTAGCAATTCGTACATATTCATGTCCAGTCCTTCTTCATGTCCCTCTCTACCCCACATACAGTAGATCATTGTGTCCATTAGATTTGACGGTTCCCTGCACTTGGCCTGAAGGACTCAAGTGTGCAATCATGCAAGAAAGAGAGATTAAGATTTTTAGACAAAAATGTTTCTATTCAAACAGATGGTTTCAAACATTGGCTTTAACATTTTACTTGTCTTTAAGGAATTATATAAATGCCCTTGAAATTTTTTCTGGAAAAACAATTTCTACATTTAACAAATGTTTAACGGTGAGAAGCATATTAGTTTATGTATGTACCAACACTGTGATAACTGTTTCACCCACAGTAATTTGCTTAATTTTTGTGCTTGTCAAGGCCTGTTACCATCACTTTGTGAAACAGCAGAGCCTATGGTAGAACTCAAGAATCTATAAAAAACAGTTTAATGGATAATAGGTAGGATTATTAAGAGGCTATGAATTCCGCAGAAAAGAGATAAACTTGGAATTCTCACATTAAAAAGAAAAAGACAGCATCTGGAATTAAAAGTTAGTTCAATGGAATTCCCAACAGATGGGTCATGGGACAACACAAGACAAAATAGAAATCACCTGAACAGAAAGAAAGTTAAGAAAAAAGAACAGAGCCCCAGGAGCTGCAGGAGAGGGTCAGGGCTTTGAGGTGTGTAACAGTGGCTCCGGTGGCCCAGTGGGCAAAGGCACTTGTGGCCAAGCCTGATGACCCAGGTTCCATCTCGAGGATCCACACAGGGATCAAGCTGTTCTCTGAACATCACAAAGGCATTGTGGAGTATTTGTGTGCCTACACACACACACACACACACACACACACACACACACACACACACGCCCGCACACACACACACACTCGTGCACACACATGCGCACACACACAATTACATTTATAGAGTCTTCCATAAGGTGAAACCCCTAAACCCCTAATTGATTATCCAGTACCAATTGCTCAGTCCTGAAATCGTATACATAGAAATTACACTAAATGAACTGAGAAGTTGTATGTATATGTTTATGTATGTCTCTCTCTGTCTCTCCCTCTCTCTCTCTCTCTCTCTCTCTCTCTCTCTCTCTGTGTGTGTGTGTGTGTGTGTGTGTGTGTGTGTGTGTGTGTGTAACAAAAACAGTTAAAGCTCAGGGAGCTCAGATAATGGGAGTCAGTGAATACTACCAACCAGGGATCTGTGTTCCTCCAGAAGAGATGCTTGTTAAACACTTACCAGCCAGAGCTGGCTTGTTCCTTGGTGGCAGATCCTTTGCTTTGTATATACAAGACCCTGGGTTTGATCCTCAACATTAAAAAATAAACAAACAGTATAAAACCCAAATGATCAAATTAAAATATGGCCCAGCTTACCACTACATACTAAGTGCAGGGGGGAAACTCTGAGAATGATGGAGAACTTATCCTCAGACACAACGCAGACAAAAGAAGAGTGTTACAAAGTGCTGCAATCTAGGGGAAAGGGGAACACTTCTTCTTTGCTGGTGGGACTGAAAACTAGTGCAGCCCCTATGGAAACATCCACTGAAGAACTGAAAATTAATCTTCTGCAATATCCAGCTATGTAACTCTTGGGCATATACTCTTGGGTAGATACCAAAGGAATCTACATCTTACTACAGATGTAGTTCATGGATTTACTCATCCATGTTCATTGCTGTTCAATTAATAATAGCCAAATATTGTAAAAAGCCTAGATGTTCATCACCTGGCAAATGGAAAAGGAAAATGTGATAGGTTTATACAATGGAATATTATTCAACTGTTAAGAAAATAAAATATGAAATTTGCAGATAAATGGTTGCAGATATAGACAATTATCTTAAGTGAGGCAACCCAGACCCCAGAAGACAAATATTGAATTTTCTCTTTTATGTGTGGATACTACTTTTTAACTTTTAGATATGTATATTTTAATTAGATGAACCACAGATGTTAAGTAACTGGTAAAGGACAGGACAGAGAAGGGGGATCTTCCAACAAGAGGAAATAAGACACAGTGTTACAAAGAAAAAAGGTGGAAACTGAATAGGAGAGTTGAATGGGGGGATGGGAGACCGGAGTATAAGGAAAATATGGAGAAAGGCAACTAACACTAAAGACCTTTGAAAAGCCACATGGAAACCTACTACTGTAAAACTTTCTAAAATGTGCATATGTATGAAAAGAATTTAAATTGAGTCACCATATAAAGAGGGAGAGAATGCTCCAACTGGGCATCTTAGGCTACCAAGTAAAAGCCTCTGTGCCAGGAATGGGTTACATCTTATTGAGTCATTTGCCAAGGGAGTTCCATAGAGTCCCCCAAATATCACAGACCCCTGCTAAAGCTATTGGTTTCCCTCCACAACCTGAGGGTAAGGTCCTATTGCTGAGGATACCACTTACTCCTATGTCATCACACAGAGAGAATCTAAGCTGCTGTCCAATAGAAGGTCCAGCCGCTGCTGACAAGAGTCCATGGTGCTGGAAGGCACATTGCACTCTATCCTACAGAAGAAAACTTATCACGGTATCACCTAGCTACAAACCCCATGATCTGCAACGGTGTCCTGCCTCCAAAACAAGCTGGTGTGACAGTGGCACAAGTGTTACGGGAAGAGCCAACCACTTTTTAATTGGACGTAAGGCTTGCTCCATGAAATAGAACTCATACCTGACACTGCTATAATGGCCGAGAACCTGATACTAGATAGTCCATGGGCGCCAGGGGATAGCCCACTACTCTGGTTCTGCTAAAGGAACATAGCAGTAAATTGACCACCCCCCCATTGACATATAGTCATACCCATAGATCAGTGCATCACTCAGCCCTCATCAGAGAAGTTTCTGCTTGCCATAGGCGATAACTAACACAGAGACTCACAACCTGACAAAGTGGAAACAGTGAGAGACTTTGGAGCACTCCACCCTGAGTGGACCGTCTTTAGCAAACCACTCATGGCTCAGAGATCTATATGGAAGAGGAAATGGAAAGACTGTAAGAGCCAGAGGTGATGGATGACTCCAAGCAAAGAGCACCCTCATCCACCAAACACAACAGGAATGATACACACACCAATTTACAGGGACTGAGACAGCATGCATGAGACCGGCACAAACCAAAACCAGACAAAATCCCAGTACAGGAAAGGGGAAGTGAACATCAAGTGTCGTCCTTAATCAATAATCTATTGGAAATTGATATCTGCTGGGAGAAGAAAAATCAGTTTACCTCAGTGGGACAACATTGAGTGTACCAACCACACTCTGGGAGAGGACACAAACTCAAGAGTTGTTGGCCAACACAAGAAGTATTCCGTGCTTTGGTCATGTTTTCGGATTTGTTTTTATATTTTTTTGTCATTAGTTTCGTGGTTGCTTTGATTTTCTTGTTCAGAGAGAGAGAGGAATAGAGAAAACATGATATTCGATGGATGAGTAGGAAGGCAAAAAAGATCTGGGAGGAGTTGAAGGAGGGAAAAGAATATGATCAAAAATACATTATACAATTTTTTTATTAAAATGTATAAGTGGAAGTAAAGAGTAGATATTGATCTACAAGCTCATTGATTCTTCTGTCAATCATATATATTGTTGGTCCTTTATTGAGATAACCTTCCCATTTCTGTTATGCAACGTTCAACTATGTAATTTTATTAGTTCTTATTTTAAAGTAAACTTTTCATTGTAAAACTCATTTAAAACATACAGAAAAACTACTGACAACATCATGAGTTACCACACCCGCTTCCCCTTTTATTGGCCCCTAACATTAGGAAGGTACACTGATTATAATAAATAAGCCAATGTTGGCATGAGTCATACTTCTGGTCATCTGTGTGGGTCATTTAGTGGAGAGTTGAGCGTTCTACATAATATACTGCAGCAACTGTGTGTTAATTACTTGTTCAGCTGCTTGCGTTTTTAACTGACACATTTAAGACATCTGTAAGGTCTGTTTCCTATATAGTACTCATCATATGATGTTTCTGCTCAGATATTTTTGCCCGTTTTACCCATCACTTTAGGATATTACAAGTTACTGGTCGAAGTATGCATTTGAGTCTCCTTGGGCCTTCTCTATTATGTGTGGATATTTTGAAAACTTCCTTTACATTTGGGGCATTTATACTACCTGCATTTAGCCGGAAGTAAGTGGCAAGGTGCCTTTTCTCGGCACTCCTGCGAGGTTACAGTGCTGGGCATGTGTACTGTCTCAACCTCCAGGATCTAGAGTGTTTTGTTCTCACTTTGAGATTTCCTGCAGTGGCCCTGGTCAGGGAGTTTATTTATGGTTCAGCCATAACAGACTTCCTACTCAAGTTCTTGGAACCAGTAAGAACGCCAAGATTTTTCTGATAGGCTTGCACGTGACATAATCCTTTAAAACCTGTCTCAAGTCTGATTGGATAGGGGGTGTGGCCAAAACCTAGGCATGTTCTCATCCTTGCAGATAACAGGGTGACTCTTGAATTGTGTCTGACCAGCATGTCCACTGTTTTTCACAAGGGCCTTAAGCATGGAGCATGATACGCTGCTCTCTATAAAGTCAGTCCCCTTATTCAGAGCTCTGAGACTTTTCGTATAAACCATCTTTTCCTCCGCTGTGCAGAACTTTAAGGTCATTACACTGTGTCTGAGGGCAGGTGACTCACTTTCTGTTGTGTAACCTGGTTGCTGATTCTGGGAGTGGATGCTGACTGCTGGTCTCTAAGACCTTGGGGCCTGTAAGCAAGGTGGAGCTGGGGCATGAGATAGGAGAAGGAAGGTGTTATCAGGCCACGAATAATAACTGGCCTGCTAAAGCTGGTACAGCAAGTTGGTAAAAGAGCTGAGTGGACAAGAACGCTCAGTTCTAGTCAGCTGGGCCATGCCCACCTGCTAATAGGCCTTGTGCCACAGTGAAACAGGATGAGAGACGCTAGCAGCTCATATGGAACCACAGAGCTGGGGTGAAAGCTAAGGGAAGGTCCCAAAATGAGAGATAATGGAACAAGATGAAGATCAGACTTTGATATTTACTGAGATGCACAGATTGGCTTGAATTAGTGTTTCTTTATCTGTTACACGCTCGCAATATCTTGGCATGGCTGCTTTACCAGGAAGAGATTGGCAAAGTCCTCCGGAGAACCATTCCCGTACTGTTGTATCCACAGATGTGAAATTTCAGTAATGGATGCATTCGAGGATGACTTCCTGCCTATGAAATTGTTTAGACCAAGTAAATGAATTCCTTGAAAAACAGAATTTATCAAACAATCATATGACATGGAGCCTACCTTTTCTTTCAATAATATAGTTGTTATAATATGTTATTATATTTCTTCAAGTGGACTTGGATACTAGTTCTCACAAACATGCTCTGGGGCTGTAGAGATGCCTCAGCAGTTAGGAGCACTGGCTTTTCTTCCAGAGGACCAGGGTTTGATTGGCAGTACCTACATAGCAGGTCACAACTGCCTGTAACTCCTGTTTCAGGGGGTCTGATGCCCTCTTTCAGCAAAAAGGACGGTGAACTCGTGTATACAAACATAGACGTGAGCAAATAATCCTATGCATATACTATTTAAAAAAATTTTAAAGAGCTGCTTTATGATCTTGCCATTTCATTTCTATCTTGGTGGGCACCTTGGAACCAAGATTTTTAGGCCTCCTAGTCAATAAAATTCATTGCAGGACAAAAAGTCTTCTCTTTCTGTATTGTTTTAAAACTTCTGGAGGCTTTATTTGGAATGATGAAGCAGAACATATATGGTGAAAAGAATAACATTTTAAAATATGTTTCTCTCTTCTTAAGAGCATTCTACACATTTAATTTCCTGGCCCATTTCTCCTCCTGAAAAATGGAGTAGAAAAGTCCCACATTTTTGTATATTGGTCACCAACCAGCCCAGATGCTCCCATTACAAGGATGTAGATGGTCTGTGCTGAACTGGCATTGACCTTGGGTAGACTACTGATCTGTTTCTTGGGAGAGATGCCACTTGTGAGACACTAACTGAGGAAAGAATCCTGTGAGTTCCACAAAACCGCTCTTGCTAAGTCTATGACCTGAATCATTAACAATGATAAACGACAAAGTTGAAGGACAAGAGGCATATTTGGCAGATAACCCTGAAATAAGGCAATGGAATGTTCTAATTGCACTTGGATTGGCCTCAGCCATTCCATGTGCAAAAATCTCTGATACATCGGGTGCCAAACTGTGGACTTCCCCCTCCAAGAAGGAGCGATCTTCAAAATCTATCTGGCTCCTGAGAGCCAGTAAGTTTAAGCTTGCCAGACTTTCCCTGATGTCAAGTGGCAGCACCAATTCTGGTGTTTAATAAGTCTTTAATAGGATTATTTTCTTTTTATAAATGTCTGCCAAGACTTCCCGTGTTTTATAACTGAATTTTTCATCCATTATTCCAGTCTACTGAGCCCTGTTGAAACTCGCTTCTGTGATCCAACAGATAATTAATTTCAGCCTTATACAATCACAGAGTGTGATCAGCATGTCCTCAGAGCCATCAGGCCCTAGTTTTCTCATCCACAAAATGGGAATAATTATAATACCAAATCCAAAAGTTCCCTACCAGTATCAAATGAGTTAATTTGTGGAAATTTTGTAGCAAATTCTCAGCATCTCAAATACCATCGCCTTATCCTTACCCAATGACTTATTTAGAATAAAGAGTTTAAGCTCAGACTAATCCCTACATCCCAGCACCCAAGCAGGTGTAAACTTCCTCCATGGACCAGTGAGCTCGTTATCAAAATTATTTAGCTCTTTTATTTATCCTATGGCATTACTGCTGCTGGGTAACACCATAGTTATCCTTCTTGTGAGAAACTAAATGAGAGGTTTTGTTCCACATATTCCTCAAATAAGGGGTGACATGGATTCTCATGATAAGAAGCAGATAACGGAAATCTGAACAGGAAATTTGCATTCTTATTTCCTCTGTGAACATCTGACGTTCGGAATCTTTAGAGACTCCTCAAGCATTTACTCTTTCTTTATTCTGTTTAAATGAGAACCCCCCTTGTGCTCAATAACTGCCACTGTGTTCAAAGAAAACGAGCTAGGCATGCATTATCTTCTAGAAGTCTTAAAGTATAAGGAAATGCAGGTAGTCAACATTTTATAGGAAATTTATAAGCAGCTGAAGAAGAGGTTCAGAAGAAAGTTCGGTGAGGCATCCCCACAGACAGGCGCTGGGGCTGATAGACAAGTTAGTGCTGGTGGTACAGGGAACCTGTAGCAGAAGTTTCAGTTGTGTCATGTGAGTATGTTTCTGTTGTAGTCCCAAGTGAGAGATGTGGGAATATTTTGTCCATAGCTGGTAGCAGCCTGGGGTGGTTTTGGCCCTTTTAAAAACATCCTTGTGTGAACTTTAAGAAGGTATAAAAAGGAGCCCACAGACAGAGACATCACTTTGCATCACAACACTTTACTTCGCTTTGCTTCTCTCCTAGAGAAAAGTTCCGGAGAACTTTCCGTGCTGCTTCTGCTGAACCTGCTGCTGCTGTTGCTGGACCCTGTTGCTGCTTTTGCTATTGCTGTTTTGCTGTTGGTCTGGACTGCTGGTATCCTAACAACAAAGAGGGGAATCGCTCCAAGGAATTATTTCTAAAAAGGTCCACATCCCCCGTCCCTATTATCTTTCTTTCTCTCCTACCTAAGGTTGTTGGGGTGGAAGGGAGGTCCAGGCATTTAGGAGCCCAATGACCCTAACCAGCAGGAAGTAGCTAAAGAGAACTACGCCCCTTCTCCCAACTAACCGTCTTTCTCTCCTACCTAGTGTTGGGGTGTTGGAAGGGATTGGGATGGAGATGGGAGAAAGAGAGCCTAAAGAATGAAATAAGTGGTGTGTGTGTATGAGAGAGAGAGAGAGAGAGAGAGAGAGAGATGGGATGCAGAAGTAAGTGCATGTGTAATGGGATGCAGCGATGAAGTAAGTGTGTGTTTGGTGGGATGCAGCGATGAAGTGTGTGTTTGGTGGGATGCAGTGGAGAGTAAGCATGTGTGTGATGGGATGCAGGGATGGCAGAGAGGCAGCTGTCGAGGTCACGGAAGTAGCCTGTAGATCTGCACTCGTGGGAGCCAGCAGTGAGAATAGGGTTCCCTGAGCAGCATGTGTACATGTGGGTGTTCCTTTAGGTTGGCTGGCTGACTAGACCGCTGAGGTTCTGGAGTGCTGGGCTATTACACGCTGAGAGCCAGGCTTATCATAGGCTAGCTTTTAACAATCAGCCTTTGCACCTGACCTAACATCTGTTTGATGATCAGGAAAACCTTTGGAAAGTTTTAATCTAGCAGGCTAGTCCCTTCCAGCAACTCTAAAACTAAGGATGTCCCCAGAAAGTACCTGAAAGCTATGGCGGAGCTTTCCCTGCATTGCCTGTAACCTGCCTCCCCAGTGTCCTGGTTGGAGACACTGGGCAAATTCACTGATTCATTCTATCAGGGGAGACATTAACACTGGACCAGGAGATGGCGCAGTGGATAAAAGCCCTGGCTCTTCAAAGCCTGACGACCTGAAGTCAGTCACTGTGTGAAGAGAAGGCCGTCTCCTACAAGCCGTCTCTCACCCCCACCTGTACACTATGACATGCCATACTCATGCACACATGTGCAAACACACACACACACAGAGAAACGGAAAGAGAGAGATTTTTAAATGTAGCCACTTCTGCTATGAAACATAGCATCCAGAGCAATCTGAGTCTATACTCCTAACCCATGGTTACTTACTTACATTTGGCTCAATGAGAATTGTTTCGCATTTCCTTTGAAGCAAGAACTGCGCTTTACCTCAGTCTTAAGAACTGACACTACAAAGGCAGTGATGGTGGGCTGGCACGAATTAATGAATAATACTGTGTGGTAGTTGAATTGATGCCAAGTTGCTTATTATATGAATCACTGCTTATTTTAAACTGCTTATTAAGAAACTGGAAGAAAGTGGTGGCAGACTCCTTTAACCCCAGCACTCAGGAGGCAGGGGCCAGTGGATCTCTGTGAGTTGTAGGACAGCCTGGTCTATAGAACTAGTTCCAGGGCAGCCAGGGCTATATAAAGAACCTCTGCCTCAAAAATTCATTCATTCATTCATTAATAATAAATAAAACAAAGCTTGCGTATTTGAAAGATTGGAAGAAGGAAAGGGAGTCAGGAATGGAGAAGAGCCGAACAATTCTCTAGACCAGGAAGGCTGACTGCATATTGCTGCACTGAGTCTCAGTGTTGATCACTGGCATGGCTGTTCTCTGAGTCTCAGTGATGGTGACTGTTAGGCGGATGTTCTTTGAGACCATGGAGCTTCTATGGCAGAAATGTTGTCCCGTTCCTGGAAGGTCATGGAAAGTCACCTTGCTCAGTGCAGGCCAGGAGGCCCATGATAGCCCCAGGGACTGTGATGCCCCTAATCCAGCACGCTTCCGGGCAGTGACCAATGCTTACTCCTGTCCCCCTGGCAGTCCACAGTGAAAACTGACTATGTCTCTCCTTTTTGTGGAAGAGCAAAAGTAAATATAATTTCCATTTTAGTCCTTTTGCATGTGTGTGTGAGCCTTTTTGTTCTCCATACATGGGGGGGGGGGAGCTTGGCAGGATGATTAAATCTAGAACTTTTAAAAGTCAACTCAACCCACTCTGTGTGTGTGTGTGTATCTGAGCACTTCGGTTTTTACTGTCTGCGCCATCTCCCCAACCTATCCTTTTTATATTTTAACTTTTTATTTCAGTTTTTTCTACATCCCAAGGGTGCCCCCTCCCTCCTCTCCTCCTAGTCCCTCTCTTTTCTTCCTTTCCCTCTCCCTTTCCTCCCCCCAAAAAGGGGACACCCTCATCAACTATCCCCAGCACTTCAAGTCACATCAGGCTGAACGTATTTTCATCCCCTGAGGCCAGGCAAGGCAGCCCTGCCAGGGGGAAGTGATCCAAAAGCAGGCAACAGAGTCCATGTTAGAAACAGACCCCCTCCACTCACCAGGGGACCCATATGAAGACCAAGCAGCCTATAGCCTACATGTGTGCATGGGGCCTAGGTCCAGATCCTGCATGCTCCTTAGCTGATGTCTCAGTCTCGTAAACCCCCGTGGAACTGGGTTAGTTGTCTCTGTTGGTCCTCTTGTGAGGTTCTTGTCCCCTCCAGATCCTTCCATCTTTCCTCCAACACTTCCACAGGACCCCTGGAGCCCTAGCCCTTGCTTGACTGCAAGCCCCAGCATCTGTCCAGATCTGCTGCTGGCTGGAGCCTCCCAGACGACAGTCAAGTTAGGCTTCTGTCTGCAAGCATGGCAGCGTATCAAACTCGTGTCGGTGCTGGTTCTCTACCATGGGGTGGGTCTTGGGTTGGACTTTCCCTCTATCTTTGCTCCTGCTTTATTCCTGCACTTCTTATAGGCAGGGTAACTTTTGGATCAGAGGTTTTGTAGGTGGGTTGTTCCCCTCTTTCCACTAGTCCTGCCCAGCTAGAAGGTGGTCACTTGTGCCTTTGTGTCCCCCACTGGGAGCCTCAGCTAGAGCCACACCCTTGTGCTCCCAGGAGCCTACCCTGGAAGTGGCCTCCACCTTGACAAGGAGATGCACCACCTCAGTTTCTCTTCTTGTTCCCAGCCCTTTCACCCCACTCCAGTTTTCCCCACATCTGATTCTCACCCTTGTTTCCCTCCCCATTCCATCTTCTGTCCAGCTCCCTCTCTTCATCCATTTCTGCTGTCTATTCTGTTTCCCCTTCTGAAATCTTCCCTTGGGTGCTCCCTGTTACTTGGCTTCTTTGGGTCTGTGGATTGTAGTGTGGTTATAGGTCTAATATCCGATTATAAGTGAGCACATACCATGTGTGCTTCTGGATCTGTGTTACCTCACTCAGGATGATCTTTTTAGTTCTCACCATTTGCCTGCAAATTTCATGATTTCTTTGTTTTTAATAGCTGAGTAGTATTTCATTGTGTAAATGTACCACAATTGCTGTATCCAGTCTTCAGTTGAGGGACATCTCAGTTGTTACCAGTTTTTGGCTATTACGAATAAAGCCGCTATGAACATAGTTGAGCAACTGTCCTTGTGTGGTGGAGGACCTTTTGGGTATATGCCCAGGAGTGGTATAGCTGGTTTCGAGGTAGAACTATTTTCAGTTTTCCGAGAAAGCACCAGTTTGATTTCCGGAGAGCTTCAACCTATTCTTATTTCAGGCTTTTATTCTCCTCAGTCTTTGACTTGAGCCACAGCACTTTTTGAAACTACCAAAATGATGAAAATAAAATTTCTTTCATATATAGGTTATAACCCAATTAATTTTGTAAGACCTCCCCACCGCAGTACAGGGCATTTGCTGCTGTGTGGAGCACAGCTTTCGGCGACTGAGGGTGTATCGCATTCAGGCCAAGCAGTGCCAGCAACCACTCTGCCCAGTTCTTGCCAACTTCATCCCAGACTGATTCATTTCAAGAACCCTTGGAAGCATCTACCTTCTTTCAATCGTTGTCACAAAATCTTAATGGTCCCTTCAAACAGAAATGTACCTCGCAGGCCTAGTAACTGACCTACTTGATTCCAACATAGATCATAATAATTTACCAGTGTCACTTACTCAAGAGTCTGATTGCCTTCTTTGCCTCAGGTGCTAGAAGAAAAGGGCTTTTCGACCGAAAGGGTTAAGTGGATTTTATTATAATGTGTTCCTGTTTCATTCGCTCCCTTCAGCTTCTTCACAAAATGTTAATCTAATTGTGATACTATCAGTTTGATGACAATATGACAAGACAGACAAATTTGATTTTATTCTCCACAGAGCAAAGCATATGCTGCTTGGGAGGCTTTGACAGAGAGAAGGACATAAAACAAATGGAGTTCATGAATATACAATTTTTATGGTACACAATGGTGACATCCAGACTTCAGAGACTAGGTGGGTGAGCCCGAGACTTTACTATTGAGATTAATGGGTACGTAAAAAAGTGCCAACAGAGAGTACTACAGTTTATGTTAAAAACGTCGATGTGGATAAGAATAATTTTCTTCTCAAGATGGATGACGCACTTAATGGCTGGGAGACATTTGGGCTCAGTAGCAGAGCCTCCAAAGTAATTTTTTGTTGTTATTGTAAATTATATAATCTTAACTGCAATTATAGTTCTGTTCCAGTAAAGGTCAAGTTAGCACTGTGGATGGTTATGAAGCAAAAATGGAAATTCGTGTATGGATTCCCTTGTTGATCGCTTAGGAATGATTTCAAGTAAGATGATTTTTTTGGTAACTCTATTTCTCAGTTAATGCAATACAGCAAGTAAAGACAGCACACATTAACAAAACACAAATTAGATTTCTCTAAGTAAACATGCATCTTCTAATGGAGTGGGACTGTTGGAGAAAGGACAGTATGAAGGTTAAAGACACCAGGCAAATGGGGAAGGTTTGTGTTCAAGAAAATCCAGAGGACAAGTGTTAAAAAATTCTGCCTTGGGCTTAATTCTCTGCTTGTAGTTTGGCTTCCAGAACACAAAATCCAACATGGCTCCTGCCCTTGGCTTTCTAAAGTTTACTCTGACATTGAGACTCATCTCACCTCATTGAAAGGCACAGAAATGATTGTCTCCATAGCTGGTTGCTAAGCAGTAGATTTTGGATCTTCCTGTGGTAATGAGTTTGAAGGGATTCAATCCAGGTCCAATTTTAATCTCAATTTTTTTCCTTTATTTCACAAAGAAATGTAAATGCCAAGCTCACAATATGAAATATGTGAATGTAGACTGTGCCAAACTTTAAAGTTTTCTTTATTTTAATATAGTTCCTGAAATCAAAGCTCTACAACAATATACTTAGAATTAATTGTGGCAATGTGTCTTGAGAGATTACATTTTAATTATGTAATTTCTATCTACTGGAACTTTCTTGTGGTTCTGACTTATGAGAAAGTTTACAGGCTACACTGATGAATAGAAAGAACCACACTGACCTTTAGACTTTAAAGGTCGTCTATGACGGCAATTGCAGTCTCTGCTGCGAGTTGCCAGTCCCACAGTCTCTTAGGAAAGGCCAACTCTCCTGCAGACTCAGTGCTCATGTACCCTCCTTGCTCTCTTTCAAATTCATGGCCTCTTCTGTAATTACTTGTTATAACATGAATATATACATAACATATATATGTTCCTAAATATATAACTAAAACCTTCTCAGGCTGTATAATGTAATCTGTCTGTTTTATGGGATTGAATGACCAATTGGTGTGCTCTTCCCTTGGGAAGACTATTTCTTTCTACTTTAAGCATTCCTCAGTTGCCTTTGTGTAGGGTTGAGGCCTCCAGATTCCGCTACCCCCAACACCTGTCCACGTGAGCATGTCTGTTGTTGTCCTTGTTCAGCTCATTCTTAGGTAATAATGTTGGCAAGATGGAAAGTGAGTGGTGGGTAGGAGCACCGTACTGCACCTATGTATGAACTTTTCAAAGAATACATAATTATGTAAAATGAATGGTGGAGACAAGAGGAGAAATACATGTCTCTGATGTTGTGGCAGCAGCTGGGTGCTCTGAACTTTATTTTAGTATATGTGCTGCCGAAGCGAGCACTGCTCTGAACTTTAAATAAGCTACCTGGCACTTTTGTGAACAATTCTATCAAGTAGTTGTCATTACAGCTTTTTTTCTTCTTCTTCTTCTTTTAATTTTAAAGAGAGAAAACTTAAGTAGAATGTCAGTTTTGAAAACCTGATAAGGCCAACTTAGGCCTTATCAGATAAGATAACTTTAACTCAAGATAAACTTTAAAAGAAATCCTGAGATAGTTGCAGAGTAACTCTCATGGAAATCTGACATTTTTATTCTAGCATGACTCTCAGTCAACACTTTACCTACCGTATGAGCTAGCAATAGGGCACTTTAAATCCAGCACAGATCATATCACCCCAGGTCTGATAAGATGGGGCACAAGATGCAGGCAGTAAGAGGTTTGGTGTGGCATGACACCAGAGTCTGGTGTCACGTGTGACAAGATGAAGAGCTATGTGGAGGATACATTGGCGCTGGGGTCCATGCGTCATGGTCTAGCTCTGTAATCTTTGAGCTCTGGACTGTCCTATGGCATCAACTTCTTCCTCATTGCAAACTGTTGCCTTGACTCAGTCTCAGAGGATTGTTTGTCAAGTCACGCGCACACACACACACACACACACACACACACACACACATAAGTCATGCACGACCACACACACATATATTGAAGCCCACAGAGAACTTCCTATAAACATATCTGCACATATATTAAGTAGCATTATTTTTTTCCAATGTGAGGATTAAAATAAGTTTTAAAAAAACTGGCTTTTTGTGAGCACATTAGCAGGCCTTGTGCTAAACCAACTGAATTCTTTTCAGCTCAATGTTGTTACCCCAGAAATATGTGATTAGATATACAGATTCATATATAGATAAACACTTGATCATGGAGCAATCTCTACCCCATCTAAGTTCACCGTTAATTGAACATCAATCAATTTTATTAAAGCATAGTTTTCCTCGTGTTACAAAGATGGACATTTTATTGAATTCATGTAATGTAATCTCAAGCCAAAGGTGTGTGCTGTTCATGAACACGTATGTGTGTGTACACATGCAGACACTTACATAAATATCCTTGTGATTAGGAACCCATAGGTAAACTAGGCGTTTTGGATGGTCTCTGTTTGTGGTAGGCCTCTCACTACACTTTGTGTCATAGGCCCAGCTCCCTGTCGCTGGGTGTGGCTTTATTCCACAAAAGCATTTCCTTTCAGCTGTGGACTTGCACTGTGATGCCTCTTTCCTAGGAGGAGGGTTCCTACCTTCTTTCTGGTGTCTAAAAATAATAAAAATGGTCCCTGTTTCATTGTGTTGTCTTTTCTGTGTCTCTGTTAGAGTGAGCAATCATGGGTTTTATACTCTTCGTGGGAAGTGGCTACTGTGAGGTCCTTGTGATGTCCCTGTGGCATTCAGTGGGTCATTAGAAAGCAGTTATGTGAAGCAGGCATTATCACTTACTACAGGGAGGAGCTGGAAGGGGCCTAGAGAGGTGGCAGGGACTGGAAGAGATAGAATGGGTGAGAGGGGCTGGGGGTGACATGGGGGCTGGGAGGGGCTGAGAAGTGTGATTGAACTTCCTGTGAGAAGGTCCCACATATATTTCAAATGGATTCCAAATAGATTCCAAAATACTGCATATTTCTGCTAAGTGAATAAAGCAGAGTGAAACTATGCTTTCAGATCCACCAAGATGTGAAAAGGTCCATCATTTCTTCCCGCTGCCCTACAGCCTTCTCTGCAGCTCCTTCTCCATCACGGTGGATAGCACCTCTGAACTGTGAGCCGAGACAGCCTCTCCCTCTCATGCATGGCTTTTATCAGACATTCTTCACGGCAACAGGAAAAAAAAACTAAGACAGAAGCTGAGCGGGATGACTGCTGTGCCCAATCTGTGCACACAGGTCTTGGGTCTCCGAAGCTGCTCTGTGGGAGGAGAAGTAGGAGGCCGTAGGTGGAGTTTGTGGGCTGCTGTGGTTTAAGCTCAGAAGACTGGAATGGGCAAAACAAAAACTAGAAATTTCAAATAGAAATAAGGACTCTTTCAGAAATGGGGCTTTTGACATTGCCTTTTGGCAAAGAATCCAACTACATTTCACCCATGTCTTGGAATTTTGAGTGAGACTGAATACAAAAGCAATGGACTGAGCTAATTTGGTGAAGGAGATTTCAAAACAGGACAAAATGTTCAGGTTTTAACATGGCTGCTGCCCACCGCTTTTAAACGGACTTAAAATGAGCAGTTTGTTGAATAGACATGTGAAAATAACTGCTGTGAGTAGGAAAGGAGAATGGATGTGGTTAAGGCTCCAGCCAGATCAGAGAAACAAAAGTCACTGGGCTCATACCGGAAACAGCGAAAACAGCTTGATCACGAGAACAAAATAACTAGTACTCAGGGCTGTGTAATTCAGCCTCAAATGTGCTGATAAAAGGTTTAAGACACTGGGGACCCATGCTGAATATTCCATTTATTTGGCATTTTAAAATCTGCAAAGGTATCATTGTAAATCTTTAAAGATCAATCGTCAGGACACAAGGGATCTTTTTTGTGAGTTACGTAGATACTCATTTTCTTTGTGGTGCCGTTGGTTTGGGGGATAAACATGATGTCATTGATTTTTTGGGGTAGACACAATGTCAGAGCATATTGAATCCTGTCTATAATTGTATATGTTGAACTATGTTTTATGACACATGAATTTTTATCTCAATGAGAAAGACAATAAAAGATTTCATTAGGATAAAAGTTGTTATGAGTTCAAACAAATCTAAGCCAATAGACCATTCAACAAAAGCAACATGAAGCAATTTGCTCGGGTATCCTTTGCTCCTTGAACTGAAAAAACAAACAAACAAACAAACAAACAACAAAACACACCTACCCATTAACACTTTGCCAATACTTTTTAACTACACAGTTTTCATTTTCAAAAATCTCAAATTTACAAAAGGGCTGAAAGATTAGTACTTAAAACATTTGTTTTCTGATGATTCCATACATTTATACAGTATATCTTGATCCTATCTGCCCTTATATCCTCTTCCCATTCCCTCCAGACATCCTGTAACACAGCCCTTCCCCACCTGCCTGCTCTCTTTTCCCTCTCTTTTTTAAAGGAACGCCCTGAGTTCTATTAGTGCTACCTCGCTGGCTTGATCTTGTGTAGGTCTTACGTCAGGAACCACAGCTATGGTGAGTTCATGCGAGCATCGGCCATGCTGAGTCCAGAAGACAGCATTTCCCAGCACTCCTCCCACCCTCCATCTTGTCCACTCAAGCGTTTACCACTCCCTTTAAAAGGCAGAGTTGATGGACCCTTCGGCTGCTGCCAAGCGGATTGCTCACGCTGATAGTCATCATGACGTCATAGCACACTGCAGAGAGATGGATGTGAGGGACCAGGATACCTCAGAGGAGGATAGTATGATTTAGTCTAAATTGCCGCACCGCCAAAGCACTAATGGTCTCCAGAGAAGAGGAAATAAAATTGTTTCAATATATTTCATTATGATCTGATTGCAAAAATGAGTAGTCATTTTAAAACATCGAGACTTTTTTCTTTTTCAAACAAATGCTAATGGTGTTTTTCCATAAGAACTCCAGTGTCCTCCTGACTGTAATGAAGCCTGGGCATGAGAGAGCAATCACTGGACCTCACTGCTTCCTTCGGTTTCCTGGGTACCACATCTGCTTGGTTCTGAAACCACACTGTAATTTCAGGGAACATGTGTGAACTGCATTTTTGCAGTATGATGTGTTGTCCCGAAAGTCCCCGGCCAGCATCATCCAGGCAGCAGAGATCCATCAGATGGTGGCTGTGGCAGATGGCAGCTTTAGTGGAAATCTAGTGACATACGGTCTGCATTCACAGTGCCGAGGCCTCCTTGTCACCCTGTGGCTGATTGCAGCGACAGCCCCAGTCTCTCAGCCTCTGCTTCGTGTTGCCTAGACCGGTCCTCGCAGCCCCCTCTACCGCATGTGACACCCCTTCAGAGATCGCATGTCATACACAGGCATGTGCTGTCTATTGCATGTTCTTCCCTTTCCTATGCCTCCTCATCTACTCTTAGCAACACGCTGGACTCTGCGGTGACTTCTAACTACTGAGAGTTTCCAGACAGCTTGACTATGAGTGTGGAGGTGATCCTCACCCTGGACGGCCAAGCAGCACCGCACTGATCCTCTCCAGTCCTCATCAGATAGCACTGTCCCCTTCTATCTTTGCTCCAGTTCTTTTTTCTTGCCAGGACACCGGCCTTAACTTTCTTCCTTGACTTCCCTACATTCCCTGCCTTCTTCCCCCTTGCTGAGGTCCACTACTTGTCCAAGCCCTCCACCTCCTCCAGGAAGACATTCTTAACCTGGTTCCCTCCCAGACCTGAGGCGATCTAGATGTTTTCATTAGTGTTTGTCTTGTTAAGTACATTGTCAGCACTCCGATGCCTTATGTCTTATGTAAGCCTTAATATATAGTATATATTTACATATATTATATATATATATATCTATGTATAGTATATAAATATATTACATGTTTATATACATATTAATATATTATGCAATATATGATATAATTATTCATTATATATTTGGCATATAATATATGATATATTACATAATATATTTTGTAACATATTTTAAATAATATATATTTCCTAGGATAGCCTTTGAAAGCTTAAATATTAAAATTGATCCTTATAGTGAAGTGAATGACTGTGAGAAACAAGTTATAATCCATTTATTTCCAACTTCTTTTTTAAAATCTTTATTTGTGTGTTATGGGGTGTATCTGAGTGTGTCTGTGTATTTCTTCCATCAGGCGGGTCCCAGGGAGCGAACTCAGATCCTCAGGCTTGGTGGAGAGCATCACTGAGCCACTGACTGGATCATTTGATTTTATGTCCAAGTTTCCATGACTCTAAATCTGAAACTGACCTCTTGAGCCTGGCTGGAGTATGTGTGATTCTCTTGGGTTCAGTGGGCTTCCTGTGTGGCGTTAGCAGAGTTCAGGTGCTCTGGGGGAGTGCTATAGCCCCAGAATGCCTTCTGGCCCACCTCAAGGGAGGAGAGCATCTTTCTCCTTCAACGAGAGCATGGCATCATAAATGTGATTCAGGTGCCCTGTCTCAGAACACAACTGTGCAGCGAACACCAAGTGCACAGTCTGAACAAGCATTTACCTCCTAATGAAAGACATCATCCTGTCCCCCTGATTACAGTTGGTTCTGCGAAAAGATACTTCTGGTCAACAGAATGCACACTGTACTTTCTTGAAATACCATGTACTGTGGTAATGAGCATGCATTGTTAAAGCAGCAGGGTGCTTAGCCCAAGAGAGACCTCAGGCTCACAACCTCAAAATCCGATTCATTGGCTCCAAGGGCCATGCCACATGCTTCCATTTCTCTGAGGCCACTAAAACGAGAGTGTGTCTCCATTTCAGTTCTGCTCCAGATGAATGAAGCCGGTGTGGTGTAGCCCCTCAGAACCTTCCAGGGTTCGAGGTTGGGTAATATCTTTAGTGGACGCGCTGGAATTCATTCTTGCCTCATTTGCTGAGCGCTCTGTCATTAAAGTGTCATTGAGAACTGACACCACTTAATTTGGAGCAGCGTCCACTTCCCGTTCGCAGCAAGAGCACCTCTAAACGGAGAGGCGTGCACACGGCAGAGAGGGGGATATTTTTACACCTCACTCAGCATTTTATCTAACAAAGCGGCCTCCCAGGGAATAGAGGACGACACATTGCAAAACCAAGCTGTCCTCTGAGGCTGGCAAGTCTGCAGACTGCAGGCACCTGCTCTGAGGGGCCTGTCATGAGTCCACTTGCAGGGACATTATCCAGGCTGTGGTGTTGTCCTACCCCAGCAAAATATCCTTGGTCTTTAATTTTGGGTGTGGTCAAATTAGGAAAGAAAGAAGAAAGAAAGAAAATGGCTTTAGAGATCAGCTGTCCCCTGCAGGCCAGAGTGGAACCTTTTTACCTCTTTGCAAATTACAGAGCTCTGGAGAGTTCCCCCCTATTAATTGCATAATTGCTTTTCCTGCCAAAGTAATTTGAACCCTTGGGGGTTAAGAAAATCACTTACTGTGAAATAGTGGCAATTTTTAACCCATTCAGCTGGCATTTCTTCGCCTAATTAAATGTTAAAGGGGCTCTCGTGCTGCCCAGGGTGTGTGGGTTTCTGTGGCTGCTCAAATCTCTGCTCTGGGAGATGAGAGTGTAACCCTGACGGAGACATTACCCTAAGCGCTGCACATCCTGGCTGTTTGCATTGCTCTTTTGTGCAGGAGAAAACCTTATTTAAGCACTGGCTGATCTGTAAAATTTGTGTCTATCTGTGCATTAAAAAAAAAAAAAAAAAAGGCAAAGCCATCATCAGTTTTAGAGAATATTTGGCTGCTAGGAAATCGCTGCAAGCTGGCTTTTGGAGCCGATCAAAGGCTTTCCATGGAAATCCTAGTTGTTACCCTAAGATATAAAACTTGGGCCTAGAGGCTTCATGACTTCTCCAAGGTTACACCTGAAGTCAACTCCCAGATCCCAGGTCATCTAGCCCTGCCTTTCCTTTTGGTTTCTTGCTTTAGTACAAGCCACATTGCCCCTGTTGTGAGCAGTCTGTAAGAAGCAATTTAGTGCACAGGCTTATAGTTCCGTACAGTAGATGCTCTAGTTTGCTGTAAGCTATAAAATTGACCTAGCACAGACATTCCTTTCTCAGACACTGTTTTATTGCTTTGAAAAAGTGGGGTCCGGCTGTTCCATGGGCACAGACTGGCATGAGAAACGTCAATTTACAGTGATTTTTCTTCCACATACCATCTAGATACAGGGCTTGCTCCCTGTTTAATTTCGCAGATTAACTCTTTTAGTCATTTCTACCTCCTTTAGAGTTTGTCTTCAGTTCATCTTTCCTTTGCCACTTTTAGTCCTACTGTCCCATATATTTAAGCAGCAGATAAAACAGTTGACAAAAATCACATAAAGTTTTTCCAAAATTAAACTTAGCCCTTCAGACAGCTTGCATGCACCAGCTGAAAAAAATAAGGCTGTCCTATTATCACAATCAATATTTATTTTCTCCTAAAGAATCTTGTTGCTACAAGGCCTGGGGCAGTAGGTCTGTGGTAGAGCACACTTGTCTTGCATTCACAAATTCCTGGGCCGGATATTAGGCATAGCCAAAAAGAAATTATGGAACCGGAAATAAATTTTCAGTGGGTGTGGCAGAGCATGAGGTGAGAACTGGTGCAGAGGGAGGGAAGGATGTGGGGGTGCGGGGTCACTCTGTTTAGATGCATTGCCAAGCCAGCCCTTAGTGGAGGACCTGAGCTCCACAAGAAAGCATGGCGTCAGGGTGTCCAGGAAAGAGGAGACAAAGCAGGGGTCAGATACGATCAGCATCTGCTTTCGTGTGCTCTGCGTGTAATACCAACCCCTGGACACGGAAGTCCAGCCGTTCTTTTTAAAAATCCCAGTTATTCTTACACGTCTTTCTTTCATACCATCTCAAGCCACATTAGCAACTGTAAATGACATGCGTGGGGGTAAACTTTTCAACTGACTGTAGGCTGTTTCTGTTACAAATACATTCTCAGCACAAACAGTCGTTATTCACCCTGGCAATTTCTTGACCTTCTTTAGGGCGCAGCACCGTATCATTAATCCAGGCTGAGTGGTGCTCTGAGCCACCGTGCTCCTTTGTCCTCTTGTCATCCAGGTGATCTAAAGTAAACGGGCCCACCTTTCCATCTGGGACTGTCAGGCAGCCCTGCTGTGCTGGGGACAAGCCCTGGCCTTGTTTCTAACTCACGCCAGGTGTCCACTCAGAACAGGCACGATTTGAGCATATGTGGAGTTTTAAAGAAGAAATGGAGGGAGTCCAGCGTGTGGTCTGGGATGTCACAGAGTTGTGTGGGACTCATGTGAAGCAAAACAGCGGAGGCTGAACTATGGAAAACCTCAGGAACTGGCTCCAGGAATGAGGCTCAAGGGGTAGAACACGATGCGAACAGATCTCTGGGGTCTCCCCAAAGTGAATTAGGGATGAGGAGGCCAGCGGCAGAGTTGTGTGCATGGAAACAGCTGCACTGAGGTACAGAGCGCAATCAGAACGGTAGGAGTGAGTGATAAAAGCCATGGAGCTGAGACCAGTCTGCCTCCCCCTGGATCGCTGTGCAAGAGAAGTCACGGGCCTGACTGACTGCTGGACTATGAAGAAAGAGATATATTTTCTAAAACTTAGAAAGCAAGAGACCTTTGCCTCCTGAGGAGTTTATTTTTATTTGTAATGAATTTGAGATGCCTTTGTAAGAGTCAAGAAGTGAAGTTCATAGCCAAAAAAAAAAAAAAAAAGAAAAGAAAAAGAGTCTAAGAAGGAGAGAGGATTCTAATTCTTCTGCATAAAAAGGTCTGGTCTTTAGGGAATTTAACATCACTTTAGAGTGATAGACAAAGCATTAGGAAAAGCATGGAGAAGCAAACAAGAACCAAGCCTAGAGCATCAGAGGTTAAGCAGGGAGAGTTCTAAAGGGGAGAAGATGGCCAAGCTACTAAGAACTACAGGGGAATTGTGGGATAACGAAGGGAATCCAGCCACTCACCTGAGAGGAAGTGGCAGATGTCAAAGGACAAACCCTCGCTTAAAAGCTGAGCTAGATGAGGCCCAGCAGCCCAAAGGCTAGATAAAAAATACAGACAAGAGGTTTACTTTAGCCTATGGTTCTGAATGATGAGGGGCATGGGTGATGGCGGCCTCCTTGCTGGAGAGTCGACATATAGGGAGAGGCAGCACAGGACACCAACATACATACATACATATATATGAATATACATATATATATATAAAATATATATATGTATAAGGTGGTGCCCGTGCTTAGGTGCTAGCTAGCCTGTCTCTTCTTATGAAGGCACTAGCATCTGGGTGTAACAACGGCCCCACCATCATGACCCCAGTCTAGACCTGCGTACCTCTTCAAATGGTGCCATGTCCACTCTGGAGTGGATCGAATTACCACTTTCTTAATATCTGACAGTACAGATTACATTCCAACAGCTGGTACAGAAAGACAAGCCCTGTGTAAACCAAGATGTTCAAGAAAATCCTCGCAGGGAGCACAAAGGAGCCTGGCAGAGATGGGAAGGATGAAATGGAGTATGAGCGGTGTTTGAGGGAGAGAGCTGGCTTGTTCTCATGGTGAGATTAATGATCAAATCACCAACAGGAGAGAGATGATAGAGCAAGGCCTAGAAATGGCCAGCCATGTGGAGACAGAGGCCTGGGTGGATGAGGGTGGCTATGAGAAGCGAAAGTGCCAGTCTCTTGGGAATTTGCAGTATGTGATGAAAAAGGGAGGCTGACCAAAGGGAAAGCCGAATAGCCACATGCGAAATAACAAATCTATAGCTCTTGTCTGGCACAAAACCTACTCAAATGGAGCAAAGACATTTTCATGTAAGTCCCGAGTCTCTGATACTGTTATGGAAAATGTGTCAAGACCTACACACAGGTAAGGAACTTAATGAAAGGATTAAGAGGAAATAATACCAAGGATTCACAAGTGGGATTGCAAAAAGTTAAAAATCATAGCATGTAAAAGGATTAGTCAGCAGAGATCATCAACCTTAAGGCAGGAAATCCTTTGCCACCTTCCATCAGACAAGAGATTAGAACTTAGAATCTATAAAGAACTATAAAAATTGAACACCAAGGGCTGGAGAGATGACTCAGTAGTTAAGAGCACTAAATGTTCTTCCAAAAGGCTAGATTCCTGGCACCCCACACGGTGGCTCACAACCATCTTAACTTCTATTCCAGGGAGCAGACACCCTCTTCTGGCATGCTTGGGTACTAGGCACATAACATCATTCATAGACACATGAAATTAAAAACAAAACAATAAATACCAACAGACAAATCATCCAGCCAACGAATGGGCTAGTGCACTGAACAAATGGTTCTCAAAAGAACAAATTCAAAGACAAATACATAATTTTAATGTTCTACTTTGAGATTACATATTACCCAAGGTAGAAGGAATATCATAGAGAAAAAAAAAGAAAAAGACACCAAATGTTGCCAAGCGAGAATAAAAACTGCAGCCTCTATGGAAGTCAGTATGAAGGGGTCCTCAAAAAGCTCAAGATAAAAGCACCGTGTGTTCCAGCCATGGTGCTTCTGAGTATAGACCAGGACTCTCTCAACACGCCACAGACACACTTGCTCATCCATGTTTATCGCTGCCCTACTCAGAATAGCCAGAAAGTGGGACTGACTTAGATGTCTACTGACAATTGAAGGAGGGTGTGGTCCATATACACCATGGAATTTTACTCAGCATAAAAGAGGATAATATGACATTTTCTTGGGGGAAAAATGGTTGGAACTTAAAACTGTTAAGTGTTAAGTGCAGTAAGATTCAGAAAGATAAATAGTGCATATTTTTGTCAAATAAAGAACTTAGATGTGTGTGTGTGTGTGTGTGTGTGTGTGTGTGTGTGTGTTTGCTAGTGTGAGGGTATGAGTAGAAAAAACACTATTAGCACAGAGGAAGAAATCTTAACAAAGGTGAGAAGTGGGATGGGGGGTAGTGGGACATTTATAACATGAATGAGGAATGGGTGGAGGACACTGGAGATGGGAGGGGACCACTGAGAGAAAGACATATGGGGGGCTGTGGTAACCAAAAAAGGAGGGGGAGCCTGGAGAGAGGTTCAGCGTACCCTGGAGACACTACTACGGAAACTCTGGCTCCTTGCCACAAGCATACGTATAGTGGTTTCTAATCACCAAACATTCTGGAATGCTGGTGAGGTGGCCCGGGACGTAATGAAGCTTGCACCAAACTGACAACTTAAGTCTACCCCCAGGATCCATATGTGGAAGAAAACTGACTCCTGCAAGTTGTCCTTTGACCTCCACTTTCATGCCTATACACATCTACCCCCCCCCCCGCTCACACACAGAGAGTTATCAATCGATAAATGAAATTTTTAAAAAAGATAATGCAAGGATTATAATTGGAAGCTGAGATTGACAACTACCCCCTAATATAGAAGAGGGGATCAGCAGAGGATGCTTGTGAGTGATCTCTTCAAGTCCTGAGGAAGCCTGAAGGTGAGGTGGAGTTCTGGGAGCAGAAGAGAGTCTCCACAGATCCATGCTTAGGGGAGCAAGCAAGCCGAGAGATCATGAGCAGAAGGATGGGGAGATGCCCAGTTGGAAGTCTGCCTTGTAGGCATAAGGACCTGAGGTCAGTTTCCCAGGACCCTCCTTTAAAAACCCAGGTACAGTGGAAGCACACATCAGTAATTCTAGCGCCGAGAGGCAGAGACAGGCGGATCACTGGGAATCACCAGCCAGTCAGTGTAGCCTGCTGTGAGCCCCACACCAAAGAGAAAGCCCATCTCTAAAACCAAGAGAGACAGCATCTGAGGAATGAGAGCTAGGTACCCGCTGGCGTCTGTGTACACGTGTACCTGCACACACGTGAATGCATGCTGCAGGAGAGGAAGCCATCTGTAGCCAGGAACACTCTCATCGGGCCATCGTTCCTTTCGGAAGTGGCTATGAAGTAGACACCTCTTGTGACCTTTTTTAAAGAAAAATTTTTAACACCTCTCTTCCAAATGGTCATACTCCTCCAAAGCCAACAGTGTGACTGTAAGCTTAAGGGCAAAGCTACATCCATGCAGTGGAGAAAGAGGGCCTTCTTCAGGGCTTCTTCAGCACTGAGGAAAAAGCAGATTTTCTGTTAGTTTGTTTTCATTCCCAACATGCTGTGAACAGATACTTTACAAAATGAAATTAGAAAATGAGTCAGTAGGAGATGATTATTTTGGTTATTTTATTTTATTTTTAATTTTTTTACAGTTTATTTATTTTATATCCCAATTGTAGCCCCTCCCTCATCTCCTCCTGCCCCACCTTCCCTCCCTCTTCTCCCCTATCCCCTTTCCCTAGTCCACTGAAAGGAGGAGTCCCCTCCCCTGTTATCTGACCCTAGCCTATCAGGTCTCATCAGGACTGCCTGCATCCTCTTCCTCTGTGGCCTGGCAAGGCCAGGGGGAAGTGATCAAAGAGCAGGCAACCGAGTTCACGTCAGAGGCAGCCCCTGCTCACCTTCCTCAGGAATGAACATGGAGACTGAGTTGCCTATCAGCTACATCTGAGGAGGGGGTCTAGGTCTTCTCCATGCATAGTTCTTGGTTGGTGCATCAGTCTCTGCAGGCACCCCTGGGCCCAGATTTTTTTTTTGGGGGGGGGTTGTTGCTCTCCTTATGGAGCTCCTGTCCCCTCTGGGTCTTTCTGTACCCACTTCCTCCTCTTCCATAACACTTTCAATTGTTGTATCTTGACATGCATGTGAGGTTAGTTCACATGCATGGGCTGTGCCTTTAGTACCCACAAGAAGCCATCGTCGATCTGCTCGGATACAGAAATACTCTTTTACCATCTCTACAAAAGTTTCTGCATACCTGGAACCCAGGACCAGCAATATTTTTGCAAGGGCACATGCAAAATGGCAGTGTGGAGTTCAGGGAGGTACAGAGACGCTCAGCAGCTGGGAGTACTGGTTGCTCTTACAGAGGACCTGGACTTGGTCACCCAGGGTGACTCTGAGCTTGCAGAATTCTGACACCCTCTTCTGGCCTCTGAGGGTACTTGCACACACAGCACATACACATACAATTTTTTAAATTTATCTTTTAAAATAAGGTAGTGTAGAGTACTTTTTCAAAAACAAAAAAACAAAATGAAAAAAACAACTGGCATGGAAGGTTCCTCTTGTTTTTTTACAGTGTCTCTTGACTTGTCCTGCTGTTATCCGTTGTTATTAAAAGTTATTCTAAGTAAAAACAATTTTAAATGGTAACTTCCGGACACCAGTGTCACTGTGCACCCTGTGTCTCACACCACCAGTTTTAAATTCTAATAGAAGATTGTATTGTGTGCAGGGCTGCAGAATCGTGCACTTCATGTTCTGTGGCTCACACACACAGGTCGTCCCTTCTTAACAGACATGCAAGAACGTTCATCTCACCTCGTGACACAAATGTTACCACCCGGCTTGAAGATGAGCAGGGGAGTGTGGAGTTTGCTGCAGGAGATAAGAGACCGTGGGAGCCTCTTCTTCTTACTCATTATTTTCCGCTTAAGAGTAGGGTAAGGGTGTGCCTCAGCGGATGTAACTGGACAAGGATGTGCTATGGTCCCAGGCCATTTCCACATCTCACGGTGCCATTGACTCCCTCCAGTGTTCCCAGCCTTCCTGGTTCAGCTGCCAAGCAGCCTCCTGCTGCTGTCAGTTCTGCCCTTAACGGTAAATACAAGACACTGCTCTTGCTTGCTTTGGACATGGCTGAACTCTTAGGTGTCAGGGATCCACAGCAATTCTGTGCTCACAGGGACTGCAGAGAGATGTCAGAAATGCATCTGTGTGTCAGGTTTTTCTCTGCTCACGCCCATTTTCCCTTGTCCTGTCAGACTTCATTACAAAATGCTACTTGTTTTACATACGTAACTACAGTAGAATTAAATTTTTAAAGCGGGCACAGGAGAAGATTACTAAAAAGCAGGCTGGGATATAGCTCAGTGGTAGAGCACTTGGCTAGCCTGCATAGACCCTGAGTTAAATTTCTAGGGAGAGAGAGAGAGAGAGAGGGTCAGGTATTCCTTTATATAACAAACAGAACGATTGTAGACTGTAAGAAGACTTACCGGCACGCGTATGATCCACCCCCTCCCTGAAAACGTGTTGGCTTTCTGCACCCGCCATTTCTCCGTGCAGGACAATGTGAAATGGGGCAGAGCGGGGACAGCTGGGGCATCAGGACACTGCTGCCATTCACGTGGTACCTCTTAAGGGAGGAGGTAGAGCCATAGCATTGTTGGTTAACTACAGGTTATCAGACTGCTGTGTTAAGGTAGCTCCCAAACAAGGTTAGTCCGCTCCTGTCTCCTCCAGCCCATCCCTTCCCCACCCCCTCCCCCGCCTTTCTTCCAGGACTTCGCTCGTGTGAAGGAGACTGTGAGCGCACTATGTGCATGCCCTCGCTTTCGTAACAATTACCATGACACACATAATGAACAGGGAGGTCTATACAACGGGTTCCCTATTTTCATCCATTGCTTCTTATGTAAATATAGCACAGCATTTTCCCTAGCGATCTAGAACTAATTCAGTCAAACAACTGTTTCCCTGCAAAGCTTCCACCTCTGGAAAACACACATGAGTTCCAATCATTCTGCCTCACTCAAAAATCATCTTATAACCCCTTTTGGAAATAAGCAGGAAAGCCGGAATCTCCTCTGGTTGGTAAGTGATTACGAGAAAACCTAGTAGTTCCTTTATAAGATAAGCATCCTTATTTCAATCCGCAGATCATGCGACAGCCAACTGGGTAGATAATTTGGTTTGAGCTTACAGGGTGTCAACCATGATCTAAACGAATCTGACTAATAAATAAATGTCACTGATGCCTGCCCTGGTGGTTGCTGCTTGCCTGTAATGCCAGGAAGAAGATCGCTGAAAGTTTGAGGTTAGCCTGGTCTACATTCTTAATTCCAGGACAGCCAGGGCCTCAAAGTGAGATACTGTCTCAAAAATCCAAAAGTAAATATTTCTAAAAAAATGTCACTGATCCTAAGCCCCTATGGCCAGGGTTCACACAGGAGTATCTGAGCAGCAAGTGTTGTTGACGCCAGGGGGAGGACCAAGGAGACTACTTTGATAGACAAGTGCCTATTTGATGGGAAAGCTCTGGCACGTTTATTAATTTAATTTTTTTAATTAAAATTTTAATTCAATCTTTGTAAGGTCCTGTGTTATCTCACATTAGACCTCAGAGTCCCTCACATAGCCCAGGAAGAGGCAGCTAGTTTCAACAGGAGCTGAGAGCAAGCTCTGGCCTCCATCCTTAGACATCACAGCACACGGTTGTTTTCTGTCCTTCACTGTGCTCTGTCCACAAATGGGTTTTTACTTCAAACTTGTGTTCTTCTTCCTGCCTTGGCTTCCTGGGATTACATGTGTGCACCACCATAGCTGGTTTTTTGTTTGTTTTTTGCTGGCATTTTTATTCCTCCTACCAAGTAAAAGGGGTTAATACTGAAGGTATAGAGCTTCATTGGGACAGAAAGACAAGGCCAGTATGGATTAATGAGAAAATCTTTCAGTGGAAGTACAGCTGTTATTCTTAAGCTGCAGGGAGAGAGAGCTCCCTGATGAGGCCAGTCTAGTCTCAGCCATTGGCCTCCAGTCCACATGGCCTCCTGCAGCAAATGGGAAGCCTGACCTGCCTGTGCCATCCAGGAGCTGTGCTCCAGGCTCCTGCCACAGGCTCCTGCACTGGGGCTTCTTTCAGCTTCCAGGAATTTTGCTCTAGTCCACCAAGCCTCCTGAAGCAGGTAGACCCAGGTTAGGACCAGCTTTGCCACTCATGACTTCCTGTACCAATTCCACAGAAGAAAGTGGCCATCTCAACCCTGCTACAACATAGCCTTCTCCGGGTAGTGTAAAAGCCTCCACCCAAAGAAGACATGCAAAGGGAGCAAAGGAGAAAGAAGGCAACCAAGGCAGACACACACTGCTTCTCTATCTTCCGGCCACTTACGGAAGTGACCCTGTTTTCTGTTGACTTCTCTGGAATTATTACAGATCCTTACTTAAAGAAGCCTGCATCTTAAAGATTTGCTTGTATTAATTATTTTTTCTCTTCTCTATAGTAAAACATCCAGAAGGAGCAATTGAAGGGAGGAAAGATTTGTTCTGGCTCATGGTTGCAGAGGTTGGGGAGGCATGGAGGGAGGTGGTTCTGTGGGGCCATGAGCATGGGGCAGCTTGTGGAATCGTGCCAACCAGGAAGCAGAGAGACTGGGCAGAAAGGAATTGCTTTTGGAAAAAGAAAAACAAAGTGAAAAAGAAACAGAAATCCAAATGTGAAAAGAACATAGCAGAAGACGGAAAGCGGAGAGCATGGGGTCTGAAGAAGGAGGCTGGGGCCAGCATCTGCTGCTGCAGAAGCCAGCTGCCTCTGCCTGGCTCGAAGGAGCTGCCTTTGTTCTAATGCTGAGAGCATAATGCTTACAAATGTGATGGAGCCAACCTCAAAGTCCGCCACCATACCTTCCCTCAGAGAAGCCCCAACTTCCAACAGTTCCACAATTTAACATAACAGCCACTACCTGGTGACCAACAAGAGTTCAAATCCCTGGGCCTGCAAGGGATGTTTCACGTTAAACCGTAACATTAACTGAGGATGGTTTACTAAATTCTGCTAATCTGACAGTTCAGGGTTTATTCAAAATTTTACCCATATCTGCCAATACACATCACATAAATGGATGGAACATTCAAAGAACAAAAAGTATTATTCAAACTGAGGTGATATCAGAACTGATGGCCTCTTGGGAGAGTTTACATTAGGAAAGTAGCCATTGGTCAGTCAATTTCTCAGTGGACAGCCCCACACCCAGAAGTGTATGCACAGTACAAGGTGGGCCTAATGGGATTTAAAAATAATAAATTGAGGGATTTAGTTGGCAGAGTAGAAAGGTGGAGATAGATCTGGGAGGAGCTGGTAATGAATTTGATCAAAATACACTGTATGAAACTCTCAAAGGATTGATAAAATATTATACTTTAGAATGGACCTGTGTCTGGTATTGACTTCATTTTGCCTGAATCCTCATAAAACAGTTATTATTTGCTTAAAATGTTAAATAGGTAACATTTTGCTTAAAAATTATCACCATCATTCAGCTCAGCTTTTCTCAGAAGGGTCAGAGTAAGTTTGGTTCTAGGGGCTGAGCGGTTGGTCATTCTTTACTCTGTGGTGGCTCCTCAGTTCAGAGGGGGGTTTGGTTCCAAGCGGGAGAGAATAGTCCACTCTTTTTGAAGCCAGACACTTTTGTTATGGCTTTGTGAGGTATTTCTTATCTGGTGGCATTGTCTTAAGACCTAACTACTGAGAAACAAATTTCTTCATTTTGCTGCTCTTGGTATAGATTTAACTTCAGGGGGAGGTATCACACCTGAAATGGCATTGAAGGGAATATTAGAATTTGTGGAATAAGACAGGTTTTCCCTCTGCCTCTCATCAAAGCTGGCATGTCTTAAGGAGAGGCAAAATTCCTCTCTGCAGACACAACTTGACTGTCCAGCTGGTCACGTTTCCCTTTTCTTCAGAATCCTGACTTCAATGGTGCATTCTATTTCTGAAGAAAACCATGGTTTCTGCCCCTCTTCTGGAAGCTTTTATCATCCTTCTCTCTGTTGGGGTTTTCTGTGATTTGGTGTACATCATGCATGCTTTGAGGTTCATTTTTTAAAACATTCCCCCCTCTCTTTAGCTAATATTTTTGAATGTTTGAGCAGGAATGTCAAAACTCCTTCTGCTCCGTTCTCAACTCCTCATTTTAAATCCTTTATCAAGCTGTACATCACAGCAGTTAGATATCCCCAGACCTTTATCCAAAAAGTGATACATCAAAAACACAGCATGCCAAGTTTCTCTGCATGTTGGAAAAAAAATAGTATGTGCTTTTGTGTTTGGAATGAGATCTGACACACATACATAAACATGCTTGAAACCCTCTTGTCTCCTCCAGGCCTTCCTTTAAAAGCTATCAGAAGGGGCCCTCAGTGGGCACACAAGGAGCATGGGGGGAGATGCGGGAGAAAATTGAACTTTCCGAGATCAGTACTTAACATAAAAATTTCATCACAATCTTTATCATCTTGCGGTGGTTGCAGAAAAGGGCTGGGCTCCCTCCACCTTTAACTTCCTAAAGTCGCCTGTTTTACCTTCAAATCTGATGAAGTGTCAAAGTCATTTACCAGTAATGAGTTCTGCTGCAAATTTTATTTTGCTTGGAATTTAATTAATGGGCCAAAGACTTTCCATTGTGATTTGAGCAAATGAATAATAAATCAAGAAAGGAGAATTGTCAGGGAAGGAACATCTGTTTCTTACAAGCGTTACAACATGACTACAGCTTGGCTGGGCATTACCAGCACAAAGACAGTAGGAGTCCTCTCCCGTGCAGCTTCCTTCATTTATTGCTCCACTGAAGGTGAACACAGAGCACTCTAATGGGCCTCTGGTGTTAATAAAAGCTCTGTGCTTCTCCAGCTTGGCGGTAGCCTCTTCCTTGAGGGTGCTACTGTCCTTAGTCCATGGTTTGTTGAGCCACGTCAGGATTCTGCAGTGTCAGTACTTTATTGGATGATTAATAAGGGAAAGACAAATTCATAAGCAGAAACAATATGAAATTACCATCATATTAGTGTTTGCTGCCATGATTTCTACCGGGATGTAATGAGATTGTGATTGAAGTTAAGTACTTTGACTTGCACTGCCAAAAAGGAAAAAAAAAAAAAAAGGTCACCTGACCTGTTGGGTTTTGTCTGGTTAACCAGCAAAAACCTACCCAGAATTGTGATTTTTTTTTTTTTTTTTTTTTTTTTTGCTAATGCCAGGGGTGAGAGACAGAGTGAGACACAGAGGGAAGGAAATTAGATCTACCAAGGTCTGTGTCTACCACCTTTTCTGCCATTTATCACTGAAAGGCACTTTGCTCCTACACATGGAGGAGGTCTAAGTGTCTGCAGGGTGGGAATAAATCGCCTTATGAGAATTTGCACTGCAGGGCTCACACGACCCTTGTGCTATGTGGATAATGCATGCAGAACGGTAACGGGCACTAATGTCACAGGAGCAACTCCACGTGTTACCCTTTTTAAAACAGCAACAACTCTTTTGAAGGCTGGTAAGATTTGATAAGGAGAATTTCTAGATTCCTGGTCTGTTAATTTGTGTTGGAAGTACCCCTCCCAGGAATGCGTCCCTGATGAAGTGGGTATTTATCCCCAAACAATTCTTTCCAGCATCGGGCACCAGGCTGGAAATGTCTGATATGGCATCCTCTGTGCAATTTCTGCCTCCGATAGCTCTATAGAGTGAAAGCAGGAAATGGAGCAGCGGTAGAGGGATCTGAGAGAGGAGGACAAGGAGGCTGTCATTTTGGAGTGTCTCTTGTAAGTACAAGTCAACACAACTCTCTGAGCCTGTTACAGTGCTCAGGGCTCAGCAAGCGAGAAAGTCAATTTATCACCTAGTCCTACACTGAAATTGCTACAAACGCTTTTTCAAATTCACCCATTTTAAACATGAAAAATAAATAAATTCTTAATTTACTCCAAAAAATATTTGTCAGGTAAAATATAGGATTTTTCATTGGAATTGGGTTTCAGGACAATGACTATTTTCATATATATCGAATACAAGCATTCTATATTTTAGTTGCTAAATCTGGCCATATTCACCAGGGAAAGTTTTGCACTATGGATATTCAAATTTCAAGCCATCAACATGTGATTTTCTGTCCACAGTGAATTAACACACATCTACAAAGGTAAGAGGGGGGGAAAAATGAGATCCTCTCACTACTAAAATCCACATGGAGCAATGTTTCGATGCTTGGTGTGTAAGGCAGACAATATCTTATCAAGCGTCCACAGAATCATTTTCTGAAAGTTAAAGGTATCCACAAACACTTTATGTCTCTGAAGGAAAAGTCTCATTTTTTCAATCAAATTTTAAAAGTAATTATTGATCTTGGATAATATCCAGATACATCTAAAGTAGTCAAATTCATACTGTGTAGAATTTACTTTAGAAATAGTTATGAGTGTAATACACTAAGAAACAAATGCTCTGTCCATGCCTACATTTGATGTCAGTTTTGTTCACTGTTCCCACATGACTTTGGCATCCACTGGCGTCTTTATCACCATGAGCCCATTTATCAACAAAGACCCTGGCAGTGGCTCTTTCTTCTAGGTTTTCAATACAAAGCCATTAAATCTACACATGAAACCACACTAAAAATGTTATTTCCAGCCACAGTGGCCATTCATACTGTATCTGGACTGTTTCATTTTTTAAAGATAATTAGTTCATGTGAATTTGAATTTCTAAAAGCATTCATATTTATGGAACTGTTTCAGGATGCTATTCAAAACACTGATTATAGCGGCAGACAATATCCCCAGTTGTGGCATGCACTCCAGAACAATCTCTGTTCCTTGAACTTTATTTTTCCTTAACCCATTTTTTTCCATGAACAATCTTAAGTAAGGTCATTTGACACTGTGTACATATTTTTTTCTTCCTCCTCTAGCTTGTAACTTCTTAAAATAAAGTATCTGAGAGGCTGTCTCTGAGGTGTGAGAAAGCTCAGGAAGCTTCAGATCTAAGAACTATGCACACATCTATTCCAAGAGCTTACAGGTAGGTTTTAGAATTGGAAGGTATCCAGGTCGCACCAGGAGATGACGGCCCTTTCAAGCACCCATGAATATGCCTAGAATCATTTTTCTTCTGAGTCACAGAAACAGGAAAGACCTCCTCCCTCGACAGACTTGCACCTCAGAAACTGGGAACCCACCCAGGTAGAGTCAAGAACAAAACAATTAATCAAGGCAAAGGGAACAGAGTTGTAAGTGTATCATACTTCTGTGATTCCATCTTTCTTAATTGTCTAGGTAAATTATACGTTAAAGTGGAGGCCAGAGCTCTTGTATTTTATGTTTGAACACTTGGTATTAATTAAATGGCCAAGCTCATCTGGTATATTAGTCACCTAATTCTGGACATTAATCTTTGGTTTAATATAGCTAAATTGTGTGTGTCTGCATGTAGTGGGCATTTAGATACAGGTGTGTTACACACACACAGAGAGAGAGAGAGAGCAGGGAAGAGAAAGGTCACTGTGGCACAAAAAAAGAGAACTGGCTCTCAAACTTGGCTTTTGACTTTTAAATGTATATACTCAGGCCAAAATGCATGGTGATTTTGGAGTGGTGATTGAAAGAAATTCAAGATTGTTTTAAAATTCCCAATCAGTTGACAATTCTTAGGGCTATAAAACACCAGGTTGTAGAACCAGGTGAATTCTCTTTGGAAAGAAGCACACAAACATGTTGAATAAATGGTAAGTTTAAGAAATGTTAAGTTTAAGAAAAGAGGGAGAGAGGGAAATTAATCTTTCCATAAGTAAACAGCCCTTGCTCCTACAAGGACTGTGCGGGACGATATGAGAGCGGCTCTTTTGTCCCACTCCCCTCCCACAATCTTCAAAACTGGTCAGTTCCCCTTCAATCTTCCCTTGGCTTCTGTTTCCATTTTCCCTTGTTAAGTCTGGCCTTAAAAAAAAATCAATCTAGAATGTTCATGTTTCGAAACGAAGGGCTGAGATGCCGTAATTGATGATGTCATTTTCGGAGTGCTGCTGCTGCATCGGCTCCCTCATAAAACGCTTCATTTCTACTTTGTCTCCACCACATAATGGCCCCCGAGGGGGACATCTCCGAGTCCCCTGGGGGACTTTTCCCATTGCTGTCCCTTAATTCTGAGCTGAGCAACCTTCTTCCCACACCCTCCTCCCTAAGGATGTCTCCGACAGGTGGGGTATGTTGTAACCCTCCAGGATGTTGGGGTAGAAAAAGAGTCTGAAACCAACCAATCAAATGAAAAGGAAATGTTTGGCCAATTGTTAACTGCGCTCCACGTGATCGAACACCCAGATAAACAGGCATCATGGCTCTTGACCCGGTGAAACTTCCAGGCTTTTTCTACAGATTTCTAGAAAAGCTAAGAGCCCAGAGTTTGCATTTCATTTTATTGTATTTGGGGATTCAATGCTTGATGGGCAGTGAAATTTCTCTCTGTTATGATAATATTTTTATGAACATCAAGTCATTTTTTTGTGAGTCTCATCTTCACTGTGAGCTGTAGACGGACAGGAGAGCCAGGAAGATGCTCACACACCTGGAGAATGCTAAGGATTCCTTATAACCAGCCAGCTGTCTTAGTTCAGCTCTGCCAAGCTAAATACTTGAGGGTTCAGCCTGCCTGTCTTCATTTGCCTAATGCCCCCCCAAACTGAACACTGTAAACACTGAAAAGCTGGGGCAGCATGAGGAAGGCTACCCCATATATAGAAATGTGTGTGAACCTGTTAAGAAGTCAGTCCCAAGTTCCCCAAAACAGCCAGAATTACTTCATTCCATCCACCAAACACATACTTCACCCTCATCAAAGAACCCACCTTTGGCTCAGGTTTGGCTCCCCTCTTGATGCTCTGTCGGTGTCTTTTCAGTTTTCAGGTCGATTTATCCAACTCGGAGAGCTTTGTTTTCAAATAATTCAACTTGTCCTCAAACAGCTAAGCCCTCATGAGTTAATATCACTGCAACTCGATGGTTCCCTTCACAATAATTCTCATTTAGATATATCCTACCACAAGCCAGGCAAGGAGACACTTGCCTGTAATACTAGCACTTGGCAGGTAGAAACCTGAGGACCTGGAGTTCAGGGTGATGGTCATTTACATGGAGAGTTGGTCAGTCGGTGCTGTGGGAGACCGTGTCTGAAAGATCAACACCAAGAAGTACGAAATAATAATCTTCAATTCCAGACACCCCCTTCTATTTCTTTTACTTGAAGCCATTTATATCAGATGTATTTCAGAATTTAAATTATTTTTTTAGAAAGATACGGTACATAAACAGTATTTCAAAGAACTGAGTCAGCACTGTGTAATTAAACACATTGAAATTTCAAAAATTTCCACTAAATAGATGGGTGGGTGGGAGATGGATGGAGTGAAAAATAAACAAGTCATATATACCAATGTGCTGGGTTTTTACTGCTAGCGAAACTCATAAAACTGTTTCTGTTGTCAGGCCTTTTAGATATTAGAACAGCTAACAATGGGTCTTGGCGGTACATATGTGCACACACACACACACACACACACACGCACATATATGTACACCTTTATACACACATGCACATACACACATACACGTATTTTTATTTTATTTTATTATGGCTTCTAGCTGTGCTTCCTCAGAGCTGGAATGAGGTCTATTTTGCTTCTCACTTTGCCCCAAGTACTTGGCACCACAGCGGGCAATAACAGATACTCAAAATAGAGTTAGGAAATGTATGGCTGAACGAATAAAGCTACGTTCCCTTATCTTAGTGAGTCTTGGCTGTCCACTACATAAGACACTGTGCCCACAGAAGTTCCGCAGAAGTCTTACCTCTATTTGTATCTTGTTGTTTTGCCACAGAATGTGTAACATCGCAACAATGGAAAATGGTTTATTTTTGTTTTCTCACCTAGTTGTTTTACTTGTCTTATCTTTCCTGCCCAAATACTATAATCACATTCAGAACTAAGGTCTTCAGGAAGGATGTGCTCCCTACTCATTAAAGAAAGATGGAGTACCATAGTTTTTGTTTGCTTGTTTGTTTGTCTTTGCTTTGTTTTTGGGGGGTTAAATTTTTTAATTATTACAATTTATTCATTTTCTATCCCAGCTATAGTCCCCTCCCATGTCTCCTCCCAATCCCACTCTCCCTCCCTCTTTTCCTTCCATGCCCCTTCCCAAGTGCACTGATGGGGGAGGTTCTCCTCCTCTTCCATCTGAGTGTAGCCTATCAAGTTTCATCAGAACTGGCTGCATTGTCTTCCTCTATGGCCTGGTATGGCTACTCCCCACTCAGAGGGAAGTAATCAAAGAGCCAGCCACTGAGTTCATGTCAGAGACAGCCCCTGTTCCCATTACTATGGAATGCACTTGGAGGCTGAGCTGCCATGAGCTACAATGAGCAAGGGGCCTAGGTTATCTCCATTTATGGCCCTTGGTTGGAATATCAATCTTTGCAAAGACCCCTGGGCTCAGATTTTTTTTGTTCTGTTGGTCCTCTTGTGGAGCTCCTGTCCCCTCCAGGTCTTTCTGTCTCCCCCTCCTTTCATAAGATTCCCTGCACTCTGCCCAAAGTTTGGCTATGAGTGTCAGCATCTGCTTCAATACCCTGCTGAGTAGAGTCTTTCAGAGGCCCTCTGTGGTAGGCTCCTGTCCTGTTCCCTGTTTTCTCCTGCTTCCAATGTCTATTTTGTTTTAATTAGCATTCCTCAAATAACGAACAGGGTATAGTTCATAACATTGATTTGTAATCCTGCATTTGGAAATTCAGAAATGCATTTCCCAGAGAGGGAAAAGAGAATGAGAGAAAAACTGAGAGAGAGAGAAGTGAAAGTAAAATTGTAGAAAGGTCAAATTTTCTGTAATTTCCAAATGTTCTTTAAAAAAGGATCATTTACAACAGAATTCAAATAAATAATTCAGAACAAATCCAACCAAAAAATATCATCATTATAAACAAAAAAAATATTAAAAACTTGTTGAAATAAAAAAATTCCAAATGAGTGTAAAAATGTCTGGTTCATGATCTGAAGAGCTGTTATTAAGAATAAAATGCTCCCTGAACTGGCTTGCGGGATCAATGCAATATTTATCCAAATTCCAACAACTTTTATTACAGAAACGCACAGCTTTATCCAGATCCATACTGCAATGCAGTGGTCCCGGAACAGCCAAACAACCTTCAAAGAGGAGGCTTTACACATCCTAATTTCAGAGCCTCCTTCAATGCTGCAGTAAGCCAAACACTAGCAAAGCGCTGGTGTGGGGACAGACACACGGATCAGCAGAATGGACTGAGATTCAGAAACAGAGCCACACATCTGGGGCCAACCAAGTTTTGATGAGGATTCCAACATGGTTCTATGGGAGAAATGTGGCCTTCTACCAGATGATGCTGAAAGAACTGGAAATCTGTCTGTGACAGAATAAACCTAAACCCCTATTTTATATGCTAGGTCAAATATTGCCCTAAATGTGTAAAAAATCCAAAAGTAAATGCTAAAACTGGAAAAGTCAGGAGAAAAAAATACATAAACAATCTTTGGGGTCTCAGACTCAGCAATGGTTTCTTAGATTTAGAACCAAGGATACGAGTAGCCAGAAAAAAAAAATATATATATATATATGAATTTGACTATTAATATTAAAAGTGTACATCAAGAAGCAATATTAGTATATGCATGCGCACACTCCCACAGGGACATGTACATATACCAATGTACACAAAGCAATAAGAGCATAAACATGTGCACACACTCTCACAAATACATACATATATTGACACACATACACAAAGCAATCTCAGCACACATGTGTGTACACCCTACACACACGAAGAATGCATCTAATATGCACACGCCCACATGAGTTCATACCTATCACAACACTGTCATAAAAGTTCAGCCACCGTAGCACAACAGAAACATTCATGAACCACACATCTGATAAGTTCAGATTCTCAGATTATACCCCAAATTCTTATATGTCAATACCGTAAGGACAAATGTCCAATTAAAATATGATCATGCGTTTGAATAGACTTCTCTTGAAAGAGGATACACAAATAGCCAATCTGCATATGAAAATATGCTCAATATTAGTATTCATTTTGGCTATGCAAATTCAAACCACAATGCAAAACTACTTCTTTACCCACTTCGGAAGCTACCATTTAACATAAGATGAGAAGATAGAGATGGTGGTGCAGACCTGTAATCTTGGTACTTAGGAAGTGGAGGGAGGTGGATCAGGAGTTCAAGACTATCCTGGACTGGGTAACAAGTCTCCAGCTGGCTTGGGCTGTATAGTATAGCCTTTTCTCAGAAACAACAACAAAAACAAAAGCTAAAAGGCAGGGAGGGAGAGGAGATAGGTGAGGAAAGAACACACATTCTCTCTCTTTCCTCTCTCTCTCTCACTCCTACACACACACAGACACACACACACATGTGCAGCTGCTTGGTAGTTTCTTAAAACCTCAAATCCAAATTTATCCCATGATCTAGAACACTGACTCCAGGTATATATCCAAGAAACCTGAAAACATATCCACCGAAAACTTTGTATTGAATGTTGACAAAAGCAGATCCAAACTAGGCACAGAACAGAAGCAGCTGGGATATTACTTTTACTGAGGGAAGAAGAAATGAAGTGTGTAAAAGCACTGAAATACTACTCAGCGCAAAGAGGTAAGGCACTGATAGATGTAGAAGATATTTTTGAAGAAATGGTCTTTATGATGAAGAATGAGATATCTTTATCTGAAACAAATTAAAGGGGCGGGGCGAGTTTCAAGGAGAGCTAAAAGCAGCAGAGACGGCATTGATGCCTAAGAAACAAAAATGAGTCTGCTTGAGGTTTTCATCGAAGACAGAGCTTTCAAGAGTGATGAGAAAACGCCTTGAACAAGTAGCCTAACATGCAAATAACAACCAGAAAGGTTTAAGGCAATGCAAGACGGCAGGTGAGGAGAAGAGAGGACCAACTCCTGCTCTGAGAATGCTAAACTGGCATCGTTCAGGCCAGTGAGAAGGCTCAAAGAGACTAAAGGTGTCTGCTGCCTGAGACCTGAGTTCCATCTCTGGGAGCCGCTGGTGGAAGGAGAGATCTGAACCCACTTGTCCTGTGACTTCCACATGAGTGGTGTATCACCCCTGGGCTACACACCCCACCACCTTACACCAACAACGGACTTTTTACAAAAACTGCTGGCTGTTACATTTCCCTGTGACCTGTACTCTATGCTTTTCCCTATCTGATTTGGAGTGACATGTTTCCTGAGTGGGCCCAAGCCTTCCCCTGGAAGCATTCATAGGGAGGGTCAGAGCCTCTCTGTCCGCTCTGGGTTCCCAACCCAAATCAATTAGAGTCTCATGGGAAGAAGTGCCCACCTTGACTTTCAAGGAGCCTTAGATTAGCAAGGAGCTAAGCTTCAGTTGGTAATTAAAGGGGCCTTGAAGAGGGAAGGTGCCAGGCTTAATGCAGTTTGGAGACAGCCACCCGGGCTTAGCTCAGTGGTTTCCCAATACTAGTGATCTTTAAAGAGATACTCTTGTTCTTTAAAGATGTATCCTAACCTTCTGATATGTCTAGCAAGACCCTGGGCCCAAACAGCAGCCAGGAGTAAACAAAGGCAAGCGCAAGTTTAGACTTGACTTTGAGAACATCCTGTAAGATGACCCTTCTCTTACGATTTGCCACTCTCAGGGAGAGTGGGTGAGGAAGAGGCATCAGGCAGAATGAGCTATGGCCGTAGACATCCTCCCCCGGAGATCCTGTTCATAAGACAACCTTCTCTCAATCCTACAGACCAGGTCTCATCTCCCAGTTAAACCCATGATGTTTCGTACTTCGGGCGGGCTCTGATGATTCCTGTTTTAATGAGAGTGTAAACCATTCATTCCCGCAGGAACTTCTTTAGTACAGTTTCAGACTTCACAAAAGTAGGTAAGAGTTTGCTTTTTGGTGCAACAATTTCAACAGTGGCCAAGAAACACGGATCCAGGAGGCCACGCCCACCGAAGACAGTCCTGTCAAAGTGCGTGCGGAAGATCGGAGTTATCATTTCTCTCTCAAGCTTGTCCTATTCGGAAGAGGATAGCGGCGCCCGGCAGGTCTTTTGTTTAGTGCTTCTTATATATAGTAAAACAGTGTAATTTAACAGCTTGCTGGGGGAACAAGGATTTGTTCCAGTTCCTGATTTAAATGTTTATGCTAATTGCTATTTATTGGCCCAGATGCAAATGATAGGTTGGCCAAAGTGAAATTTTATGAGGAGCAAACTCCCCCCTTTTGTGCAAATTGAAAAAGTGAACAAGAGGAGGGTGAAATGAGCCGAAGATGGTCTTAATGGCTGCTTTTTAATGGGGAAGATAAAATTAAGACTGATTTACGCGGCCAACTCCCCTGTTTTCTCTTATCAGCTCATTTGGCAGGAAAAATGTAAAAGTAATTGTCCCTCTTTCAGTGTGGGCCTCAAACCATTATTTATTGGCTGAAATTAATCGCTGTTTATCCTTCACTCACGTGGAAACCGCTCCATCAGCATTACGGTTCTCAGGAACTCAACTAGTCCCTTGCAATTTACCCCACAGCAGCAAGCGTGGATCCTGATGAGGCGTGCCTTAATTTTCTGGGCTGTGGGAGTTAATGAAGACTCCTTCCTGAGGTGGACATATTTGTATTTCTACAACATTAATAACAAAGACCCATACTTTCTCTTTGGCAGCAAATAAACTTTTTTTTTTTTTTAGAGGAAAAATTATCGGAAGCTCAGTCCACGCAGAGAGGCAAAAACAGAACCGTGAAACTGAACTGATTTCACACACATCTTAAGGGCCTCTTAGAGAGCCGCGTGTAGACCCAGCCACTGTGCCCCACAAGTGCAGATGGCTGAAGAAGAGACGAAGGCGTTGGGAAAGGCGCGTGTTGAAGAACGGCATCTTGAACCTTTGCAGTTCTACCGTGCCTCCAGTGAACTTTGCTTGATGCATCTAATTGACAGCTTGCATTTATTTTTTTTTCTGCGGCAGAGATCCGGGATCGCCTCCTGTTCTTCCTCGGGGGACCATCTGGAGCCGACAGTCTGGCCTGTGGATTCATGTGTCCCTCTTTCCCATCAAGCAGTCAGTCATCAAGCATTTGTGCAAACCTTCTGTGCCCCACAGGCTTCTTTAGCTTAGCAATATGCATGCAGAGCACGGGGCCTCCAGGAAAGCCGGGTGAGCCACTGGGCATCAAGAGCTGTGCTCTGTGAGACTGAGCTGCAACGCTGGGTTTTCAGGGATGTGCACAGTCTCTCTGGATTCCCTTGAGTATGTGTTTGATCTTCCTTGCCTTGCCTGAATGATCATACATAGGGTTTTCCTTTTAGGGGAATACAATATGAACACTTTCAAACCTCTCTAGTTCCCACAGGTCAAGTCTGAGTTGCTCAGTTACACAATTAGTTTAACGGAAGTCTTAGACATAGATTCTGAGGATTTCTTTTGATGTATTTTTTAAATTTGGCATGTGTTTTTTTTTTTCCTGTGAAAAATACACATAATTTCTTCAATTGTGTGTATGGAGGAGGTTGTGGTGGGATTAGAACCCAAAGCCCTGCCCACGAGACTATCGCTGAACTGCCAAGTCACCTCCGTAGCATTACTTCAACTTCTTAATGATCAAGAAACTAACAAGTGTGCATCTGTTATACATGAAATCTGTATCCGGGTGTTGGCTGTGATTTAGTTTTTCTTTCACTCAGCAAATGTTTAGTGTCCGGACACCATGCATGCACCTGAAATGATCCACCTCCAGGGAGTCCACCTCCTAGTACATGCTGGATGTCCTGAGAATTCCTTGTCATTTCTACGTCCATGATTACAAACAACCACATGCCAATCTGCTTACAGAGCTGCTTACACATCGTTACTTAGCCAATTGAATGAACCCATTTATGTATGTGTACTTATTTTCTTTGTTTTTGATCAATTCCTTTCCAGAGCTGGTGTGGTCTAAATTTAGAATCCAAGTTCCTCCAGCCCCTCAGCACTAAAACCTCAGTCCTGGGAATCAGTTTTTCTGGCTTACTTTGTATTTTATAATCATGCTGAGCACCTTGGTTCTCTTTCAAATTACACAATTATCTATCATCTATCTATCTGTCTGTCTGTCTGTCTATCATCTATCCATCTAGTATTTATTTCTGTAAAACTTGTTTTTATTCCCTCAGAAAAGGAGATGAGATGAGAGCCATACTCAAGCTTTACAAATACATGCCCTGGGCTGAAACCAGAGCATTTCTCTCTCTGTTCAGTCTATCTCTAGGCTTAGGCCTGGAAGCTTTTACCCTTCGTACAATCTAGTCTCCTGCAAGCCCAGACCTTGAAAGCTTCAACTTCTATTCTTTGATTGCTAACCTAATGTGGAGAATGTTTCAGCTTCAGAAACTTACTGCTTAATAAGCTCACCCTTTCTTGTTCTTTCTGAGCTCTGGCTGGCTGATTCAATTCAGTTGTTCCAGCTCAAACCTCATTCTCCAAGCTGACTGATTCAAACTATCTTCTTTCCACTTCTCATTGAATTGCTCTGCTTGGGAAAACTGCCTCTGAACTTCACGAACTCACCTGAACTCACCTGAACTACACCAAAATGTACTGTCTCCAGAAGTCCCTCAATCTCTTGTGCTGCTCTTAAGTACCTTCTTTCTTGTCTGCTCTCATGAGACTTGGGCATAGCCTATCTTTGACTCATTCTTCGAATAGTTTCTCTGATGTTTCACTTTCTCTGCCCCTCAATTATGGACATCATTGTTTGGGATTAAAGGTGTGTAGTAAATTTCCCACAGCCCTCTGGTGTGCTTAAAGGTGTGTAGTCTCTATATTTCAGCCGGAGGGATTACGGGTGTGTACTAAGGGCGTGTCTGTATTACAACCAAATCATACAGACCTAGGTCTTTCGATGAGATCCCTTGCCAGAGCCATGTTGCTAGATTAAGATTCCTCTACATTTTTCATCTAAAATTTCAGAGTTTATTATTTTTATTTACTATGTGTGCTCCTGTCATGGCACGAGTGTGAAGAGGGTCAGTTCTCTCCCTCCATCATGTGGACCCCAGGTCATCAGGTCATCAGGTCATCAGGTCATCAGGTTTGGTGGCCAGCACCTTTGTCCTCTGTGTCATCTCACCAGCCTCGTAGGTAACATTATATTATAATACATCCATTTTAAAACAGCTGTTCTCTTGCTCTGGTTCCTGTAGGATTTGGGCTCAGTTTCCTTATTTTTCTATAATTTGAATATTTAAATGAAGTACTACCAGACATTGAAACGGTTTGTGTTGCTCTCAATAGCTCTAACCTTCCTGAAGAATTGTCTCAAGTTTTATTACAATATTGACTCTAGAATCCATAGTATAGATTTTTATATATTGATGCTGTCTTTTAACTATTTTTATTGACCCTTCATTAGTATTGAACTGTATTAAGAATAAACAAACAAAACTGTCAATCTTTTAACATAGGCTGTTAGAAAAAAAATCGGGGCTGGGGGCTGGGGGCTGGGGGCTGGGGCCATGATTCTGAAGTTAATGCACACTGCTCTTGCAGAAGAGCCAAACTTGGTTCCCAGCACCCATATTAGCCAGCTCACAACTGTGTGCTACTCCAGGTCCAAGGGATCTGGTGGCCACTTCTGACCAGTGGGCACCCGAACTCATCCACACTCAGACCAACACATCTATGCATCATTAAAAATAAAATCTTTAAAATCTTATTTCTAAATAGATTTCTCTCTTACTGATGTGAAAGAAAACAGGTAATCCCAGTTTATCTGGGGTGGAAATAAACCCCAGTTTATTAAGATGAAGAGTTTAATGTTGCACGGGGAATCTAGAGTAGCTCAGAATCTAATGCTTGGAAGTTTTAAGTCATTTCATAGTCAAAATGACAAGTCAGGGGTAAAACGATCATCCAGGTTTGAAACCTTAAAGGACACATCCATACCATGTGGAACGCTGCAGGGGCCGAGGTCAGCGTGAAGCTCTCCAGACGCCAGAGCAGCAAAGGAAAGGACTAACGTTCCTGTCAAAAGCCTTGTAAGATCCTTCAGAAAAGCTGGGTTTCCTCTAAGAGGCTCTGCGACGTACAGACACAGACGTTGTTGTTGTTGTTGTTGTTGTTGTTGTTGTTGTTGTTGTTGTTCTGTGGGGGTGAGGAAAGCCCCTTCGGAGGTGGGAGGGCAATTCCCAGCAATCTCTTCTCTCTTTCAGCCTTGTGGGTTCTGGGGTCAAACACGGGTCTTCTTGCTTAGTAAACAAGTGGGCTCTTACCTTCTGCGCCATCGTGCTGCTCCCATTAGAGTTGTGTGTGTTCTTTTTTGTTTTTTGTTGTTGTTGTTTTAAGATAGGACCCATAGTGGGCTCTGTGGGTTACAGTGATTTCCAAAATCACTGAAGACTCTCTTCAGAAGTTGAAGTTCCCTTCAGCTTCCTGTCCTCCTGATCTCGATTGTAGTTTGGCAGCCTTATTTACCAAAGCCCGGTCTGATCCGTTCTTATGATCCTTCTAGAACGTTCTCCTGGACGCAGCAATGTGTGCGACCTAGTTTCAACTTGACACAACCTAGAATCACTTGGGAAGATAGTATTAACGAAAAATCGCCCAGCTCGGGTTGGTCTGTGGGCGTGTCTGTTGTGGGTGATTGTCTTGATTTTTAATTGATGTAGGAGGGCCCAGCCCATTGTAGGCATCACTGCTACTGGGCAAGGAGGGCCTGGATTATAGATGAGTAGAGAAAGCACAAAACAGGGAACTGTGTCTATTCTCTCCTTACTCTTGGCTGTGGGTATAATGTGCTGGGTTCCAGCCTTGACTTCCCTCAGTGATAGACTGTAATATGGAAAGACAAAGGAACCCTTCTCCCCCCGGTTTGCCTACTGTAAAATTACTTAAACACAGCAGCACAAAGGAAGCTAGTACACTCAGCCTCTGTCATTTTTCTTTGTACAGTGCCCTCCTTTGCATACTTTTAATTTCTTGGACACTCACTGGCTGGCATTTGTTTCCTCCTCACTAGCATTTGTTTCCCTTTGTCAACTTCCTACTTCCTAAATGCGGAAGCCAGTTATTTACATATTTAGATTTTATTGCCTCAGAACAGATTTTCAACCAATTTTCTAGACATGTTTGCATTATATCTCCCAGACATTGCAAGTTGTAAAGAGACAGAGTTATAAAACATTTACTTAGCATTTGCTTCATGCCTTACAAACTTTTATTTTCACAACTGTCACATGACTGTTACACAGAAACTGAGGCCAAAAGGAGGCAGGTTAAGTTACTTGTCCACAATCACAAGACTGTTACGGGTGCATCACCAGAATATTCTGCCTCTCAAATCTGAATGCAAAAAGCTAAACACATCCCAGTTTTCAGAGCTGGGCTTCTTCGAACGCCTGGGGTCAGCGGGAAAACATCCTTGAGTTCCCTTCTAAGTCAGAGTCACAGAGGGCTGGAGTTTGGATTCCCAACCCCACTAAAACACCTGGTTAATGTGACTGCACATCTGTAATTCCACTGCTTAGCAGTGTCCACACATAGGAACATACATAGGAACACACATGCACAAGCAGACGCATACACATGAGAGAAAGAAAAGGAAAGATGCTCACTGGGTATTGCATGCCCCACACATCAAATTTCTCTTCACCCAGAAGTTGTAGCAATGACCACAGAACCTTCTGGAAGCACACAGACACGCCAGTGTGGAAGACACTTGCCACACCCCAATGCTGGTGAAAGGTAGTTCAGATAGCACCTTACTAAGATGGTCACCTGACATGTCTACAGTGTTTCCGTTTAGCTCCAGGATTTTGTCGTTGTTGTTTAAAAACATAGCCAAGTGAAGCAAGTTATATGAACATTTCAAAAGGGATTTTTAAAGCTGTAGTCTAGATTTAAAGTTAAAATCAGGTCTCAGTCTCACTGAAGAGAAAAAAAGAAAACTTAACGGTTAAATAGGAAACACAAGAGGATGCTGGGAGCTCACACATACCATCCTTCCAGCTGAGTTAATGGCTGCAAATACTTTTTTTCAGTCTGGGGATTTGATCAGAGAAGTCAAGGTGTTATCCTTCAAAGTAGTTATAGAAACATCTCCTCTAACCAAATATAGTCACTTTATCAAACATACGGGCTTCCCCTCTTCCCACTGCAACCGAGCCAAACGAAGAAGCCTCTGTACTTGAGATTTTCGCTTTCTTAGAAGAATAAAAAAGGAAGCAATTAGTTAAATGTGCAGTCTTTCTTCCTCGAAGTTGAGTTGAAGTTACTGGCAAAGAATGAGCTCTTCATGTGACGAATATTTAGAAAAAAAAAGATGAAACAATTATATAAAAATTTATTATTACTGAAAAATGGAGGGTTTCACTTACTTTCAAAGCCTCTCTTGGGCACGCTCAATCTTGCGGGTATTCCAAGATTGCCTTGAACACACTTTTCCACTGTCTTGATTCCTTTATTTAACCTTTGAATTTAGTGAAGAGTTGTCTCTGTCCTACCACAGTTATAAAGGTTAAGGCTGCCCTTCACAGTTTGCTTCATTCAATTCAAAACCTGAATCCCCTTTTCATTTTTAATATGAGATGGTTTTATAAAATTGATCCATCTACAAACGATGTAGGAACTTCAGAGTCTCGTTGAGGTTACTCCCCATTAATTAATGATAAGATGCATTAATTACTCTTTAATGATAATTATCCTATAATCTCTGGTTGGATTTCTCATTGGTTTTACTCTTGCCTTTCTGAAGACTGAGTATTTAAGCTAGTGTTTAAAAACTATGTTGGCCAGCAAATTTTCTTAAATTTCTCAAGTTTGGAAAGTGCTTTATGAGTGGGTAAATGTTAAGTTGTAAAAGGTTCTAAAACTCGAAGCTAGTGATAGCATTTGTGGGTACTTTGACCAAATATCATAAACCAAATGGCTTATAAACAACAGAAAACTGTTTTAGATGATTCTGGCCTGGAAGCACCAAGCTAAATAGTCTAACAGAGTTGGGGCTTTTGTCATTGTCACAGAGGAGGTGGCCAGCCCTCAAAAGATTACTCTGAAACTCTGCCTTGTAGATCATGATTCCCACCCATGAGGGTCCTGCTTATGATTCAAGATGTTTAAGCCACCAAGAGTGTAGGTAGACCCCAAAACCTACACTCAGGAGTCCTGACCTCTCCTCAGACACTACATACCTGAGTAAGCCTTCTACTCACTCTCATTGATTCACAGCCCAAGCTGAATCTCTCTGCCTTTCTTATGCTCCCATTTCTGCTGTGCCCCTCACCCCGTGCAACCACGTATGGTAGTTTCAGTTTTCCTTTCCTTATTCTCTAGATCCAACTATAGTCCCCAGCTATAGTAGTCCCTTCCTTATCACTATAGCAAAAGAACCAAGGAACTTCAAAAGAGAGGTTTACTTGGCTCACAGTTGGGAGGCTGAAAGTTCCAGTTGTGTGGTGCTGTCTCTGGTGAAGGCAGCCCTGGCTGGATCACAGCACGGAGAATGGCATCAAGGCTCGAGTGTGTGCAAGAGGAACTGAGATCACAGTGAGCCCAGAGACAGGCCTGCTCGCTTAATCCCTTCTCGAGGTAGCATTCTAGAGGAGCTAATGAGTGCCCATAGGGCCTTCTAACTTTTGAAGATTCTATACCACCTACACATAACACCACCACTATAAGGACCAATGTTCTGATACATGAACCCTTTGGAGGACAAACCATTTTCTAGTAATGGCACCAAACTGAATTCCACTGCAAAATGCCCCATATGTTCTGTCTCGAAAACACTCACTAACTGGGCTTGTAAGAGTCTAATTAACACAATCATTAGAAAACCCACATTTCTTCAATAGGGATTATAATTCTGTTCTAGTTTCATTTTCCTTTCCAACATACTTTTACTATTGATTTCTACAGTACAGCCAGGCACTGTAATTCATCTTCTCTTGAACTATTCCAAGCTTTGTGTCTGTTCATCTCCTTTTGTCTTCAATATGCTTGTCCCTGCCTTTAACTTGTTGAAATCAGATCATTTCCAGGTTGCAACTGAAGTAACACCAACTCCAGAGAGATACAGTTTTCTCTGTGAGTTCTCACAGAAACTTGTCCCTCTGTCTTCCTGTGTTTAAGCCTGTGTGTGTGCTACCATGTGGGTATGCCTGGGGGGGGGGGTGCACACGCAGTTTGTGTGTGTGTTTATGTGTGTGTTTGTGTGTGTGTATGTGTGGGTGGGTGTGTAGGCCAGAGGGCAACCATCTTGCCATCGAAGGATACAAGTGTTTGTCTGTGGTCTGGGGCTTCCTGAGTCAGCCAGGCTGACTGGCCAGTGAGCCACAGGGATCAGTCTGTTTCAGCCTCCCTGGCTCCGTGATGAGAACCTTGCTCATTTTTCATGTGGATTCTCGGGATCCAACTCAAGTCTTCATGCTTATGTAGCCAGCACTTAACCAGCTGATCTCTCTCTTTCTCACTTTCTCTCTCTCTCTCCATTATTTTGTTTATTTTAAGGTATTTATTGCTCAGAGCCTCTTATTTCAGGAAGACATTTACTAATATTGCCCTTACTCCCTTGTGGGCCAAGTCTTATATATTCTCACCTGACTACCTCCATAGGTTCCATTTTTTCTGACTTCTATGCACTAGTCAGGCTTGGATAGCTAACACTTTGTCACCAGCATTTGGAACTTTGGGGAAGTGATGGAATCTACGAGAGGCTTGGATTACTGGAGGTCGGGCGGGTCACTGGGATGTGACCTCAGTGGAGATACTGGGAGACCAGTCCCTTCTCTCTGCTCCCCTGCAGATGTGAAAGGAGAATGTTTTCCACCACTCTCCGACTGACTGCCACAGTATTCAGTGGCACCACAGGCCTCCAAACAATAGAACCAACCAGTCACAGGCCAAAACCTCAGAAACCTTGAGCCAAAATATGTCTTGCTCAAAGCTGCTCATCTCATGTCTTTTATTAGAGGGCTTTGAAGCTTGACAGGCTTGACCACATCTCTGAGTCTTGCTGTGGTTCATGGAGGAGGTTAGCCAGCAAGCCAACGTCGGTGGACCTTCACGGGGGGACTTCCCAAGCCTTGCCTTCCTAAAGATGGAGGAGCAAACAGAATACTGCTCAACATTGTCTTAGGTCAGGTACATTAAAAAGAGAAAAGAAACAGCCCACTGGGGAATTTTGCAATGTCCTTGAAGGGTGTGAAATTAATAAAGGTATCTTCAGGCTTTTTAAAAGTGTCTTCTGATGTATGAAAAATGTCTGCGTGGGTTACAAATCCATCATGCGGTGGGTGCTAATGGGAGCAAGACCTATGAAGGTAAAGCTGCTCAGACAGAACACCAGAAGGCGGTGCGTGCCTCTGTGGCACGCGCTGAGCCACCTTAGGACCCGAAGCAAATAAACTTCAGCAGGAACACTTACGCACAGACACCGCTGCCCATTATCCCCGCTCCACACACAGACGAGAAATGGATCTCAAGGTCTCCCTTTGAGCTCTGAGGTTGTATTTATCTTGAAGGGGTCATATACTTCCTTGTTAAATATTGCCTGGCTTTTGGAATATGAAAAATATTTTTTTCTGACTTTCAGAGGGGTGCTTCAGCAGTGTGTATGACAGAAGAGAGAGGCTGTTAATTTAGAAATCCTAAAGGAAAGGTAGATCTGAGCCGAATTGTGGGAACTGGAGAAAACCAGACAGCAAACAGAGCGCTGCCAACGCCAGCTTAGGTGGGAAAGAGAATCATGCTGCAGGATCGGATGCTCAAAGGGCAACAACTCAGATTACAGGCACTCAGCTGGCCTTGAGTTTTAGGGCTGAGGACATCAGGTGCCTACTCCTGCTTGTGTGGGAGGATAAAAGGTTAAACTTACCTAGACTTTTTGCACAAAATAAACGTTGATTTTCCTATTTCTTCAAAGGTCCGGTGCCAGTTGCTTTAACTGTCGCTCCAATTTGATGTTAACTTTAGTTCAGAGGGTAACAAATTCTTTACGTTGAGTGTTTATTATTAAGAATGACTCCCGGTACCAGAAGGCAACTGTAGAGTTCTAGAGTACATGTCATGAAATATGGATTGTATGATTATAGTTCACATACCATACACCTCCCTATTTCGAGTTCAAGTCAATGGATTCTAGAATACTTAATAGATGTGTACACTAGCACCATAATCAATGTAAACCAGTTTCATTTTACCTTAGAAGAAACTCCTGCCCACCAACTATCACCCATGGAAAACTGAGGTTATCTATCATGCATGTCTCCTTGCAGCTAGCTTGTTTTGCCTGGTACAGTTAGTGATTTTAAAGCTTGTCCCTAGTATATAGCTTGCATCAACACATTCTTTTCTTTCTTTTTTCATTTTATTTTTGCATCGCATTCTGTTGTATAAAAATCTTGTGTTTTCTTTATTTGCCTGCTGGTCGTTTGGGTGTTTTCTTTTATTGGTTACTATAAATAAACACTCATGCATAAGTTTTTGTGTGGAAATATGTTTCCATTTCTCGTGGGTAGAGTAGAATTTCTGACCAAACACAGAAATTGAGTGTTTGGTCACTTGAGAATGCCAGATTCTCTCCCAAGTGATAGAAGCACCCTATACCACCATCGGCAATGCTGGGGCGGATGTAGACCCTCCCATCCTTGCCAACACTTGTTCTTGTCTGACGTGATTGTAGCCTTCAATGTGATGCACTCTGCCTGGGTTGATCAGCCATTTGCGTGTGTGTAATTAGATTCTAACAGCTGGGTGAATCGCCATATACCTGTAGTCCTGGCACTTGGAAGGCTGAGCTGGGTGGTGGGGGAGTGCTCTGGGTTCAAAACTAATCTGGGCTAGACCAGTCAAGGATACACAGTGAGATGCTGGGAGGCAAGTTTTTGTCAACTTGCCAGGAACTAGGGTTACATGGAGAGGGCCGTGCTCCTGGGTTGTAAAATAAAGCCGGCTGTAAGCCACGGGAAGCAAGCCAGTAAGCCGCTTACTCCATAGTCTCTGCTTCAGCTCTCCTCCAGGTTCCTGCCTTTACTTCCTGCCTTGACCTTCTTTAGGGATGAAATGTTACCTTGAATGCAAGATAAAATAAAACTTTTCCCCCAACTTACTTTTGCTCATTGTATTTATTACAGTAACAGAAAGCATACAGATACTGTCTCAAAATTTAGTTAAGTAAATAAAAATACAGAATTAAATAAATGTATTTAATAATAAGTTTATTTAAGCAATAATTGAAGTCATAAGGGCCTCCAGCCATCACAAGGCTGTGTCTGAGGGAGTCTCCTTGTCACCTAATCCACATCCTTAGTTGTGCTCATCCTGCTTTTTCTTGAAGACTGCTGTGTTGTAATCAGTGTTCAAGTGTTAGTGCTCTGAAGTTATTTTCATCCTTTTCCAAGATTATTTTATCTCCTTTGGGTCCCTAACAGCTCCATATACATTTCATAATAAAATTGTTAATTTCTACCAAAACAAAAAACAAGAAAACCTCAACCCAGCCGACATTGTTATAGCAACTGCAGTGAGCATGTGCTCAGAGGTATTGCCTTGTTAACATTTGTCTCCCAACCCCTGAGCATGACTTGTTTCTCCGCTTTTAGACTTTTCTATTAAGAAGGTCATGTTCTGTGTGGATGGAGTGGTACTAGATCTCCCATTTCAATATGGATTCCTTTAATAATGTTTTACTGCGTAGTTTCACATAAGCCTCTAGTACAAATGCCCAATAGAAGTAGCCGGATTAGACATGAGCCAAAGAGAAGCATTCCATTTCATCATTAAGAATCATCAGTATACTATTTGGAGCAGGGTTAGTTTTGTTATAATTATTCAGTATTATTTTCTTTCTTTTTATAGATTTCCTTGGTTTGTTTGCATTTTAAATCACAGGACATTGGATTTGGCAAAATAATTTTTTCTTTCTATATCTATTGAGATAATCATGTAGTTTGTGAGTTTTGTTTCTCATTTTGTTAACATGATGTGTGTGTGTGTATGTGTGTATATATATATATATGATATGATATGATATGATATGATATGATATGTATTGATCAGGAGATGTTAAACCAGCCTTTCATCTCCAGAATGAATCCCATTTGGCTCTAATAAGTAAATCTTTTCTGTGTTACTATAGACATTTCAAAGTTGCATGCACTTTATCCAGTATGCTCATGCTTCTGGCAGTACCATGGATGCAAGAGAAATTCGAGTACGTACTGCACTGATGAGTCAGCATTTTGTATTCATTGCTATGTGTTAACACTGTTGGCTCGAACACTAAACATTACTGGAAACACTTGCTTTCTTTAAGGATTACAAGGAAGCTCACTCCATCAAACGAGAGTTGATTGCATCCTCATCCATCCATGTTGTCAAAGCAAAGCCCAGCCAGTTCCTTGCTGTTGCATAGCAGGTACTCTGTCCGTCTTTGTAGACCACTTGACTGAGTGAGCTCTGGCTTTGAAACTGGGCTGTGAGATGTGGAAGCAATTGATATATCTGTCATGGCTGATGTCCTGAGCACATTTATGCTCTATAGAGGTAGCCTCAGGCTCACCACAGACTGGCAGGTTGGAAAGCCACGTCAAGAAGCTGGAAGATGAACAAAAAGCCTCACAGTGTTCTGGAACACCAAGCCTCGTGGGAAAGAGTGCTATTGTGGTGAAGCAGGAGTATTGACAGGGAAATTTGACTTCAACCATCAATGGTGCACGATGATAGTCAGCTTTTCTGCATCCCACGTTGCCAGGGTGGGTCTCAGCCACTACAATAATCTCACCGCATGGTCCACTGACTGTCTAGTCTGGGTGTACATATGTAGAAAATGCTTGGCATACAAAGAACATGTGTTAATTTCCGGTTTACTTCCTTTCCCCCCTTTTTAGGGCAGGGGATCATGGATCCAATGATGGCCTTGAACTCACTATGTAGCTGCAGAAAACATTGAAGCTATGCTCTTTCTGACTCCACTCCTGAGCGCCTGGATTGCAGGCGTGTGCCTGCAGCCTGGTATTTTTCTTCTGGCTGGTGATAAAACCCGGGACTTCTTGCATGGGGGACAAGCTCTGTGCCAATGGAGCTGCATGGCTACAGTAGACTGACTGATCCATTTGGGGAAAGACAATCTGAATCATGATGGTTCTGACCAGACAAGTCAAAGCAGCGTCCGGGAAGGGAGGCAAAGCGTCTCATAAAATGTTTTTAGTACATAGCTATAGCCACCACGATGCTATTTTGAAGAATTTAGCTTTAGCACAGATATCACTTACTCAATCAGAATTTTTGGATAGCACCAGCAGTATCATTTTCTACTTGATAGGCCAAGCTTGTCTTCAGCTCACCTTCTCTCTTTTACTGTTGGAAAACCAAGTCCTATCAAATCTTTTTTTAAAAAAATAGAAAGAAAAAAAAAACATGTTTTCCACTTTGCACATCAAGATCATAGAGGACATTTTTTTCTCCAACTGTTCATTGTGTTTTCCCAGTTCTAAGATACCTTCAATGATAATAGAGTTCCCAGGATTCTTAAAATGACTATGATGAATTTTTAAAATGACTGCAATTTGGATTATGATTTTCAAAACATTAAAACATACATTCTAGAAGCAAAGAACTAGGGTCTGCTTTGTTTTCAGTCTTCGGTCCCTATCCCACTAGGAAATCAAAAGGCATTTAAAGCATATGTCTAATGTGGTGTATGTTTCTGTTCTGTCATGTCAAGATGACAACGAGGTTCTTTAATGATAATAGTGATGCACCGTGGTACCTTTCAAATCTCTCTTGGATGCTTATGCAGTGTGGTTTCACTTGTGGTAAATAGATGCCTGACGATAACTACGCAAACCAATAACAATTACCCTCATCCTTCAGAAACAAGGCTTCCTAGCTTTGCGGGATTTCAAAGCAAATCACTTTGGCCTCTTAAACACAATAACTAGCAGGTGGAAATTAGAACAGCAGTGTTTCAACTCCTGAGGAAAAGAGCATGTGTTGCCTGGAAAGCCAGGGAAGGGTGAGCCTGAAGTTGTCAGTACAGTTTTCTCTTGTCTGAGTTTTTTCTTCTTACCACGCTGCTTGTTTCATAAGTGATTTTGTTTGAGAAATGAATAGATAGAGAAATGATTCTATTCTTAATGAATCCATCAGCTTAGAGAGCAGAAAAAAATCCATTTTGGGCATGCACACATGCACACACATACACAGTTTAGCAGAAATAATCCAGTTAGGCACTGGCGCGCACACACACACACACACACACACACACACACACACACACACAATCTCCCAACATATAGGAATATAATTTCTGTCACTGTATAACCTAAACCATAGGGTAGCAACCACTTTGAGTTTAAGGCATCTAAAATCGTGTGACATTTTGAAATGTCTGCCCCTCCCCCACGCTCTAGTGTCTGAGACTTTCTAGTTAATCTTCTTTAAGGTCCTATTCTCTTAATGGAAATGCTTAGCTGCATAATTGCTTTGAGTCTAGTGCTGTTCCAAATGGAAAATATAATAATCTAATGGTATTGTCTCTATAAGCGAATGAGAATTTCAGGAGTGGCTGTTGGTGCCACCCATGTGATCCAGAGAGGTTAATGCAGTTAAAGTTATTTCACAGTCCATTAAGGAGCTTACGGTGACCTCACGACCTTTGCGCCAACAACACGGAATCCATTATCATCACAATGGAGGAGCCCTGGGTTCGGCTGACTTGACAATGGGCTGGGGGGAAATCCCAAGTTAGTACTTAGTTTAAAAAAATGCACTTTTCTTTCTGCTTCTTGGGTATGGCTATTAATATGCCCTCCTGTAATTTGTAACATTAACATTGCTGAAGGTACGGAAAAGGACAATGAAATGAAGATGTCAGAACTGCTGACTTAGTTCGGTGTGTGCTGATATTGGCGGTGTGTGGAGGTGGCAGATATCTAACAGGAAATCAAGACGAAGAAAGTCAAGGAACTCAGTTAAATTAATGATACATTATCTAGGGTTGTGAAATTCATTTAGGCGAATAATAGCTTCCCTCCATCACCGTTAAGGTTAGAATCCATTCTGGGATTTAAGATATGATTTAGAGAGAAACAAACACTTAGGAATACAATCAATCAAAACTACAATACACATTACCAAACTCTAAATTTCAAAGAACTGCGATTGTGCTAGCATCCCCCCTCACGATCCACCAGCCCACGAATGTGCTACATTGCAGACAGCTATTGTTTGCCTTTCCTGTCTTGTGATTGAGTGACAGTCATCGCTGACACGTTTAAGAGCAGTCGTACTGCAAGCAGTTAAAATAATAATAATAATAAAGATTTTATACACCTACTGATTGATTCAGAAGTATTAATTAGTATTTTTGTCCTCTAAGATGAGCTTGAGTGCACAGTCCCCTCTGGAGAAATAACAAGTGTGGAAATTAAAATAAAATCCTGCAGTACTTTGTACCAATAGGAAAAAAAAAATCAGATAGTCCTTATGCTAAAAATAAAGAAGATTGTTTGTAAAGACTAAAGCGTAAACACAGGCTCTGAAAGAGTCACTTTATTCCCAGACCCCAAAAGAAATCATTTTCAAATAATTTAAGGAAAGCATTTGCAGGTAATTAAGAATGTAGCTGCACATTTCAAAGACAGTTCTTGCAGGGCGTCATTAGCACATGTCAGCGCATCGCAGCACAATGAGGGGCCAATGCTCACTAAACCGCTGTCGCCACGCTCTGGGCGCCAGAACAAAACCTGGGTTAATTTTGGGGACCCATTTTGAAGGCTTCCTTCCAGGGTTTGCTAACTGAGACAATAATAAAGAGGTTTCACCTGTATCTGATGAAGCAAAAGGCAACTTTGATCAAACGCCCGCACTAGCTGAGTGAGACCCGCTCACTCTGAGGATAGTTATTTAAACAGAAGAATGTTCAGTCTGATGCTTGAGACTGTTAACTCTACCCTCTGTGATGTTTAACGCTGAAAGAATAGTATCTCATATTCAATGTTAAGCCTGATGCATATAACACAGATGTTTAATAAATGTTGATTTGTGTTTACTATTGAAAGACTTTGTTGAAGGTGCATCACTAAGCACTAATCTGTAAGAATATAACTCTGAGAAAAAGGATTATTTGGCTTTTGAAGTTTGACAATATTTTTTTTTTACTTTTAAAACTCACCAGGGGCATATTTTTAACAATATTTTTAATTGCTTTAATAATCCACATAATTTTCACCTGTGTGAACATATTTTACCTGATCAGGGAGAATTCCAGACAAGGGCAGTGACTGAAGAGGATGAGACAAATTGGCCAGTAAGAAAAATGACCGCAATGAATGCGTTAAAGGGGATAGATATGTATTATAAGGGGGAAAACATAACATGGAGCGATCATCTGGTCACAATGTTAAGCGAGCACTCTGTGTCAAATGTTGATCAGGACCTGAATTACCATTTGTAATTCTCTGTCTGTCAATACACAATATTAGAAATCAGTTAAAAACACATTTAGACATTTATGTCCCTGACAGCAAAAACATCGCCCCCCAAATGGGTCTATTTTTAACAGCATAACTGATAATTATCACTGTTGCCATTGTCAGCATATGTCACAACTGTTGGTACAATATTGCTTTTTAAAGACTTTTTAAAAATAATATTGCTACCTCCAAGACCTTTCTTAGGTCTTTGAAAGGAAACCTTCTCCTTTGAGAAAATCTCTCTCCGTAAAAGAATTAATAATCGAAAAGGGAAAAACTCTCAAAACTCTGTCAAAATATAAAACATGACTTATAGAAGACATGTCTGGTTGCAGGCTGGTGCTCACGGGGCGAATTTGCTTTGCAAAGAGACGCCTCTGTTTGACTAAAGAGAAAGTTCCTGAGAAGCTGGCAGAAAGCGAGAACGTGTGAACAACGCAGCTTCCAAAGTGGGTCTCAGACTCCAGTAGCCAAAAATAAACCGGTCCCTGGCTGAACGACATAAGTGCAATTGTGAAATTGATAACCCTCCTTGGCCGGGTCCCAGACAATATGTTGCCTTTCGGGGGCTGATCAACGTGATGGATGTGATCTGGGAAAGCCAGGGAGGCGCTTCTCCTTAATCAAACCCACTGTCCTCAACACAAGTGTGCACACACACACAGAGAAAGAGGAGGCGGGGGTGGGGGGCAGGAGGGAGGGGAAAGGGAGGAAGGAAGGGAGGGAAGGAGAGAGAGCGAGAGAGGGAGAGGAGAGAGAATCATTACAGATGAACTCACAAGCTATTCAAAGCTCTGTTCTGGATCTCTTTAGAATCTGAGGGGTGCAAACCAAACTCCACACGTGGAGAGAAAAGAGTGAACTACCTACAGAGACATAAGAGACATAAGATGGCAGTAACTGAACAGCTTAGTGCTTTTAAGAGTGAAATCAAAAATCGCTTTAGTGTCATAACAAACATAGTAAACATATCTAGCTGGATTTTGGGTTTTCTTCTAAAAAAAAAATTAGAGGTTTTTGATCTCTATTTCAGTCATGACCAAGAACAAGGTCTCTTTTCTCCTTTTATTTTTCCTCCTCGCTACAACTATTTCCACCATGGATTTTTAGTGTTCTGGTAATCTGTCTTTAAAGTAGCATCCAAAGTCACAGAGAGAGAGAGAGCGGAAAAAAAAAAGTCAACTAAAAATCTCTTGGAAATCAACACTAAGCTTTCAGACACTGGATTATTAGAGCTGTGAATTCTAAATGCCAGCTTCCTGAGTTTAAAAATCACTGAATAGTCACTTAATTCAGACTCCTCACTGCTGTAGCTAACAGAGTGGAATGTCTTGTGGCAGCATTCTCTTTCCTGAGGTAAAAATTCTGGCTTACCACCGGCTGTGCTGGTTTCTTCTGCTGCTACTGCAATGACTCAGATTGATTCTGGCTTAAAAGATCAGCACCAGGGTCTCATCTATTTATTTTTCAGGGTTTCCTTTAATGTCAACAGGCTTCCAGATTGCTTAACCCTTCTGCACCCCCCCCACACACACACACACAGTTGTTCTATTCACGCATAATATGCAGGAGCCAGATTGTCAGCTAATTATGTCACAAGCAATCAGCCAACAAAGACCTACCATTCTCGCCTGCAGAAGGAGCCTTGTTTCAAAGCCAACCCAAGAGGGGAAAAAATCAGGCCCTTTCAGCAAAGGACTCTGGAGTGAGGGTTTTATTTAACTCTGCATTCCATTTCAGCCCTGCTGTTGCCTTGATGTGGGATGGTGATAGCCATTTCTTTTCCAGCAGCTCTGTGGACCTTGAGGGGGCCCCAAGTTCATCATACACACACCGCTGTGGGAAGACACATGACTATTTGGTAGAGCGCTGTGAGGTCTACCAAACCAATATAGTATTTCTTCTCCAAAAGGCTTCGATGATCTTAATTTCTCTCAACAACGAACAACCTTAGCTTTCTTAATGTAGAGGAGAAATACAGCAAATTTCCAGTAATTTCTGTGCATGGAGATGAGATTATTTGACCTCAGCATTTCAAAAGAATTCCCAAGATTCTCAGCAGTAGAGCCTTTGGGATTGAGGCCTAGCAGGCTGTGAGGATGGTTTTGGGGTGATCTGTGCAATGACAGGTAAGTGCTTAACAGAAAGCCCAGCTTGGTTCTGGCAGCTCAGCAGTGACTACAGCCCCCTTGCACAGAAGCAAACAAAGCATTGGCCCTCAAATTTAAGAATACTCTGAGAGGTAGAGAGGAAGCCAGGTGATAAGACAATGACCTGTTTGGACAGAACATTCACCAAGAAGAAATGACTGACAATGACATTATTTTCATCTGTTTCTTAAGGTTTTTTATGATAGCCACTGCAGTCATAATTTGATGAGGAACATATCTTAAAATCTTACCAGGGAGGGGAGCTAACACACAGGAAATAAAAAAAAAGTAACATACCTACACCATGTCAGTAAACAGAGGTTTTGTTTGGTTTGGTTTGTTGTTTGTTTGTTTGTTTGTTTGTTTGTTTCGCCGGTCAGTGGACTCAGATAACAGGCGTCTAAGGTTGTCAGGCTGTTTCTCAGGTGTGGAAGCTGAGAAGAGCTTTGGGGATCTTAGATCCTGACAAACAAAAGAATAAACCCTTGCAATGCTGCTCAGTCTCCTACTTTGCTCTGATAATGAAGATTTAAAATTTTAAGCCCTGCAAACTGAGTATGGTATTAGATGCCTGCAATGCCAGCACCCAGGAGGCTGAGACCAGAGGGTCTGGAGTGTTAGGTCATTTTTAGCTACACGAAAAGTTGGGAACCATGTTGGGATCAGTAAGCAGGCACTTCTACGGCCAGCCCCAAGGGACCTAGCAAACCCGTTATCAGGCATTTGTGAAGACACCCTGACCACCTGGAATTACCTGCGCATGCCCTGGGTCACCCTATAAGAGAACTGGAGCCCCCCCTCTTCCTTACTCTCTTACTCTTACTCTCTCTCTCTTCTGTCTCGTCTCTCTGTGACCCCTTTCCCCCTTCCCCTAATAAACCTCCCACGCGGAACCGATCTCGTGGTGTGATTTGTGAACGCGTGTAACCTTCACAGGCGCGCGTTTCCTAACACTGGTGCGTGGTTCCTAACAGACCAGCCTGGGCTACATGAAGCACCCCTGCCTCAAAATAAGTAAATAATACATTTTCCTGCAATTTTAAATTCCACAAAATTAAGACTACATCAAACTGGGACTTTAACTATGTGGCTTCTAGTGTCTACAGGACTGAAGATGTGTTTTCTGTCCCTCTAATGAGACACTGTAGAATCTGTTTACTACTCTCATAGAAGCCTTTAATTGCATTGCGTTAGTAAGAAAATCTATCTTTCTTCCTCCCTTTTGTCTTAAGACAGGTTCTCACTCTAGTCCAGACTAACTTTAAATAATTTCATAGCCCAGACTGAGTTTGAACTTGCAGTAATCTTCCTGTCTTAGGCTTAGAAAAAAAACCTTGCACAATTATAATTCATAAACTATCCCACTGGAAGTTGGAAATGCAAAAATAAAAAACCATCAAAATTATAATTTTGATAACAATAAGATTATAATTATTTTAATACACACTTGAGAAATATAAAGATGATATACATGATTACATGTATATACATGCATAAAACCTAAAGCTTTGTTAATTAGCATGTTTACATATGCATGAGGTGTTTGTTTTCATCCCATAGGCAATGCCAGAAATGCCTCAGCACCGTCAAGGGCCCCCTTGCTCTTGGGTTAGGTATCAGGGTTCTCAAGAAAGCACTTGTCTTTTAGATATCTTTTCTTCTAAAGTGCAGCACTATTATGGGTAGAGGATGAAGACTGTCTTTAGGAAGACATTTGAAAGAAATGACTCGTTGTGGCTGATGATAATTTGAAGCACAGAAGGAAGTCACTAGCTACTTACAATGACACAGATGATAATGGCAGGGGAAGGGAATGGTTATTCTTTTTAAATATAACATATTAGTTCTTTGGGAACTTCATATATGCATACAATGCATTTTGGCAATGCATTTACCCATACTCCACTCCTGGTCTTCTTCCAGATTCCACTTCCCAATGTCAAGACCTCTGATTTTTTTAAATTTACTGAAAACCTGTGCTGCACATACTCTCTTTTCTGTGTAGCCTCCCTCTGGAGTGTGTTCAACTTACCAGGAATCGTATCCTTAAGGAAAACAGACTCTTTCTCCCTCAAAATGCATCAGTTGTCAATAGCACCTTGGTAGGGGGTCGGGGCCCAGTAACCCTTCTCCATTCCGTCCTGGAATGATGACTAGCTTGATCTTGTGTAGGTCTTGTGCAGGCAAGCACAACTGCTGTGAGTTCACGAGGACAGAAGTTCTGTCCTGTCCAGAAGACACTGTTTTGCTCCAATTCTCTGGACCTCTGGCTGTGACCTGGGGCATAGAGGAAAGTCATATGCTGATTACAAAGACAAATTTCACAGTTTTAGAACTTCAACCTATTTTATCTATTTGGAAGAATGTTGTTATGTAGCCTTGAAGTTAAGGACTAAGAAAATCATGCTCCGATTTGCTTTCTTTTCAAACTGTCTTTTATCTTATTTTATTCTAAAAAGACGTTTTTTTTATTGTGTACATCTAGAGGGTCTTCCTTCAGCTCCTGTCAAGGAAGCCTATTAGGAAGTGAGTAAATTTAATGAACACACAACTGCACTAAGCATGCATCAGCTAATTTGCGTGTCTGCGTGGGCCCAAGTGCAGTCATGGTAGGCAAACAGCTGTCTGCTCTCTGTTCCTGTGAGTATGGAAATGAGGTGCTTAGAAAAGTGTACCGCCATCAAAAATAGCAAACCAGGGCTGGAAGGAGGTTCAGAATCAGCCTATGACTGTCCCAAATTTAAATTAACCCAGAGAACTAACAAGGAGAATGTGCTTATGAAATTCATTAGATAAAGCTGGGCAAGGGGGAGGGGTTGGGGGGAGGCACAAGATAAGACATGGTACCTTGACTTTATGTTTTGCAATTTCGTAGGACAATTATTTTATTCCATAATAGTCACAATTTTCTAAAACTAAATACGAATTAATTTGCAAGAAAATGAACTCTGTAAGTCCGCTAGCACCTACCTCTGTCGTCAATGCTAATAAATATTTGCACTAGGTGTACACTATGACATGAAGTATGGCCTCGGTATTGAGGGCAGACTGTGAGGCAAATGACGTTGTCCTCTGTTTAACTCTGTCAGATCCCCGTAGCTTATATGGGCTTCCAAAAGCAGATCTGAGGGGCTGGCGAGATGGCTCAGGAACTAAGAGACATTACTGCTCTGGCAGCTGCCGCAGCTCTGTCCTCAGCTTCCACCATTTGTAAATCCAGCTCCAGGTGACCCAGTGTCCTCTTCTGGACTCCAAGGTATCAGTATGGGAGTGCACAAACCTACATGTTTGCTGTTTTTTTTAAAATATACATTAAAAATACAGTAAGAATATATGTTAAAAACCCATTTGAACATCTAAAATCTAAAGGTATTATTGAGTTCTATCAATTTTCTTCTATTTCTATGACAAAATGAGATTTAACCAAAAACCTTTTTCTTCATATAAATAAATGACTTGTAAATTCACTTGTTTTGTTTTTTGAGCCAAGACAGCACAGAGAACAAGAAAGCCTTGAACTAGCCACTAACAGAGGATGACCTGGAGCTCCTGACCCTGCGTCCACCTCCCAAGTGCTCAGGTTCCAGACATGTGCCATTACACACAGTTTGGTTTTTGGTTTGATTTCATCGTTCTAAAAACCACGTGTGTATTTTACATAAGAAAGAATAATTTAGCAATGGCTCAGAACCCCTGGGTGGTGGTGGAACCTATCTTCCTATGGCAGGTGCTTGCATAATGAGTTTATACTGCCAAAGGATGCTCACTTCCGTGAATCACACACAAAAAGCCACTTATAATGACTGAGCATTAACAGGAATATTTGCAGGAACTTTGCACGCAGGAGAACCACTTTCTCTGCCACCGTCCCTCTTTGTAGAGACTCCCCTAGGGTCATGACTCTGCTCTGGGGAGGGGGCACATCTCTGGGTGTTCCAGATACTGTCTGACTTACTGTAGCTGAACATGGCAAACGTTGCCAAATTCTTATTTGTCCTTCACACGGAGTCCATATTGACTGCTTCAAAAACTCTTTGTAGGAGCTATTATTTTCAAATTGTTTCCCAACTTATACTGCAATTGAAAATTGGACAGCTTTTCAATTGCTCTCGCATTCCGATTGATTACCAATACAGTTGTTCAGAATTAAGAATATCAGTCTGTTCTCTTCCTGGCATCATGTTGACTATGTGGCTTTCATTTAAATATTGCCAGCATGGCTTGTGCCAGACTCTGTGTTAAGATAACACACAAGGCAATCAATTAGATTTATTATCTCTTCTCTTGACTCTAGGGTGTGCATCACTGTGTGGGGGGGTGGGGGTGGGGGCACCAGGAAGCCCTGTACACAATGCTACCTCTCTTCAAGGTCTCCTAGGATTAGCCCCAGGACTCAGCAGGTGTGTCTCAAGGTTTGCAGCATGTACTGTAAGTGGAGGTGGTTGTTATAAAGAAGTAGTTAATGTATTTCTGGAATAAATGCATCTGATAGGGTTAGGTTCTCAGATCAAATCAACAAATATTTATTGAATGATTGCTCTGAAGAGGGAACCAGGCTCAACCTTGGAAGGCGGGAAAGGAGTGCATAGTACGTCACAACTGAAATGCTCAGAAACACCTTAAGAAACATTTAAGAGTCTCTCAGTGAAAAAGGCAAATTTTAAAAATCCTCGAATGTATTGGAAGGCATCTGTGGGCCCTTTACCACCATCCTGTGCTGTCCTGGGAGGTCCTGTGCGCATCAGCAATGGTCCTCGTTTCCTGATGAGACAAGGAGGGACAGGTTAGAGACTTTTCTCAAGGTCACACAGTGAAGCAAAGACAAAGCTAAATCCTTCACTGTGGAGAACATCTCCTGGCTTTGGGGTCAAACTGCATGGGACCGGTTGCTAGAATGTTCGGAGGAGCTCTTTGCTCTGTTGTCTTGTTCCTGTAACATAAGCACAATTGTGATATAATTAATTGGCATAAAGTTGTTATAATTTAAATTTTCATAATACACTGGCCTTCCTCTATCAGTACTGGGTTCTCCTGTATATATGGGTCTCAGAGTTCTGTTTTATATAACCGAAGGAAAACTATATATTCCTCTTTTCTCTGGCTGTTCACCTAACACTTTGTTTAAAAACATATTTTTAATTTAATTACTTAAATAAAATTAAATTAAATTTATGCTTATGAATGTTTTGGCTGTTGAATCTTTTGAAACTGAGGTTACATGGTGGTTGTGAGCCATCATGTGGGTGCTGGGAATCAAACCTGTGTCTTCTATGAGAGCAGCCAGTGCTCTTTAACCACTGAGCCATCTCTCCAGCCCCTCTTGTCAGACAAGTACACAAAAGGTTGGCTTTCGTAGTGAAGAGCCATCCACATGCTCAGCACTTTGAGGTTGCCTTTATATATACCTTTCTTGCTTTGTCGAATATTCTATACAACTTCAATCATCTAATTTCTAAAATATTTTTAATATTTTTTTTAATTTTATGTGCATTAGTGTTTAGCCTACATGTATATCTGTGTGAGTGTGTCAGATCTTGGAGTTACAGACAGTTGTAAGCTGCCATGTGTGTGCTGGGAATTAAATGTGGGTCCTCTGGAAGAGCAGTCAGTGCTCTCAACCACAAAGCCATCTCTCTAGCCCCTCTAAAATACTTTAAAGTAAACCAGAAGCATAAATGCTTAGAAATTATTTATACCACCGTATAAGAAGACCTACTGTGGTATGATAATGTGAGAGGGAAGGACTATGACGCTCAAACAAATAAGTTCAAGATTGTTTTAAGCATTGTCTAGCCCACATTTGTGCAAGGCTGTATTCTTTAGTTATTCTGATTATTACAGGGATCCTACACAGTATAAACATAGACAGAAATGGCTCACTTGAACAAAGTGGAGAACTTGGAGTTAGACACATCACTCAGTGAAAAAGCACTCTCCTAGGAAACTCAAAGCTCAGAGAGTGAAGGTCAAATCCAAGGTCATTGTGGCCATTTACAAGAGCAAATGATTTCTTTCTTTTCAGAGTCCTTGTATTAAATATAACACTGTCCCTTTTTCCCTTATGCTTCTCAGTGGACTGCTCACCGTATAGTCAAAGATGCGCCTCTGCCTTCTGAGTGCTCAGGTGACAGGCCCACACCTTCATTTCTTGTTTCTGTGGCACTAGAGAGTGTAGCTGGGACCCTGTGCATGCTAGACAAACACTCTACCCACTGAGCTACCCCACTGACCCTAGCACAGTCTCTGTAGGTTGTATTTATTGTGGTTCATAGTCACATGGAGTCAGGTGTGAAATCTTTTACTGATGGTATCATGCTGGCATTCAAAAAAATTGCATTTCCTAGTTCTGGATTAAGGCTGTTTAGCCTGCACGTAGAGAGCTGGGTCAGTGTGGTAGCTGCTTCATTAAGGTGCCTGTGACCTCGGCATCCTATACTCTGACGAAAACTCCATTCACGTTCTCTTCATCTGATATTCTACTGCCTTGCCAGTTGCTTTTTACACTTAGTAATCAAGCTATTTCATGGTCTGTAAAGACTTCATAGTCTTTCATTCAATGGCAGGTCGTGATCACTTAATCTCATATGATGGATGCTTCTCTCATTTCTGTCTTTCTATTAAAGTGCTGTGTAGGCATTCTTGTCTTCTTATTTCCACTCATATGTTTGATATTTAGGGAGGACAACCTTAAAAGTATGGACTGGAAAACCGAAAAGGCAACCAGAGACATAATGTGATATTTTTTGACCTGAACACTCTGCAGTACCAACCATAACGGTGAGTACATCTTAGGCAGGATGAATTTGAGAAGCTTTTGTAGATGTAACTGAGATGTTTAGATGCCAGGGCCTGGGGGGGAAGGCAGGCGAGCTGAGGTTGACCTGGGATGATATTAATAGTATTAAGAATCTTGGAGTGGGATAAGATGAAATTAAGACATAAGCAAAGAATGAGATCAAATTCCTTGAAAATTTAGAACATTCTAGAGGTGCTCCAACATTCATAGACGTGGCCACCATGAAGACTGGTAAGGCCACTGCTATGGTTGGGGTCCGAAATGCCCTCCAAAGGATTGGTCATCAGTTTGTGGCATTATTGGCACATGGGAGAGCCTTTAAACAGTGAGCCTAGTGGGAAGAAGCCACCTGACTTGGTGTATGGTCTTACAGGAGATTGGTCCTTTCTCTTTGCTTCCTGGTAAACTTTTCTGGACCAACATAGGCCCAGGGCCAAGGATTCAAGTGACAAGAGCTGAACTCTCTGAGACAGTGAGCCAGCAGATGCTTCTTGCTGTATCTTCCTCAGGCATTCCATAATGACGGTGGGAACTTTTGTAACAATCATAACCATCACAGACCCTAAGAAGAGAGACCCGGAGACCCTAATGCCTGAGAAGTGTGCAGAAGAAGTCTCTTCAAAACAGAGGCCATGGCCCACGTGTGCAATATTGCTGAGGTGCAAATTCAGAAAAACCAGATCGTTGGTTACTGAATTTGGTGTGCACTTCATTACAAAGCTAAAATATCAACTACATGCACACGAAATAGCGAACCTTATTATTAGTTCATTTGATGCATTTTTTGACCATTATCACAGATGAAAAAACAGAGACAAATGCTTAATAATCAGTGAAGATGAGGAGAAATAGAGATAGACTCAGAACACATACTTTTAATTTTTTTTTTTAGGTTGGCAATCAGGCAATATCAGACAATAACTGTTCTGCACAAGACCATCAACTCAGACTTTATTCTAACAGACAACAGACGTGTAACCTGAATTTTTTTTCCCCAGTGGAGAACTACAAATGCCTCCGGTTGCTCTCTCTTCCACTTTTAACTCTCTGAAGTCATTCATCTTCCACATGAACTGGGATTTGGTCTTATTTATTTATTTATTTATCTATCTATCTATCTATCTATCTATTTATTTATTTATTTTGGAGTTATTTAGTGTGTGTGTGTGTGTGTGTGTGTGTGTGTGTGTGTGACCTGCATGGATGGATATACACTTTGTGTGTGCCTGGTGCCTGAGGAAGAAGGCACAGGATCCCTTGAAATTGGAATAATGGGAGGTCTTGAGCCATCCTGTGGGTGTTGGGATTTAACTTGGGTCTTCTGCAAGAGCAGCAAGTGCCCTTAAGCTCTGAGCCATCTCTCCAATGCCCCGAGCTGCTTTGCTGGGCCTGCACATAACTGTCCAATGATCTCATATTACAAGTAGCAGAAACCTTAGGCCTCTTCCATGGCCTGTGCCCTGACATTTCCCCATCCTCTCTTTATCCATATTGTCTTTTCCAATTCTTTCCCTTAAACCCTCCAAGCTCTTCAACTTTGGGGCTTTACATTTTTCTTTTTCAATTCTTTCAGACCTCTCTCTTGTCAGTACTGGGCCACTGTTCCTAGACTTCCAGCCTTCCAGGAAAGCACTCTACCGACTGAGCGCCATTCCCAAGTCTTTAGTTTAACTAACATTTAACTAGCCTGTTGATATCTTCTAAATACCCTGTCCTCTACCCACTGATTCACAGTAAGCCATTTCCCCCAGGAAAAAAATGTCATGTGAACTGTGCTACTCTCGTGGTGTAAGTCTTCTGTTCCTAGGAAGTATGTTATGCTTTAAATATTGTTACCCGAGAGCCTATTTTGATTGCCTGAGTTCCTTCTCATTATATTTGCTACACAGAATCCTCCACATACATTATTTCAGATAAACTTTATAAAACGCCAATTTGTCAAATTCTAAAAATGGTTTCCTGAGATCTTTTGTGAGATATCCTGGTTTTACGTGACAATAAGGGGGAAATGGCATCCTTAGAATATTGAGCCTTTTAGTCCTCAAACAGACACTTATCTCTGCATTTATTCCCACGTGAGTAATGCTCTCAGTAGACCTCTGTGGTTTCCATATCCTTCTCATGAAGCTTGCACACCCTCTATAACATGCTCCTCTGCCATTTCCTGCCCTCGGTGGTCCTGAGACGCTGCCTTATGCCATTTTTCCTTCAGTCATGCTGACCTCCTCAGGAACCTGCTGCTCTCATCCCAAAGGTCCCCATGGTGCCATTTCCCGTGCCTGGAGGGAGCCTATCTCCTTTCGGAGAGCCTCACAGCACATGCCTCTCTTTCCCTCTCTGGAGGCTTTGCTTGGCCACTCTGAGTAAAAAGAAAGAAAGAGAGAAAAAAAGAAAGAAAGAAAGAAAGAAAGAAAGAAAGAAAGAAAGAAAGAAAGAAAGAAAGAAAGAAAATAAAAATAGCCCTGTTCTTCCACTTCTCCTTTTCTTGAGCCCTCAGCCATGACTTTCTCCTCAGCATCTATTCCTAACCTTTTTTATTACATATCAGCTTGCAAATTTATTCATTTGTTATATCTCATCTCCAAAGAGGATAGAAACTTCTGAAATGTAGTGTTTTATCCACTTTTGTCAAAGCTCATATAAGTGCATGGCACTTGATATATATTTATTGAACACCAAATGAGTGATTTTCTTAATATAACTATCTAAGTCTTGCTAACTTTTTATTAATTTCTAGCATTTAATTACTTTATTCCTATTTAAAGTAGAACTATCTTTTTATTTTGTCTGACTTGTCATCTATGATATAAATATATGACCTAGTTTTTAACAAGCATTTCTTAATCAAATTCTAATTATCATAATAGATTTTGAGTTATTCTATTGGAGTTACATAAAGACAATTACTTATTTTCTTTGCCCACATTTGTGGATTGTGCATCTTTTAAAAGCATTATTCCATTGTCTAGAACTTTCACAAAAAGGAAACAGACTAATACAGTCTGGGTTCTTAAGCAACAGCTTTTATAACAAAGCACCACGCATTTCAGTCTTTTCCTGCTGTAGTGGCTGATTGTCAGTCACACATCATGGAGGTCATCTGTCAGGTTCTGCTCCAGGTTGCCTTCTTTAGAGATCTACCCTGCTGCTGTCTCAATCAGGCACACCACGATCCCACTGGGTAGGAAAGGCAGAGTGTAGGAGGGCACTGAAGTTTCTGTTTACAATGGCCACCGTTCTGTATTGTCACCTAACCAGAGCACGCTGGTTACTACTGCTGTCCGAAAGGTGGTGTATGCGGCTCTCTAGGAAGGGACACTGCGGGTCACAGAGCTGAGCCTGCCAGTCGGGTGATACCTGACTATAAATATGCCTTTAAGCTAGGTGTGAAATTGCTGTTCTGGTGTTGATCTGTCTCTGTATCCCAGAGAGGAACCTGTGTGCTTGGATGACTCTGTGGCATTCTGGCGCTTCTGTCTTCACTCAATGTCTGTGTCTTTTCCTGCTACTGGAATAAAACACTGGGACAGCAGCCACTGAACAAGGGCTCACAGCCCCAGGTTCCAGTCTGTCTGGATGGAGAAGATACAGTAGCAGGAGCTTGAGGGAGTTGGCCATATTGAGTCCAAGGTCGGGAAGCAGCAAGTTCCTGCTCACTTCCCTTTCTCCACTTACAAAGGTCAGAATCCCAGCCTGGGAAATGGCGCTGCCCACCATTAAAAGGTGTCTCTCCACATCAGTTCCTGTTTGAAGCGCCTTACCCACAAGTGTGCCGAGAGGCTCATCTTCCAGGAGATTGTACACTTGCCAAGTTGTCACTTAACACTAACCACTAAAGTCTGTACCACACTAGGGAGGGAGAATCCACAGTGCCTGGCTTCCTAGAGTCTGTGGTGTGGTGGCAAAACCCGTGCATTATTTAATTGTAACTGAAAGGAGAAATAAGGCGTAACCATGTTTCAACACGTAAAGAGAGGCTGTCCAGGCAGCAGTAGCAGGTGATAAAGTAAGGATGTTGGAAGTTCTAAACACCTCCCAGGCTCCAGAGTACAGCGGGGAACATTCCGTTTCATAAATTAGCTAGAACGGGTGTAGAGACAGCAGCAAAGCAAAGAGCAGGTAGAGGAGGTGATAGGGATCCAGAAGAGCTAGGTAGCCATAGAGAGCTTTGCAAAAGAGACTGAACACTTGGTCTGTTTTTGGAATCATAGAAGTCTTTGCTAAGTGATTTTAACTACAGGATTGAGAAAGATTGGAGTAGAGAACAATCTCTTATGACGACTCGTGAGGAGATGAGTAGGTTCGTTCATGCAGGTTAGGGAAAGATTAGGGGTTAGTACTAGATCTTGTCATCAAATAGACAGGAAGGAGGAGAGTGTATCAAGGCGGTATCATTTGTAAAACTGGGTATTTGATGAAGCAATGACTCAAGATTAATAGAAAGTGGGATTATAGGGAAGATCATGAGTCTAATTCCAAATTGCACAGCCATGAAGTGACTGTAAGATGACCAAGTCAAGGCGTCACAGTAACACATGGATGTTTATGTGGAGCTCAGAGTTGGACAGCTGGAGGGACCAGCTTGAGAGTTTTCAGGACAAACGAAACTTGTTCATACTCTTTTTCATCAACACTGCAACCTTCTTGGGCCTTTTCCTGTAAAGGGGGTAAGTCTTGGTTGCACACTTCCCGTCTGTTTTCTTCATCCTTTGCCTTTGAGCCAAACTTCCTCGAAATAGAGGCCACTGAAGAGTTTCCCTCCAGTCCTGCATTTGGCATAAACTTCACAATGAACATTACAAAAGAGTCTGTTCTCTCCACTCTAAGACTTCTCTTGTTGGTAAACATTTTTCATGACCGCTAGAGAGATATTCAGTTCTCACAATTAATTCCACTTGTAAATCCATCTCTTTTATCAATGTCAATGATACCTCAAGCCTTTCCTCCTATCCGGGCCATCTGTTGTAGGGTAAACAGTACAGTGCTCCAGCAGACATCCTCTAGTATTCTCAGCTGAACTCTCTACCTAGGAGATTTTATTCTTACAAAAATAAGCAAACAAAAAGATCTTATTGCTCCAAACAGCATAAGGGGAGTGGCAGGGCAATGTGGTCAGGTCCCTTACCTCATCAAAGCCAGAGAGATGCCATTCATGGGGCTGGGGAGGTGAGAGCAGCCTTGCTTGAGGAACTCAAGTGGGTCATACCTATGGATGATCTGGTTTCTGTGACAGCCAATTTGTTATCACCTGAAAACAAACACGTCTAGAGCGTTTATCTTCTCTGCTATCAAAAATATTCTGGGATGACTATTCTCCTGCTTTTTCTTGCTAACGGTATCTTGACTTTGGTATATGGCATTCCTATGATACACATGCTGAGATCTCCTGAGTAGTAGAAATGAACATGATGGTCCTCTGGATAATTCGATGGAAACAGATCCTGCTAGATTAATATAACAGAATAACGTTTTAAAGCTTTTCTTCCAGCTGTAAATAAATATCAGCCTAATATCTGGAGGTGTAGCTGTGTCATGGCCAGGAGGCAATGAGAACAAAGATTTACGAAAGTCAGAATATAAATTTAGTTTGCCCAGTAGCTAAATCTACACAGCAGATAGTAGGAAACTTATTATTTGAGATAACTGAATTGCTGTTTTTATAGACAATGATCAAAGACACCCTACTTGTAGCCAAACATATGATTTCCAGTGGATTTGCTGCAAATGTTTAGAATTTAACACCCTAGGCTTGGGATATAATATAGTCAGTAAACTTGTTGCAGAAGCATTCGACCTGGATTCAATCACCAGAACCTATGTCAAAAAGCTGGGCATGGTGGTGTGTGCTTGTAATCCCATCTGTAGGAGCCAGAAAGGGGCAGGGGTCTAGGACTGGCTCTTCAGCTAGCTTAGCCTAATAGATAAGCTCCAGCCTTGTGAGAGACCTGTCTCAACAATCAAGGTAACAATCAAGGTGGGTGTTGCTAAGGAAAAGCACCTTAGGTTGTCTTCTGCTTGCTGTCTCCCTCTCTCCTTCCCTCTCTTCTACACATACACATACACATAGGTAATCCTACATGTACACATATATACACATCAACACAGATGAACAAACACACACAAGATGGAACATTTCCAAACAAATGAGGTACTTTTACACGCCACATTCTCGTAACTTCTTTGTATGTTTTCTCCAGGTCATACATCTGCCTGTCTTGTTCCTGACCTCTGCGAGGTCTCCTTTCTGATTGTTTATTACCTCTCCCTCCGGTCTTTGGAGTATTTCCCCTCGACTTCTGCCTGTGTAGTCCTTGTGCTGTTCAGGCTGCTGCCACCCACCCCTCCCAGCTCTGAGCGTGGAGCCCCTGTCACAGCTCAAATTACCCAGGACATGAGAAACATAAAGTCTCCGCTACACAACGCTTCTTTCTCCTCATAATCTTCTATCATTTCACAGTCTTTTTTCCCCAAATGCTTCATTTTAATCAAATTGTTCCCTTGACCTAAATATATCTACCAGATACACTTGCTCAGTATTAAATTCAACCTTATCCTTTCCCTCAAATCCTTCTCATTTCCCAAGATTCAGCTCAAATCCCACCTCCTCTGCTGTAGCTTGCTCATGTACCATGGCTTGGCCTAGTCTTTTCTTCCTCTCAAATCCAGCTCTTAATATCAGCCTTATTTTCATCTTCCATTACGCCTACAGAGTATATCCCAGCCACCTTGAGCTAATCAGTCATTCTCCAAATAAACTTTAGCTTTGTCCAGCCTATTTTTTGCAGGCCAAAGGCACCCTCATTCCTGTTCCCGTTCTGACAATGTTTCATATCAATGGAGATGTACAGTTCACAGTCTTCTTCATTTTAAGTCTTTCTTTAATCTGAGGCTGTGGTGACGAATTCCTCCTACAGTTTGTCCATTGTGCTGTCTGTTTTGTCATATGTTTATGTGACTTTTTTTCTTGCAAAGACTTAGTACTATTCCATCTTTAGAGTGTGTGTCCCGCGTCCTCAATCATAATTCATCAGAGCAGGGCACCGCTCATCTCAGCCAAACCTCCCGTTAATCAAAGAAATAATAAGCCTTCAGACAGTAGTGACTTACACAGAGCCACAGCACTCAGTTCAGGACCCAGCCCTGTGTCAGTGCTCACAGTAAAGAGACAAATGAGAGACAGCTTCATTCTACCCTGAGCCAGGAATCGAGTCACCGTGTCAGACATAGTTAATGAATAAACCACAACTCTGTATTTGGGGGAAGAAAATCTTCATGACAAACATACCGTACCAACTGTTTCCTCACACTTCTACTATGCCGAAGATTAATTCCATTTAGAGACACAACTATAGAGAATTTTTAAATGCAAGTAAATTAATTTCCTACAAATTTAAAATTCTAAAAAGGATGACCCATTAAAGATGAGCTGTCAATCACGATAACTTAAATCAACTACATTTACATTGGTTTACTGTAGTTGCTGGTTATTATGCATTGTAGAATGACCTTGAGTTTTTGATGCTCTGAATTCCATTTCCTGAGTCCTGGCAGTTCAGGCTCACACCACTCCATCCCACTCATGCAGTGCTGGGTATCAAACTCAGGGCTTCACGAAAACTCGGCAAAGACTCTACCAACCACATACTTGCGTTCTTCCTGCCTTCTACAATGAAGTTTTAATTGTTACAAACATCCTCATTATTATGTAAATACAAGTTTAAGCGGATTAAGCAAATATACAATATTTTATTTGATGTGAATAAATTAATCATTGCTTTTTTGTTTTGAGAATAGGAAGAAAACACTCCTTATTTGTGCCCAGATTTTCAAGTTTCAGTCCATTTATTCTTTATTTCACAAAGGATTTCATAACCAAAAACGTGTGTGATCTGCCCAGGACCCTTTCGTTATTCAGTGCAGCCAGTGGCAGCTTGTTTCCAGACTGGACTGAGAGATTTTTAGTGCAATTACAGTTCTGGGTAAGGACTACTCCTTCCCGTATTCAGACACAGACAGCAGGCCACTATGTTCAAATCAAGTTTCTATTTAAAGAGCGACTTGCTTTGGTACCTCCCACTGAAAGATCGGCTATATTTACACTGTGTATATACAACACATTATTTTTTTTCTTTTCTTGAAAATAGATTCTTTCCTCACATAATATATCTTGATTACAGTTTCTCCTCCCAGTTCCTCTACACACTTCCCTCTATCTGGATCCATTCCCTTTATGATTCTCATTAGGAAAGAACAGATTTCCTTCCTTCCTTCCTTCCTTCCTTTTTTTCTTTCTTTCTTCCTTTCTTCCTTTCATTGAGACAGGGTTTCTCTGTGTGTAGCCCTAGCTGTCCTGAAATTCACTTGGCAGACCAGGCTAGCCTCAAACTCACAGAGATCCACGAACAAAGGCCTGCGCCACTGTGCTTGGCTACAGGCTTCTAAGGGATAATAATAAAATGTAACAAAAATTTAAAAAGATAAAACAAAAACTATCACAACAGAGTTGGACAAAACAAATACGGAAGAAAAAGAAAAAAAGCCCAAGAGAAGTCACAAAAATCAGAGCCCCACTAGTTTGTGCACTCAGGAACCCACTAAACACTGAACTGGACAGGCAGAGGGCCCACTGCAGGTGTGCAGGCCCTGAGCAGGCTGCTTCGGGTTCTGTGAGCCTATATGAGCTCTGCTCAGTTGATTTAGAGGGTCTTGTTTTCTTGTCCTCCTTCTTCTCTGGCTCTTTCACTCTTACTTCCTCCTCTTCCATGGGCTGTCCTAATTATCTTCCATAACTAATCTCATACATTCTAGTCTAAAGGAAGCACAGCCTGTGGCCACTGAGAAGAAGAGACCACTTCATGATTGGGGAAGGTGCTCTCAGCCATGTCTGTTAAGAGCTTGGAGAATGAAGTGAGCATACATGAGAGGGAGCTTGCATTTGCTTGGTCTGGGTGCTTCAAGTACTTTCTTTCTCCCCCTGTGAGGTTCAGTGTACAACTCCCCCCAGGGTGCCAGCACGACCCTGATGAGGACCCATTCCTTGTTTGACAGAAAGCTGTTTTCCCTCTGTGCCCTAGATGATGAGGGGAGAGAGCTCTGGAGTCTTCCTCCCTCTGAAGCCAATCTGAACCCCGCTTCCTGTTGACATCACACTGAGGGGTTAGGATTTAGTGCCGTTATTTTTTCCTGGGGAGTCTGTATGTACAGCTGGCATAGAAGCCAACCTCAGGACAAGGTAAGAACTCCACCCACGTCTAACTTGTGGAACCCGTGAGTTTTCTGGGGTTACTTAGAGAAACATGGATGAGGAGCTAGTTATGAGTGTTTCATTTTTTGATGCATGATCTCTCTCTCTCTCTTTTTCTCTCTCTCATAGTTCAGGCTGGCCTCAAACTTAGGGTAATCTTCCAAAGTGCATGCACCACCATGCCCAGCAAAAAGGCCCTTAGCTGGACACCATCCTCATGCTTTCCACGACTGACATAATGACACCCAGGAACTGGACATTCTCCCAGTTTGTCAACATGGAAGTTGATATTTGACTTGAAGATTGAGAGTTAGACTTTCGTCTCCTTGTGTTTTTAACCACAGCTCACAAACGCCCGCCATGTTCTTGTGCCCACAGGTGATGCTCAGTGGCTTCTGCTAAAGCTACATACCTAGCACTTCCCCGCGCTCCTTTCTCTACGCACAAGGTAAGGTTCCTTTCTCTTTCCCAAGTGCATAAAGAAGCAGAGGAATTGAGCACGCCTGCTGCTGGTCGGCTTAGGCTGGTCTCTTCCGTGTGCTCCTCTCGGGTGTCTTTGTGGGCTTGCGTGTCTCACTGCAGGAGATCTCTCTAGCAATCCGTTTTGCTTGTAGAGGTTGACAGTATCTCAGGAGACCTGGCTTAGTAAGATTGATTGGAACCTGCGTCTTAGCCATTTCCTCGCAGGATGGCTACTTCCCTGGCTCCTCCTCCCCCTTTCTTTTATCTCTTTCTTTCTCTCTCTTTTTCCCTCCCCTAATGATAGTACATTTGTCTTGCTGAAGATATAACATTCGCCAAGGATGAACACTAGGGCTCAGATCTCTCGTTTCTTGGCAAGCTCACACACTTCACACCAGCCCTCCTTGGCACTATTAATATTATATATAGATGCCCTTGTCACAGATTTACATTCCAAGATCTGAAAATCAGCACAGGAGGGTGAAGCTTGTGTGAGGAGGGGGTGGAGGAAAAAAGGCTGATTTATTGTGAGGAATGTTAGAGAGTAAAAAGGAGGTGATCAAATTTATATTCATGCCTTGACCTATATTCTTCTTAAAACTGCTTTTTGCCCACTTCAGCACAGGAGCATTTTGCTGCTTAAACTCAGAAGAGAAATAGAAAGACGACCCAAACACATGGTTGTCATGCTATATATTATTTTTTATTTACTATAAAAATGTTCAAGCTGTAGTTCACGCATGGACTTCAGAAGGGAATATGGAGACAGCCTGTTAAATTGACCGGTGTGGTGGTTTGAATAAGAACGGTCCCCAAAGACTCATGTGTCTGAGTTCTTGCCATAGGGAGTGGCACTACTAGGAGGTGTGGCCTTGTTGGAGTAGGTGTGGCCTTTTGGGAGGACATGTGTCACTGTGGAGGTGTGCTTTGAGGCCTTCTAAGCTCAAGCCCGGCTAGTGCTACGCACAGTCTCCTGCAGCCTGCGGGTCCAGCTGTAGAACTCTCAGCTCCTTCTCCAGCACCACGTCTGCCTGGACGCTGCCATGTTTCCCACTAGGATGACAATGGACTAAACCTCTGAAGCCATAAGCCAGCCCCAATTAAATGTTTTCCCCTATAAGAGTTGGTGTGGGCATGGTGTCCCTTCATGGCAATAAAACCCTATCTAAGACGACCTGCTTCCCACCCCCAACTCCTTCATGGGTTGAATGTTTACAAGCAACATTCTGAATCAACTGAGGTGAGGTTTGTGTACCCTGGAGGCTGAGAGATGGCTCAGTGGTTAAGAGCCTTGCTGCTCTTGCACAGGACCAGGTTCAATTGCTAGCACCCACCTGGTAGTTCACAACCATCCATAGCTCCAGTTCCACGGGACCTGACAACCTCTGCTCACAGTGCACATACATACATGCAGACAAACACTCACACACATATAATAAAAATAAATCTAATAAAGACATTGTCTGTCCTGGTCTTTCCTAATTTAGCAAAACCCCAGAAGGCCCTGCCATGGCTGAAAAGATTTTGTTATTTGGAGTCCTGCTTTGAAGGCAGGGAGGAAGAGCAGCCACTTCAGATACCAATGTAACATTTTTTACAGAAGCTTTTCATTTGCATGAGGTCCCTTTTAGTGATTGTTGACCTTAGAGCTTGTGCTGTTGGTGTTCTGTTCAGGAAGTTGTCTTCTGTCCCAATGAGTTCCAGGCTCTTCCCCACTTTTTCTTCTAACAGGTTTAGTGTGTCTGTGTCTGGTTTTATATTGAGGTCTTTGATCCACTTGGACTTTAGTTTGGTTCAGGGTAATAAGTATGGCTCTATTTGCATTTTTCTACATGTAAACATCCAGTTAGACTAGCACCATTTGTCGAAGATGCTATCTTTTTTTCCATTGTATGGTTTTGGCATCTTTGTCAAAAATCAGGTGTCCATAGTGTGTGGATTTATTTCAGGGTCTTCTGTTCGGTTCCATTGATCCACCACTCGGTTTCTATGCCAGTACCATGACGTTTTTAGTATTGTTGCTCTGTAGTACAGCTTGAGCTTCTGTAAAGCAAATGACACTGTTGTCAGAACAAAACAACAGCCTACAGACTGGGAAAGGATCCTCACCAACCCTATATCTGACAGAGGGCTAATATCTAGAATATATAAAGAACTCAAGAAGTTAAACAGCAACAAATCAATTAATCCAATTAAAAAATGGGCTACAAAGCTAAACAGAGAATTCTCAATAGGGGAATGTCAAATGGCAGAGAAACACTTAAAGAAATGCTCAACGTCATTAGTCATCAGGGAAATGCAAATCAAAACAACCCTGAGATTTCACCTTATACCCATCAGAATGGCTAAGATCAAAAACTCAAGTGACAACACATGCTGGAGAGGATGTGGAGAAAGGAGAACCCTCCTCCACTGCTGGTGGGAATGTAAACTGGTACAACCACTCTGGAAATCAATCTGGCCCTTTCTTCAACATTAGGAATAGTGCTTCCTCAAGATCCAGGTACACCACTCCTAGGCATATATCCAAAATATGCTCAAGTATACAACAAGGATATTTGCTCGACCATGTTTGTAGCAGCTTTATTTGTAATAGCCAGAAGCTGGAAACAACCCAGATGCCCCTCAGTTGAGGAATTGATACAGAAATTGTGGTATATCTACACAATGGAATATTACTCAGCAATAAAAAAACAAGGAAATCAGGAAATTTGCAGGTAAATGGTGGGAACTGGAAAAGATCATCCTGAGTTAGGTATCTCAGAAGCAGAAGGACACACAGGGTATATTCTCACTCATAAGTGGATATTAGACATATAATATAGGATAAACATACTAAAATCTGCACACCTAAAGAAACTAATCAAGAAGGAGGACTCTGACTAAAATGCTAAATCCCCATTCAGAAAGGCAAAGATGACGGACATCAGAAGAAGGAGAAAACAGGGAACAGGAAAGGAGTCTACCACAGAGAGCCTCTGAAAGGCTCTACCTTGCAGGGTTATTAGAGCAGAGACTTATAGCCAAACTTTGGGTGGAGTTCAGGGAATCTTATGAAAGAAGCAGGAGGTAATAAGACCTGGAAAGGACAGGAACTCCACAAGGAGAGCAACAGAACCAAAAAATCCGGGCCCAGGGGTCTTTTGTGAGACTGATACTCCAACCAAGGACCATTCATGGAGATAACCTAGAACCCCTGCACAGATGTAGCCCATGGCTGCTCAGTGTCCAAGTGGGTTTCATAGTAATGGGAACAGGGACTGTCTCTGACATGAACTGATTGGCCTGCTCTTTGATCGGGGGGGGGGGGGGGGGGCAGCCTTACCAGGTCACAGAGGAAGACAATGCAGCCAGTCCTGATGAAACCTGATAGGCTAGGATCAGAAAGAAGAGGAAGAAGACCTCCCTAGTCAGTGGACTTGCAGAGGGACATGGGTGGAGAAGGGAGAGGGAGAGGGAGGTTGGGAGGGGAGGAGGGAGGGAGCTACAGGGGGGATACAAAGTGAATAAACTGTAATTAATAAAAATAAAAAACAATAAATTTTTTTAAAGTAACATTTATATGGACTACAAATTGAAAGCATATGCTTTGAGTAAGGCTCCTTCCTGATTTTTTTCAAACGTAGAAGGAACCAGTCTTCAGCTTATTTTGACTCAATACCAAAGCAGTACATAAGGATCTACAATCTCTCTTTTACTTGTGTGTGTCCTTGTTGTTTGTTCTGCAAGTTGTTGTCATCTCTAACTCAGACTCCCGCTAGCCAGTCAATACAGACTTATGTTTGATGAGCGATCGTTGGGAACTGTGGCTTTTGCTACTCAGGACACACTATTGAAATTGGTTGCCGTGGGGTTTGAACGAAATGACCCCACAGTCTCGGGCATTTGCTTGGTCCCCAGCTGGAGATGCTTTGGGGGTAGGTTTAGGAGATGCAGCCTTGTGGGAGGGGGTACTGAGGGTACCTCACTGGGGGCAGGGCGGGGGTGGGTGGGAACAGCATTGAGAGTTTAAAGACTGCTGCCATTCTCAGTGTGCTGTCTCCTCTCTTTGTGCGTGTGGTTTAAGATGTGAGCTCTTGGCTTGCTGCTCCAGCTGCCACATCTGCTGCTTCCCCGTGACAGTGATGGCCCCTTGAACCATAAACCCAAATGAACCTTTAAGCCTGCATCACATTGTTTGATCACAGCAATAGAAGAGTAAGTGATCCAGTTGCTGAGTGCAAAGCAAATTATACTTGAAAACTAATTTTTTTTTTTTTTCAAAATGTTGGGTGTGCACCTGTAGCCTAATGGCAGCTTTTAAAAGTGTTTTCTGTGTTCCTTTTGTGTGGCTGGAATGTGCAGTGTCCCTCCACAGGTTTGTGTTTGAGCTTGGTCAGAAGCTGGCAGTACTGTTGGGTGAAGTTGTGGGTCCTTTAGGATCGTGGCCTACTTGGAGATGGTGAGCTTGTGGGGTGGCCCTTCAAGCTTACCTCTAGGCCTGGTCTGAGCTCTGTTCTCTGGTCTATGCTCTGCCACACATGGCTTCACCATGCCTTCCCCATCACCAGTCACATGACTGAACAGACTAAAGCCATGAGTCAAAACAAATCTTTCTTCTGTTTCCATGACATGTATTATCACAGGTCTGAAAAGGAACTAAAGCCTCCCCTTTCAAAATGGAAACTTGTTAGAGGCGTTAGTATACTGCAGTAGAAAGCACAGCCTACACTTGGAGTCAATAGAGAATGGAGGGTGGAAAGGTCATTCTAACAGTTCTACTCAGATATAGTTCAAAAACCATATTTACATTCGGGCAATGGTGATTTGGTGTAATTTTGCACTGTCCTTTATTGAGATTCTGTGCTATGCTTACGTCACTGGCAGGCAGGTTATGAATTAAAATTTGAGTGTAGAGCTCATCTCCCTGACTTTTAAAGTTTAGAATGGCATCTCAGCAAGTTCCTCTGCCATCACATCTATTTCCACAACATGAATGAATTTATGAGCTATGCAATTGAAGATGATGTTCCTGTTAGTTTTTTTCTAATTTTGTGTGTTGAGCAGATGCTAATCAGTTAGAACCATTAGTGCCCATGAATCCTTCCCAGTTAAGCACACCCGGAGTGCAGACTCAGAAAGACTGAGCTTCAGGGTTCCACCAACCTTCCACAGACACTCTTGGCATGATGGAAAAGGCCGGCGTGTTAGATAAGGAAGGAGCAGGCTCCCCTCACCTTCAGCTCCTGGCTGCTGTTGTGACACTTACAGTGACTCCGGAATCAAGGAGCTCGTCTTGGGCCATGCTAACACTCAGGTAGAGCTTGGGTGCTAAGTGATAATGTACATTAAGGGCACTATTCGATTTAGCTGTCCTGGTTTGGTGGCTGCTCAGGAGGAAATCCTCTCATGATTGCAAAGGCCAGCTGCTAGTGTTGCCAGCATCTTAACCAACATTTTTTTTTTTTTCTGTAGGAATCAAAGTTGCTCTCTAAACTGTTCACAATGGCAGTAATCTACTTATGCCACAAAATCATTGCAAATTAAGTCAATAGGTTTTCAGGCAAAATGAGTTAAGAGTCAGTGGGGAAAACACTACTATTTTTTCTTGTTTACCCCTTTTTTTTCCCTACTGAATATGATCAAATCTGTTGTCTCCTGGATGACTAAAGAATGTTAATCAAATTTTCTTGGCTTTTTATTTTAACAGCATTTGAACAAGTTTAAAATTTGTAAGAGCCCCCTCATGGAGGATCTGGATTCAGACTGAACATGCTTCAATGTATCAGAGCTGCAAAACTCTGCAAAGCACATCCCACGTCCACAGGAGCGAGCTGCAGCTAAGACAAGACAGACCCACTCACAGGCTGCTCACCAAAGAAAGACCTTCCAAAAAAAACGCTGTCCTCCACCTCTTTCTCCCTCTCTCCCTCTTTTCTTCCCCTTCTCTCCTGGACCTAGTGTGTGTGTGTGTGTGTGTGTGTGTGTGTGTGTGTGTGTGTGT
>NW_026590859.1:7441323-7446088 GCF_907164565.1 Psammomys obesus | reverse complement strand
GTGTGTGTGTGTGTGTGTGTGTGTGTGTGTGTGTGTGTGTGTGTTTGCTCAGCCAGGCAATAGTCAATATTCTATATTATGTGTAATTAAAGCATACCTACACCTTACAGTTCGGTCATCAGTAGAGCTCACTGAGTCTAAAGGAATATGGTGCGTGAATGCAGTCTTTGTGAACCTACATGAACACCTTGATTATTTCTTAAGACTCAGAACACTGCACTGTGTCTAGAACAGAAAATAAAGTCTGGATATTAAAAAAAATTCATAGAAAATCATGATTAAGGTGGCAGAATGAGTCACCAAAGTGAGGAGTTTCCATCCCAGCATTTCTCCAGTCAGTTAAAACTCATGAGTGCAGCTGGCCTAGAAAAAGAGTCCTCACCAAAGCAAAACCAAGGAACAAAAATTTATAAGCAAACTACTTAAGCCTAAAAAGAAGTTACTGTGTGTATGTTTTAGGAGGGATGGTCATCTTTATATCTGTGTATTGGTGTTTGAGTTGTTAACACATCCGTTCAACAAATTAAGGATAATTTTTATAATGTGTAGGTTGTTCTAAGTGCATATCTCACCTTTCAAACTGAAAAAGGAGGCAGAGACACACATCAGCAGTCCAGCACTCCCCTAGCGTGTATGACACCCTGCTTTAATCCCTAACACCACCAAAAGTGAAATATAAAACTGGAAGGGCAGGGGAGACTCCTGCATTTCACTGATGGGACACGAATTGGTTCTGCTTGAAACAGCAAGTGATTATCACTAATGTAATTACAGGTAAATTAATTTCCTTCAAGTTTTGTTCATAATTTTTATAAATGCCTTTTAATGTTTTAAATGTTAATTTTGTTAGGAAGTCGGTATGTTCAGGTTAGGGAATTAAACTGAATTACTTTCAATGCCCAGGATTCTTAATTGCCAATCATAGAAGTCTCCTCTTGCCCACTTTATAATTTGCCATAATTACAGGTCTATAACATGTTTATTTAGTTATTCAGTGCTTCTTGTGCCTTGAAATAGGCAACATACAGGGAACATTTAAAAGTGCAGCAAATGAAAAGTACTTCCCTGTGGTCACAGATGCAACTCTCTGAAATATCTAGGACATTGTTTAGCTCCCAAAGAAAAAAGGAGATGGTTGAAAGTGGTTGCTCAGACTAAATGCTCCATTAATAAAGATAAATCTTTAAATTATAACAGAGTAACTGGAAACCAAAGAACATAAAGGAATTATCCATCAAACTGCTTACTGTCAGTGCTGTGACTATGCCCTCACAGTGCTTTCACAAACCCTACGGCAACCTTCTCATGGTCATTGCTCAGTATCCTATATTCTTAAGGTCAAGTTCAGAAAAGAAAAAGAGAGCTGAGAGACAAGAACCTAGAATCTTTGATAGGATAGCTTCCCAAGAGAGAGAAGAAACCCAGATCATGCAGAGAAATCAGCTGCATAAATTATCTCCAACAAGGAAGAACATTCACTCCCCTAAGATGGGAGGAGGTAGGGATTGAGAAATTCTATAATGACCTTGACCCATGGTCCTCATTTGGACTTTTAATAGGCTGAATGAAACTCCAAGTAGTAGCAAGGGAACACAAGTGGGTATGGGACTGTGAGCACAATAATCAGGAGTGATGGAGCTGAGAGGAGGCTCCTTTGAGGACCCAGCAGTTGGTTTGTGCTGAGCTCAGCCAATGAGAGCTTGACCTAAGAACGTAATTAATCCTGACAAGGATGCAAGGAGACTCTGAGGTGGGTAACTGTGTTTAGGCCTGAGAGCTTGGTGCTACAGTCAGAAAGTTGGAATCTAGAGTTCTGGGGAAGGGAGGAGTTGAAATGGTGTTGAATAACCACACTCGGCTAAAGCAGAGCGCACTCAGCAGGAACCTTATTAGAGATCAAGCAATGCAACCGGGTTTAGGCAAAAGAAATGAAATGCAGACTTTGTGATCTCAGGGGTGGGAAACCTACCGTAGTTGATAGGATTGTGAGGGTGAGAACTTTACTGTCTGTGTCTTCACTGGAAAAGATAGCTGGAGTTGGCAGGAAACAAGCTTTATTAGACTTTTCAGGTACCATGCCCTTGCATAAGTTCAAGGATTTGAACTAACTAAGGGCAACAAGAGAATAAAGAAAAGACAAACTCAGACACGAGGACACACAGAGAAGCTGGGATCAGGTAAACTGGCCCCCCTAATGGAGACACAGCCCATAAGCTCAGCATATTTATTATGCACAGTTGAACAAACAGAAGGAGTTATTCCATCTAGCTGGACAAGGAGGGGGTATGGTCTACGGCTGGATCAATAGAGCAGGCTTAACTAATCTCAGTAGGGGCAGTCTCTGTAGGGAAGCAATCTTCAGGCCTTAAATACCAAAGGGGAGGAAGCTATGGTGGACATTTGTTGCACACAAACCCGGAGGAAGACTTTGCCATCCCTCTGAGACTCATGGAGCAGGGAGTAAGAGAGCTGCCATTTTCCCATGTATCTGAGGCTAGGGTCCTTGACATGGCCATATCAAACCAACAACACATGTCCATACTCCAGGGCTTCCTCCACTCTATACAACTAGGCACTTGCCAGTTCTGTGTCTTGTTTATAACTTGACATGACTGTATGGTTCTTCGGAATGAATAGAGTTTCACTTGCTTTCACAACCTGAAATGCTAATTCGTAAAGTATGATGATAATGCTTTTTATTCTTGTATAGCAGGGTGGTACGCATTTTGGCACTTTTCTCCTTCTTGTACACCAGGATTGTGTGATGGGATGCTGATATTCTTGCACATCAGCATCATACATTGACACGTTATCCTTCTATACCACAGTACTGTGAGGTGCACACCGTATGGTAGGCAGAACGTCCCCTCCATTCACAATTAACCACATCCCCGTGTGACCCACATCGCCACCAACATAACAGTGTTTTCAGCTCTCTGAAAACAGGATCTCTGCCTTACCTCTGCCCCCATGTGCATGTGTGTGTGCCTGTGCACGCGTGCATGGGTACCAGGCATGTGTGGATACCACAGGAGAAGGAAAATGCCACATTTTCTCAGTAGATGCACGGTGTAAGCTCATACCATTTATCCTGAATTACGCTTGTGGAGGTAGCAATGAAAAATGAGAACTGAGCCTCTTTCTTTAACATGGAGTGGGCTGGGGACATGAAGAGTCCCTCGAAAAGGTGATGAGAGTTTTGCATCTTGGAATGTCATTAAGAGTGCTAAGTGTCCTTCATGAAGAGGTGTGTCATCGTACAATACATCCGTTCAAAGAATGGCATTTTCCTCCTTGGTGCTTGGCAAAGCACATTTTATAGAGTGCACTTGAGAGGAGCTTTGATCTTCCATGAAGTCTGGGAAAAGATTAATGCTTATTTGCTAAATATTTCTTATAGAATTAATTTTTCAGTCTTGTTCTTTATATTGCCACAGTCAGAATAACATGATTTAAAATTCCGGTCTTGTGTGAATAGTTACAAAGTACAGTTTTGATTAATCAAAGAACTGGTTTAATCATTTGTTGCAAAGAATAATAAATTACCACAGCTGAGGACTCCCAGCTCTCTTGGAGTGGGTCTGTTTTGACCTGCCTCTATGTATTTGACATACATTGCCATGTTAGCATGTTCAAGTAGGATTGAATAGTGTATAGCCCTAGAATGAAAACACGATGGCATGGAGATTAAGAAGCAGAAAAACATCCAAATTGCATTAGGTTATTATTGTTTTACCTAATGAAAGAAGAGTCAAATGCAGAATAGTGGTAAAATGCCAGAAGACTGGACCTAGAGGGGACGAAACTGTATTGTGATTCTCTGGCCACAGTTAGAGTGAAACTAAGTGTCTTATAAGGCTCAAAGTGAACTGTATCAAGTTCACAAATCTCTGGGCTATGGCTCCCTCAGGGTCAGTATTCAGTTATAAATATCTACTAGGAGGAGCCAAGACCGTATAAAAATTACTGTGTTTCTAGTGTGTGTGTGTGTGTGTGTGGTGGGGGAGCACACTCATGCACATACCTGAAGTCCAGAGAAAGATGATGATGGTGACAGATGTCCTGCCCCACCATGCTCTGCCTTATTCTCTTGAGCCAAGGTCCCCTCCCTGCCTCTCAATCTAGGCTAGCAGCCAACAGGTCCCATGGATTCTGTCTTCACCCTTCACAGCACAAGGGTTATAGGCATACATAGCTTTTTTCACATAGGTGCTAGGGATTTGAACTGGGGTCTTCATGCTTGTGGAACACACACATTTAACCACAGCCCTACAGTCCCCAGATTATAGCTCACTTCCTTAGTATTACCACCCCCAGTGTTAGCAGGTAAAAACATAGGTGTCAAGCCTCGTAAAACAAGCCAAGATGCCGAACCACCAAGCCTGGCTATAGTTTCGCTTTGGTATTCATATTTGCTGCCAGCCGCCAGAGTCTGACAGCTGAAATTTTTTGAGGTAAACATTACTTGTCTTCACTTTCCAAGGAACTAATTTAGAGAACACATGAGGAACCAGGGTGCATGGCATTCTGTTGTTTCTGGCAGCTTTGTTACTGAGAACATCAGACACGCAATAAATACCTCACACATCAGCATTTCAGCTGTGTCTTGGCAGAGACAGAGGCAGGCAGATCTCTGTGAGTTCAAGGCCAGCCTGGTCTACAAAGTAAGTCCAGGATAGCTAAGGTGACACAGAGAAACCCTGTCTTAAAAAAACAAGAAAAGAAAGAAAGAAAGAAAGAAAGAAAGAAAGAAAGAAAGAAAGAA